>NW_024427107.1:7690359-8073533 GCF_017311325.1 Ursus maritimus
AAAAAAAAATCTGTTTTGAAAATTTATTAAGAGCAGCAAAAAAGGCAGGTGAAAGAAAAAAATAAATATATAGGTCATGTAAAGTTGAGATGAGGAAATAGTTTTCTTTTTTTTAAGATTTTATTTATTTGTTTATTTATATACAATGGAATATTACTCAGCCATCAGAAAGAACGATTACACAACATTTGCAGCAACATGGACGGGACTGGAGGAGATTATGCTAAATGAAATAAGTCAAGCAGAGAAAGACAGTTATCATATGGTTTCACTCATTTATGGAACATAAGAAATAGGAAGATCGGTAGGAGAAGGAAGGGAAGAATGAAGGGGGGGTAAACAGAAGGGGGAATGAACCATGAAAGACTGTGGACTCTGGGAAACAAACTGAGGGCTTCAGAGGGGAGGGGGGTGGGGGATTGGGATAGGCCAGTGATGGGTATTAAGGAGGGCACATATTGCATGGTGCACTGGGTTTTATATGCAAATAATGAATCATGGAACATTGCATCAAAAACTGGGGATGTGCTATATGGTGACTAATATAACAAAATAAAAATTATAAAAATAAAATAAAAGTGAAAAAAAAGAGTCAGCAGGAGGAGGGGCAGAGGGAGAGAGAGAATCTCAAGCAGACTCCCCACTGAATGCAGAGCCCAATGGGGGCTCTATCTCAAGACCCTGAGATCATTACCTGAGCTGAAATTAAGAGTCGGACGCTTAACTGACTGAGCCACTGAAAATAATTTTCTTTTAAGAAACTATATAGTTAGATGAAATTTTGTCACGTTAGGTTTATTATTTGACTTAAAAAGCTCACTGCCATGTTACTGTGAAGGAAATTTCCCAAGAAGACAAAAACTTTATTGTGTGTGTGTGTGCCTGCACACAAAATTTCCAGACCTACTAGACAGTGTTCAAGATTGCATCTCTCATGTTTCCTGCAGATGTGTTTCTCCTGGGTCCCCCACCGCGCACTCTTCAGCAAACCAGCAACTTGAGAA
Organism: Ursus maritimus; assembly: GCF_017311325.1. NCBI lineage: Eukaryota > Metazoa > Chordata > Mammalia > Carnivora > Ursidae > Ursus > Ursus maritimus. Next base: position 7,691,364 of record NW_024427107.1, read on the forward strand.
TCATTTTTGATTCCTCCTTTTCCTCCCTGCCTTCTGCCCTTCCACATCTATTAACCAAGCCCTGTCAATTCTACTTCATTAATACCTTCTTCACTCCCTCCTGTAGAGCCATTCATTTCAAACTTATGTGTTTGTCTCTAGAACCTGTATTCTTTAATGCAACAATGCAGCTACACATCACAACTTATATCATCGTACCGAAACCATTTATTACATTTATTTCTATACTCCTTTTTTAATCTTTTGCTTGATTTTGAGCTTTTGAAGTCTGGTATTATATTTTATTAATCTTGACTCTCTTTCCTAGTATAGTGCTTAGTAGTATGGAAGTTTAATTAATGACCATTTATTGAATGAAAGGATTTAAATCAGTGAAACAATTTTGAGTAAAATCCTTGAAAAGGATTTAGGAGAGCTTAAAATAGCCTTTGCAAGAGAGAAGCATGTTTATTCTGGATGTGAACCAAAGAGAAAGGAGGAAGAAAAGGGAAGGTAGCAGTGTGTGGAAAGAATGGACACGTGGTAAAATGAGTTGAGACTCATAGAGGGGAAATTACTAGAAAAAGACAGAAAAAAGAAATTGAATGGAAAGACACAGTATGCTGCCTTCTCTACGTGGTGTCACTGCAGAGGGGTATGACTTTTGCATTATTTTCATGATGGATGGAAACTGGCATCGTCCTGACTTTATGCCAAGTCTCTGCTGCAAACAGTGCGGGGATTTGCAGAGCAGCCAACAAGAGTCGAGACTGGAGACTGGGACATGGATCAGAACAGAGCAGTTAGCAGAAATTCCTGGCTTCATCAGGCTGTCGTTTCAGAAAATTATTTTGAGACTCCTCTTGGAGATGAGCGAAGGAAGCCCCGAATACTGAAAGGGCCAATGTCAAGGGACTATAGAAACGAGTCAGAGCACAGCAATCACAGGGGACCGTTTCTGGTGAAAGGAAGCAGAGTCAGGGAATTCTATGAAGAGGCAAGCCACGCACGTGAAGTCTGCTATGTCATTACCAAGGCTGGTTGATACAAAGAATAAAAATGACAGAAGGAAAAAGGAAAGAAACATTGTGATTTTAAATATGTTGAAGGAGCTAAATGACTCACATAGAAAATGCTTTGGGCCGAGGATGCAACAAACTTCTAAATATCAATTTTTTTTTCCAGTGAAACATTGAAGAACAAAACCTGTGTGGGTATGGGAAAGACTTCAGCTAAATCCTCAAGGCTTTTTTTCCTTTCTCATTTGAAAACAGAGAATCTACTTACCACATGATTCTTTTAACTTGAATTCAGTTGTATCTGTAGATATTTACCCTCAAACAGAATAATATAGAAAGCTTCAGGAAAGCCCTACCTTTTTAGCAAAGTTTGTAAAACTCAGAGTATTCAGGAATGAAATATCTGTCTTAAACAAAATAGACTCGTGGTTCCACCCCAGAGATTCTGATCCAGTAGGTATTGAGTTATCAGAAATATGCTTTAAAAATATATTTTATAATATAAATTGGGCAGTTTAAGGGATTCTGGTTCATGTGGTCCTCAAAGCAGTCATTAACAAGCACTGCTTTCTGATGTCAGAGTTCTTTGCTGAGGGGCTGCTATGTCCCAGGCATTTTGCCAGAGGCTGGGCATTCAAATGTGAAGAAGAAGCAGGTGTTCCCTGCCCTCACAGGCAGGACCTAGTAGGGGCAGACACGTATGAAATAAGCAAGTATAATAACATACGATTCATAGTCTGAAAGTGACCCTCGGAGTGTTATTGGACATATGGCAAGGGTACTTAGCATAGTTCAGAAGAACATGAAGTTCTCTGAGAAAAGATGAAAACATGGTAGGCTTGGGATGAGAGCTAGGTTTTGGTGGGATACTTGGAAATCGTGATGGTTTTCTCTGACTGATGGGATGAGACGACCTGAAATTCAATTTTGGGAAATTGAAAGGACAGGCATACCTCCAAGATATTGCAAGTTCCGTTTCAGACCACTGCAATAAAGCCAATATTGCAATGCAGTGAGTCAAATGAATTCTTTGGTTTCCCAGTGAATATGAAAGTTCTGTTTACAGTATACCGTAGTCTATTAAGTGTGCAATAGCATTATGTCTAAGAAAACAATGTATGAACCCTAATTAAAAATACCTTATTGCTAAAAAATGCTAACCATCATTTGAACTTGCACTGAGTAGTAGTTGCTGATCACAGATCACCATAACAAATATTATAATAATCAAAAAGTTTGAAATATTGTAAGAATTACCAAAAGGTGATACAGAGACACGAAGTGAGCAAATGCTGTCGGGAAAATGGTGCAGATAGACCTGCCCCATGCAGGGCTGCCACACATCTTCAATTTGTAAAAACTGCAGTATCCTCGAAGTGCAATAAAGCAAAGCACAATAAAATGAGGTATGTCTGTAATTACTTTAACATTCTTTTTAAATTATTTAAACTCTCCTTCCTATATGTTGCACACTCTTTTCATTCAAATAAAAAATACCATGATAGTTAGGGTATCTAGGCTATGTTTTCTTTTCTTTTCTTTTCAAAATGTGGATGATATAAATTCAATAACCACCATGCAAGTTAATCCCAGAACATTACTGATACCAGTGCTCCTACCTGTGCTCACTGCACCCATCCTCTCCCCCACGGTAGACATCCTGAATTTTTTATCCTTTCTTGGTATTATTATCGTTGCTTAAAAAAAAATGAAGAAGAAGAAGGCTCTATTAGTTATGTGGGCATCCGAAAATTCTTCTGATAATTTTTGTGCTTTGTAAAAACAGTGACAAGTTGTATGGAATCTTACATGACTTGATTTTTTTTTTCACTCAAAATTATGTTTCCAAGATTCATCCACTTTCTTGTGTGGTGCTGTAGATAATGTTTTCATGACCGTAATATTCTATTGCATGATTACACATAATGAAATTATTCATCTCTTGTTAATGAGTGATTGTGTCGTTTCCAGTCTGGCTGTCACAGACTGAAGTGAACATTCTTGTGCGCATCCCCTGGTGCATGGAAGCCAGAGTTCCTCCAGGGTGGTGGTTCCCGGATGGGGTGATTGTGCCTCCCCCAGGGACACTTGGCGATGTTTGGAGATTTATTTTGGTTGGCACACTGGGAAGGAGGTGCTACCGGTATCTGATGGGTAGAGGCCTGGGATGCTGCTAGTCATCTTACAATTCACGGGAGACCCCCACAACCAAGAATTGTCAGTCCCAATGTCTCAATGGTGCTGAGGCTGAGAAACGCTGCTCCAGGCTAAATCCATAGAAGTTAATTTCTGGGCCCAAAACTATGGAGTCTATTCAGCTTTATAAAATAACCTGCTTTTTCAAAAGTGATTTTACTAAGTTTTACTCTTACGGTGTATAAGAATTTCTATTGTGTCACAGTCTCACAAACCCCTGGTACACTTAATTTAAGGGTATAATATGGTATCTCACTCTGATCTTAATTTACATTTCCCTGATTCCTGAGAAGCGTGAGCTTTCTTTTCTTTTCTTTTCTTTTCTTTTCTTTTCTTTTCTTTTCTTTTCTTTTCTTTTCTTCTTTTCTTTTCTTTTTTTCTTTTTTTTCTTTCCTTCTTTCTTTTTTTTTGGTCTATTGAATTTCCTTTTCTGTGGAAATAAATGTTCTTATCTATAACATTTATGGTAAAGGCAATGGATGTCTAGTAAAAAAATGTTCAGAAAGGGTTTTAAAAAGACAGAAGCTGGTTTCCCACTCAGGTAACAGTTCCAAAGTGAGCAGTTATGATGGGTGTTCTCTAGCCAGGCATCGGGCCCCAGGGTTCTTGCATCTTGTTATTATACCACCATCTAGCCATCTAGACCTCTTCCCCTGAGTGGGCAGAGCTGGTCACAGCACATAGAAAGGAGAGAAAATCCCTGGCAACAGTTTCTTTCAAGCAAGTGAGGTAGAAACTGCCCACACTACTTCCGGTCACATCCCATTACTGAGAAATTAGTCATACAGTTATCTCCAGCTGCAAAGCCATCTGGGAAATGTGGCTCTAACATTGCAGTGATTGAAGAAGGGGACAGCAACTAGCAGTTACTACCACAATATCTTGTGCAGTGTGGTGTATATTTTGATAAACTGAAATTCCTAATTTTATGTCTTTTGATTTAATAATATGGTATTTTTTCAAATGATCAGTTTTTCTATTTTAAGAAAGCCTTCTCTACACCTGGGGTAAAGAAGGAAGGAAGGAAGGAAGGAAGGAAGGAAGGAAGGAACGAAGGAACGAAGGAACGAAGGAAAGAAAGAGAAAATAAAGTCTTATCTTGAACATTTAGATATTTGATCCACCTGTAGTTGATTTCTGTGTATGACATAAGGATGTAGTCCATTTTACTTTTTCCCACATGGATAACCAGTTGTAATGTCATGATTTATCATCTACTCTGTCTTTTCCTGTGTGCTCTACAAAGTTGCTTTTGTCAGATATAGGGCAGTTCTTACTTTGCATGGTTTCCTGTATGCACAAATTTAGTGACAATGATTTAAATAATTGTTCAGCATGTTCAACAACATGGTTCAAATTTCATTTATCATGGCATGCTAACTGTAACTGCATAAAGTGCAAACTTCACTGACACATCCTTAGTCCACAGATCACTGTGCACATAACAGACGCACATCCTGATCAGTGACCAATCACTTTACGTCTTTCACAGTCTGTTACACAGTTCATGCACAGCCAGCAAAGCCTGTAGCTATATTGACTCCTTGTCTCTCAGACATTTACTAAAATGCACAATTCAAAGATACAAGCACATCAAAGAAATAAAAGTGAGAATGCTGGGATGGAAGTTGAAATCAAACATAAATGGAGTTAGTTATAGAAAAAAATATCTGACTGTGGGAATGTTGCCACTGTCACCATTGGAGAGAGTTTAGATAAACAGTCCAAGGAACCTAGAGAAGGGACCTTATGATCACGAATGAGGGTGACAAAAAGGATGAACATGTCCAGGAAAAATGGAGAAAGCTGATGGAAACTTAGAAAGGAGTTAGACAATTTGCAAGGGCATAGAAAAGAAGCTTGCTCTTTTTTTCACTGTTCATTAATTTTTAAAATTTAAATTCAATTAATTAGCATATAGGTATTATTACTTTCAGTGATTCATCAGTCTTATGTAATACCCAGTGCTCATTACATCACGTGCTTTCCTTAATGTCCATCACCCTGTCACCCCATCCTCCCCCCTCCTCCCCTCCAGCAGCCCTCAGTTTGTTTCCTGTGATTAAGAGTCTCTTATGGTTTGTCTCCCTCTCTAATTTCATCTTGTTTTATTTTTCCCTCCCTTCCCCCATGATCCTCTGTTTTGTTTCTTGAATTCCACATGAGTGAGATCATATGGTACTTATCTTTCTCTGAATGACTTATTTTGCTTAGCATAATACCCTCTAGTTCCATCCACATCATTGCGAATGGCAAGATTTCATTTTTTGATGGCAGAATAGTATTCCATTGTATATATACACCACATCTTCTTTATCCATTCATCTGTCAATGGACCTCTGGGTTCTTTCCATAGGTTGGCTATTGTGGGCATTGCTGCTATAAACATTGGGGTGCAGGTGCCCCTTCAGATCACTACATTTGTATTTGGGATAAATGCCTAGTAGTGCAATTGTTGGGTTGTAAGATAGCTTTATTTTCAACTTTTTGAAGAACCTCCATACTGTTTTTCAGAGTGTCTGTAACAGCTTACATTCCTGCCAACAGTGTAAGAGGGTTCCCCTTTCTCCGCATCCTTACCAACATCTGCCCTTTCCTGACTTGTGAATTTTAGCCATTCTGACTAGTGTGAGATGGTATCTCATGATTTTGATTTGTATTTCCCTGATGACGAGTGATGTTGAGCCTTTTTTTCATGTGTCTGTTGGCCATTTGTATGTCTGCTTTGGAGAAATGTCTGTTCGAGTCTTCTGCCCATTTCTTAATTAGATTATTTGTTCTTTGGGTGTTGAGTTTGATAAGTTCTTTATAGATTTTGGATACTAGCCCTTTATCTGATAAGACATTTGCAAATCTCTTCTCCCATTCCTTTGGTTGTCTTTTGGTTTTGTTGACTGTTTCCTGTGCTGTGCAAAAGCTTTTTGTCTTGATGAAGTCCCAATGGTTCATTTTTGCCTTTGTTTCCCTTGCCTTTGGAGACTTGACTAGAAGAAGTTGCTGCAGCCAAGGTCACAGAGTTTACTGCCTGTGTTTCCCTATAGGATTTTGATGGACTCCTGTCTCACATTTGGGTCTTTCAGTCATTTTGGCTCTATTGCATGGTGTAAGAAAATGGTCCTTGTTTCATTCTTCTACATGTATCTGTCCAATTTTCCCAACACCATTTATTGAAGAGACTGTCCTTTTTCCATTGGATATTCTTTCCTGCTTTTTCAAAGATTAGTTGACCATAGAGTTGAGGGTCCATTTCTGCGTTCTCTATTCTGTTCCATTGATCTATATGTCTGTTTTTGTGCCAGTACCATACTGTCTTGATAATTACAACTTTATAATAGAGCTTGAAGTCCGGAATTGTGATGCCACCAGCTTTGGTTTTCTTTTTCAACATTCCTTTTGCTATTTGGGATCAAAAAGACGCTTTCTCTTTATTGTAAATGATGTGATAAGAGAAAGAAGGCCAGCACCATTCAGACTACTCTTGATAAGCTTTTTTTTTAACAAAGAAATATACCTTTTAATTCTCACTGTTTCTAATGTTTTTCAATTACAGTGTACTAAGTATTAGGTTTGATATTTTTTCATTTTCTTATACATTTATAACTGACAGTAACTAATATTTTGGTAAAAATATTTAACAAGTGAACAGTCATAATTTTCTTCATTGTTGAAGATGGTATTCCCAGCGAACAGTCCTTCATACACTTCTGCACTGAGGGCAAAGCACAGACTGCTCATTATGAGTTTGCCTAGATGTGCAGGTCAATTCTGAGTCCTTTCTCTGGTTCCGTCAGTCAATTTATCTATGCCAGCACCAATTCTGTATTGTTTTAATTAGTACGGGTTTATAACAAATGTTGGTAATTGGAAGGATGATTCACCTACCGTACTCTATCTAATTCAGAAGTGCCTGGGAGATTCTTGGGCTTCATATATCCATATACGTTTTATCATTTTCTTGTCAATTTTCTTGTAAAATCTTACAGTGGATTTGATTTAATTATATTCAAACTTTAGATTAGTTTGAGAGAAACTGACATTTCTATAATTTCTTCGCTCTCTGGAATATGGAATTGTTCTTTATTTATTTATGTCTTCTTTGCTGTTATGCTTAATTTAGATAATTTTTCTTTCTTTTTTTTTTTTAAGATTTATTTATTTTAGAGAGAGAGAGTGCCAGAGTATGTGGGGGGCAGGGAAAGAGGAAAGGAAAAGAGTGAATCCCAAGCACACTCCCTGCTGAGCACAGAGCCTGAGGTGGGGGGCCTTGATCCCACTACCCAGGAGATCCATGAGATCATGACCTGAGTCAAAATCAAGAGTTGGACCCTTAACCCTACTGAGCCACCCAGGCGCCGCAATAATTTTTCTATAGATTATACCGTATCTGTTTTAGATTTACCCCTACACTCCTAAATTTTTATAGCAATTCAACAAGATTGGTTTTGTTGAACTATGCTTCTTAACACTTCTTTTCTGGTCAATAGAAATGTAATGGATTTTTATATATTTATTATGTAATCATTTTTTCTCATCTCTCACTCTCTTCTGCAACTTCTTGGGGTTCTTAATTTAGAAAGTCACATTACACATGAATGATGACAGTTCTGTTTCTTCTTTCCCAACATTTAGTACTTTTCATTCTCCTTCCTTCCTCTGTTTCTCTTTCCTCTTTATCTAATTGCATTGACAAATGTAGTAATCAGTGATAACTTCTAGATTTTCACCATTAAAAGTGATGATTATTGTGACTATACATCATGATTTAAATCTATCAACCTTCTATAAATAATGCACTGAAACATATTTATGGGAAATTATTTCTTTTTGTTCTTGGCCCTTAAATACTTTTAAAAGAATTTAGAGAGTTTGTCCCTGATAGGGAATATTCTCTTTTCCTCTGCTTCTACTACTCTGAATAATTAGGTCATTCACTCACACTTTCATTTCTTCCCTGGTATAATTTGGAAGTGCATATTTTGGACCCAAATTTTGAACATTTGGACAGTCTATGAATAAAATCACAACAGTAGTATATTTTATGCTAAAGAACCTTTTCTCCTTTGTCCATTTAAACAGGTAATGGATGGTTTCTTGAGAGTATTGTTGTTAAGTCTGAAGAGGAAAATGGCAATCAAGAGGTCCTGTTTCCATGCAACCGGTATGCTGTCACTTAATTCCTCATTATGCAGAATTATGCTCCCCTCTGTCCAGTCCATTTCAGCCGTGTCATCAGCAAGCACCACCCCTGGCCCTGCCCCTCCATCTGGTTGCATCACCCCTTTCTTTAATACTAGAGCTGAAGGCCTCTCTCCTCAGCAAGCTGTTCCTTACAGCACTAGAAATTCTCTCTTTATTTGTACTATTTAATATTTTTCTCTTCTGGAATAAGAATGCTGAAATGGAAAGAAAACTGGATTAGGACTTAGAAAACTTGTTCTCAGTGTGTTTCTCAAATACTTGCTGTGCTCCTGCTGGTTCTGCAAATGTGGGTGCTACTGTCAACTTCCCAGACGGTCAATTCCCTCATATGTAAAATGGGAAGAATACCTGTTCCTCCTGACTCATTGGACTCATTTAAAATCAAATGAAGTTATGTATATGAGCTGTGAGCTCTAAAGCATTATTCTAATGTAGTCCAGATAAAATATGAGTTAGGAGAATAAAGTTGCAAGGGCAGCCTGTAACTCCTGGGCCATTTATAGGTGTATCACACTCTCTGATCCTCAGTTTTCAGAATTTTATAATGAGAATGTTTAAATCAGATGTCCCCCCTTTTTTAGGGTTGTTATGAATCGATATCAAATACATCCTAAAACAAAGTGCACTACGAATATTATTTATTTATTTGACAGAGAGAGACAGCCAGCGAGAGAGGGAACACAAGCAGGGGGAGTGGGAGAGGAAGAAGCAGGCTCATAGCGGAGGAGCCTGATGTGGGGCTCGATCCCGGAACGCTGGGACCACGCCCTGAGCCGAAGGCAGACGCTTAACCGCTGTGCCACCCAGGCGCCCCGATATCAAATACATCCTAAAACAAAGTGCACTACGAATAGAAATTACAAAACTGATTTCCTTCTGTTATTAATTAATCTATAGAATATACTGATTCATTCATTCAGTCATTGTGTAAATAGAAATTGATGACCTATCATTTCAAGAAATAGAGTAGATGAAGAGATCCATTGATAAGGCATATCGTCCTTGCCTGAAAGGACTAGTGGATGCCCATGTGTGAATGAGCATTAATGTCCTCAGCGCCATGACAGAGACCTATGTGAGAGCCCAGGTGTCAGGGTGGATATCTATGTGATTGCACACTTCTTAAGCCTAAAGAACTCAGGCACTGTGTTTATTCATTTGTTCATCTGTTTCTTCATGCAGAAACATTGCATTCCTCCCACGGGTTGGGCCCTATGCCAAGTCTTGGATATACAGAGATAAAAAAAAAATGAAGCATCCTTGTCTGGAAGGAGCTCCCACTTAATGCTGGAATAAGGCAGGAGGGATGTGGTACTAAATAAAGCCAGAGAGCTGAGTGTGCTCTGAGTTTAGCAGGTGTTTTGGCATCACTGTCTCCTAAAGTGTTGTATGCTCTTTCAGACACAGAGAAACAAGGCAGTTGACTGAGTGGATTCTACCTTACAATAGTTGGTTCTAGTAAATATCGATTCTATTGAAACGTAATAAGGAGTTGCATTCTGTATGAACAAAATGCGTAACTCTTCTCTGATCTTCTGTTTGTTTGTTTTCTAAATACACATCCGTTTAAAATGCACATGCATCATAGTAGTTGTGGCCATTGTGTAACATTCAAGCTCTAGAGAGAAACCCTATATTTTTATTTTTTACAAGAATTTATTTTTTTATTAATGGGGAATGAAAAGAGCAATGATTGAAGTTTCTCAGAACTGGCTTTGAATTACGCTCCTTCACTGACTAGTGCTGTGAGTCTCAGTTTATTCTTATGTAAAATAGCAATAATAACACCTATCTGGCAGGGTTGTTTGAAGACTTCACACAGCGTACATAAAGTAACTGCAAAAGTGCTTTGCAATTATTAGAAGCTCCATGATGAGAAATGTTATTGCTGTGGAAGCAATTTTGAATTAAAGAAATCTTTAGATAAAATGCCATATGTGCAAAGGTAGAAAAGCTCACTTTTATTTCTAGATCATATGTTGAGTAATTAGAAGTCTCCAAATAGTTTACTAACTTTTATTTTTTTATTTTTTTAAAGATTTATTTATTTATTTGAGAAAGAGAGAGAGAGCATGGCGGGGGAGTGGGGAGGAGCATCGAGAGAGGGAGAGAGTAACTTTAACAGACTTCTGTGCTGAGAGCAGAGCCCCATGAGGGTCTCAATCCCATGGCCCTGAGATCATAACTTGAGCTGAAATCAAGAGTAAGGCGCTTAACTGACTGCAGTACCCAGGTGCCCCATTAACTTTTATTTTTAAAAATCTAGATATGCACAGTCCAATATGGTAGCTCCTAACTACATACAGCTAATACATGTAAATTAATTAAAATAAAATGAAATTAAAAATTCAGTTCCTGGGTTATACTAGCTACATTTCAAGCACTCAGTAACCACAGATGGTTAGAGGCTACTCTATCAGGCAGCATATATACAACATTTGGTTCTATATCACATCTAGATATTTGATACCAAAAGAAGTTACGTTTAATATTATGCAACATAGTTTTATTGCCCTGTATATTATGGTAACTATGGAATAACATAAGGAGCAAATAAAAGAGTTTTATTTTTATAAATTTGCCACATTTTAAAAATGAAGAATCATCCAGAACAGGTGATAATAGTCATATTCTCTTCAGAGCTGAAATTAATCTTACTGGCAATGCAAAGGAGTAGAAGTCAAGGGAGAGGTGACTTCTTTCTTTAGGCCCTGCCAACATTTTGGAATAATGACAGACCTTAGAAGTTGGATATGTAAGAAACAAAATGATATGAATGAAAAGGCTTAAATGTTTTATTGCATTAAAATACATCATATTTAATATAGCACACGGATGTACCATTGCACTGTTATCATCAACTGAACTATGAGAGTATTAACAGGGTTTCTCTTTTTTACTCTCTTTGTGGGCCCTGGGTTACATGTGTAAGAAAAGAAGGACATTTTCTTACTATTATTCCCTTAAACGTGAAGAAACCATAATAACATTTAGTCTTGTGCCTCAATGACAATGAGAAAAATGTCACCTAAAGAGATTAAATGATGTGCACAAGTTATAGACAAGTTAGTCAGGTCTCTTGGTCCTTTGGACACTCTCGGGAATTTTAATTTAGTGTCTATCAATCTATCATTCCCATTTTATCACTAGGGTTTTGTGCATTATCCTCTAAGGAAGAAGTCCCTGTGCAAATTACTGAGTTCAGTATAAAACTGATTTGTTGGAAATTCTACTGAGATTTGGAGTGTTTAGAAGACACAGGTTTTGCTAGTTTCCCCAGCATACCTTAGCCATTTAGACTCAAGTCGCCTTCTACTTATGAGAAAAGAAAAGGTCTCTGGAGAGGAAATTGTTTAGGACTTTATTGAGGAATAAGAAAAGCAAACATAGAGGGCATTTACCCTGTTGTGGGCTCTCTAAGATTTACACATCTGTATTCTACTTGGCGGGGAGAAAATTAAGGAGTGCCCATTGCTAGCATGGAGTGCACTCCTACTAGGAATGGCTCCACGTGGAGCAGAGCTTTGCACAGCAGCTCATGTGATCCTCACAGCTGACCTCCAGGAGGCTCTGTGATACTTGTGGTTCACAGATGAGGAAGCTGAGGAACACAGAGATGAAGCTTCTTATCCGACTGTGATTAGTGGAATCAGCATTCAGATGGAGGTGGGTGTCGTCCTAGAACTGCACCTTCCGGATGTGGGAGCGGCTAGCCGTATGTCTGCTGAACTGTGCCTATTCCGAACTCAGAGGTGATGCAGGTGTGAGGTACATATCAGATATCAAAGATGTAGAAAGAATACGAGTACAACCGTATTAGTCTGTTTGGGCTGCTATAACAAAACACCATAGGCTGGGTGGCTTCTAAACAACAAAGATTTCTTTCTCACAGTTCTGGAGGCTGGCAGCCCAGGATCAGGGTGCCGGCAGGATTGGGTTCCGACAAAGGCCCTCTACAAGCTGCAAACTGCCTACTTTCTGTGTTCTCATGTGTGGAAGAACAGAGGGATCTCTCTGGAGCCTCATTTATAAAAGCATTAATCCCATTCAGGAGGGACCTCATGATTTGAAGCACCTCCCAGAAAATTTCAACATATGAATTTGGGCAGGGGGTGGAGGGGACAAACATTCACATCTTTTCTATTTATTAAAATGAAATATACTAAACGTAATTTCACCTTTTTAATTTTTACTGTTTATATATACATGCCTTTTGTTATATTTCTCTTGAAGAGCGCTGTTCTAGAATCTGAGGTTTGAGCTGCCCTCTACACCTGCCAGTCACACAAAAGGAGAAACATAAAGGCTTCCACTAAGGAAACCCCAAATGAGAAATTTTTACTGATTTTATGACATATTAGAATATTTGTAATGTGATCATAAGATGTTCCTAAAATCCAGCATTTTCAGATGAATCAATGTCACCTTGCAACTAAGGTATAAGACAAAGTTTTGCTAAAGTTGTACTCCTAAAGGACATTTGGTGTAGCTTGAAATCTTAACTACTTCTTAAAATTTCTGTGGTTCTCCCTGAAGGCCTCTTTAAATCCTTTCTGTATTTTGTTTTCAACTCTAAGTAATGTGCCTTTAAATTCTCTCTCATATTAATTATCTTCTCTCTTCCCATGGCAGATGGCTAGATGAGTACCAAGATGATGGCAGGACTGAACGAGAATTGTTCGCAGAAAGTAGCTACCATGCAGGAGAGACTGAGTCTGTGGCCTCCTGATGGGGCCAACGTGTATCTGTCATTTCAGGTGCCTTCAAAAGGCTCTTGATCTGATGGTGATAGTGTGTTTGCCCTCCCCTCACACTGAAGCAAACACCTGGGGAGGGTCAGCATGTACTGGACCCATCTTTTTCTTTTGAGAACTTCAATAGCTGGGAGAAGAATCAGCCAACAACTGACCAAGATTATTCTATGATAGCTGGGGTAGGGACACGCATTGTTTCTTCTTAGGGGTGAAATAGGTGAAGGGGATTAAGAATACACTTACGATGAGCACTGAAGAATGTATAGAATTGTTGAATCACTATGTTGTACACCTGAAACTAATATAGCACTGTATGTTAACTATACTGGAATTAAATTAAAAAAAATTGTTAATCAGAGAAAGACAATTATCAGATGGTTTCATATATGTGGAATATAAGAAACATAGGGGAAGGGATGGAAAACTGAATGGGAAGTCATCAGAGGGGGAGCCAAGCCATGAAAAACTTTTAACTATAGGAAACAAACAGAGGGTTGCTGGAGGGGAGCTGCATGGGGGGATGGGGTTACAGGGTGATGGGCATTAAGGAGGGCACATGATGTGATGAATGCTGGGTATTACACGCAACTGATAAATCATTGAACACTACATCTAAAACTAAGTATGTACTTCATGTTGGCTAATTGAATTTAAATTAGAAAAATAAAAATCAAAGTACACTGGTATGAGAAAAAATATTATTTCTTCTTCTCATTCCTTTTTCAGAAAATCTGACACCTGCTGTTTACTGAAATATTTGGGTGACTTTAGTAGAAGTTAACTGAAGAGGTACAAAATATTTGATTACTGTAAAATACTTTTATACAACATATGTTAATTTTGTTTTTATTTATTTATTTGACAGAGAGAGAGAGACAGCCAGTGAGAGAGGGAACACAAGCAGGGGGAGTGGGAGAGGAAGAAGCAGGCTCCCAGTGGAGGAGCCTGATGCAGGGCTTGATCCCAGAACGCCAGGATCATGCCCTGAGCCAAAGGCAGAGGCTTAATGACTGAGCCCCCCAGGTGCCAAGGAGTGCCCATTGCTAGCATGGAGTGCACTCCTACTAGGAATGGCTCCACGTGGAGCAGAGCTTTGCACAGCAGCTCATGTGATCCTCACAGCTGACCTCCAGGAGGCTCTGTGATACTTGTGGTTCACAGATGAGGAAGCTGAGGAACACAGAGATGAAGTTTCTTATCCGACTGTGATTAGTGGAATCAGCATTCAGATGGAGGTGGGTGTCGTCCTAGAACTGCACCTTCCGGATGTGGGAGCGGCTAGCTGTATGTCTGCTGAACTGTGCCTATTCCGAACTCAGAGGTGATGCAGGTGTGAGGTACATATCAGATATCAAAGATGTAGAAAGAATACGAGTACAACCGTATTAGTCTGTTTGGGCTGCTATAACAAAACACCATAGGCTGGGTGGCTTTTAAACAACAAAGATTTCTTTCTCACAGTTCTGGAGGCTGGAAGCCCAGGATCAGGGTGCCGGCAGGACTGGGTTCCGACAAAGGCCCTCTACAAGCTGCAAACTGCCTACTTGCTGTGTTCTCATGCGTGGAAGAAGAGAGGGATCTCTCTGGAGCCTCATTTATAAAAGCATTAATCCCATTCAGGAGGGACCTCATGATTTGAAGCACCTCCCAGAAAATTTCAACATATGAATTTGGGCAGGGGGTGGAGGGAACAAACATTCACATCTTTTCTATTTATTAAAATGAAATATACTAAACGTAATTTCACCTTTTTAATTTTTACTGTTTATATATACATGCCTTGTGTTATATTTCTCTTGAAGAGCGCTGTTCTAGAATCTGAGGTTTGAGCTGCCCTCTACACCTGCCAGTCACACAAAAGGAGAAACATAAAGGCTTCCACTAAGGAAACCCCAAATGAGAAATTTTTACTGATTTTATGACATATTAGAATATTTGTAATGTGATCATAAGATGTTCCTAAAATCCAGCATTTTCAGATGAATCAATGTCACCTTGCAACTAAGGTATAAGACAAAGTTTTGCTAAAGTTGTACTCCTAAAGGACATTTGGTGTAGCTTGAAATCTTAACTACTTCTTAAAATTTCTGTGGTTCTCCCTGAAGGCCTCTTTAAATCCTTTCTGTATTTTGTTTTCAACTCTAAGTAATGTGCCTTTAAATTCTCTCTCATATTAATTATCTTCTCTCTTCCCATGGCAGATGGCTAGATGAGTACCAAGATGATGGCAGGACTGAACGAGAATTGTTCGCAGAAAGTAGCTACCATGCAGGAGAGACTGAGTCTGTGGCCTCCTGATGGGGCCAACTAGTATCTGTCATTTCAGGCTTCAAAAGGTTTGATCTGATGGTGATAGTGTGTTTGCCCCTCCCTCACACTGAAGCAACACCTGTGGGGAGGGTCAGCATGTACTGACCCATCTTTTCTTTTGAGAACTTCAATAGCTGGAGAAGAATCGGCCAACAACTGACCAAGATTATTCTATGATAGCTGGGGTAGGGACACGCATTGTTTCTTTTTAGGGGTGAAATAGGTGAAGGGGATTAAGAATACACTTACATAGAGCACTGAAGAATGTATAGAATTGTTGAATCACTATGTTGTACACCTGAAACTAATATAGCACTGTATGTTAACTATACTGAATTAAATTTTTTTTAAAAACATTGTCAATCAGAGAAAGATTAATTATCAGATAGTTTCATATATGTGGAATATAAGAAACATAGGGAGTGGGATGGAAAACTGAATGTACCGAAGTCATCAGAGGGGGAGCCAAGCCATGAAAGACTTTAACTATAGGAAACAAACTGAGGGTTGCTGGAGGGGAGCTGCATGGGGATGGGGTTACAGGGCGATGGGCATTAAGGGAGGGCACATGATGTGATGAGTGCTTTTGGTATTATAATGCAACTGATAAATCATTGAACACTACATCTGAAACTAAGTATGTACTTCATGTTGGCTAATTGAATTTAAATTAGAAAAATAAAAATCAAAGTACACTGGTATGAGAAAAATATTATTTCTTCTTCTCATTCCTTTTTCTGTGAAAATCTGACACCTGCTGTTTACTGAAATATTTGGGTGACTTTAGTAGAAGTTAATTGAAGAGGTACAAAATATTTGAGATTACCGTAAGATACTTTTATACAATATATGCTAATTTTGTTTTTTATTTATATTTATTATTTTTTTAGTTTTGATTTTATTTATTTATTTGACAGAGAGAGAGACAGTCAGCAGAGAGAGTACACGTAGAGCAGGGAGGGGAGAGGAAG
Organism: Ursus maritimus; assembly: GCF_017311325.1. NCBI lineage: Eukaryota > Metazoa > Chordata > Mammalia > Carnivora > Ursidae > Ursus > Ursus maritimus. The sequence goes on from NW_024427107.1 coordinate 7,707,792, forward strand.
AAGCAGGCTCCCAAAGTGGAGGAGCTGATGGCGGGCTCGATCCCAGGACGCAGGATCATGCCCCGATGTCGAAGGCAGATCGCTTAACACTGGCCACCCAGGTGCCCCAAACATGTTAGTTTTAAAGCAGAGTCTTATTCTTAGATTAATGGCACGTCCCTCTTAATATTGGTGCAATATAAAATGAACAGAAAACAAAGCAGCAATAAGTTAAACTCTCACATTCTCACTGCACTTTACGCTGAATCTCACTTGGACTTGGTCTTTGGGAGCTGGTTGCTGGGGCTATGGGGGACAGCCACCTGTACATGTTGGGGACACACATATGAGGCAGACATCTTCTGTCCATTTGTTGCTTTCCTCAATTAGCCTCAAATACTTGTCAACTCAGTGCCACCAGCAAGCATCCCTTTCTTAAACTCCCAAACTGGCACAGAGATATGCACCAAACATCTGCCAAGGATGAGGCATGGCCTGGCTTTGATATGAAAGACTTCAGGTGTTTGAATCTCAGTTCTCGAAGTTGCCAAGATAATAGTATCATCACATTTTGCAGATGAGGGTGCTGAGACTTGGAGAGAGGTTTGCCCATAAGCTCAGGGAATGAAAATAAATAGGATAGCAGAGTTTGAACACAGTGGTCTCTGCTCCACAGCCCCTATGCATGCACAGTGACCCTGTACCTACTGCCTTCCTCTCCATGTTTTCAGATATCCCGTGAGATCACACAGATGGGTCCCGCTAGTCAAATTCCTTTTTGCACACCACCTTCCTGCTTGGTCACATGCATGGACTCCATACTCAGTATAATACTAACATTTTTTTCTCAAACTTTCAACTAGGCTTAAATGGGGCCGAAGTGGAACTCAGTCATTCAAACTATATTCCACAAGTTTATCCAGAAACTATTGATGCCATTTTGTTTTTTCCCGAAACACATTAAGAACAATGTATGCAACAAAATTTTTAGGTTAGTCTGTATGTTCCTGTAAATTATATAAATTCCCAGTGGTCCTGGCATATTAGTGAACAGTAAATAATGTTTCAATAAATAGAAGCCATCCTTGTCATGGTTTACCTGTTACCAATCCGCGACAAAAGACGAATCCAACTTTAGAAATGCTACATTTTACATCTAAGTTTGAAAACACACTGAGAATAGAGCTTAGTGATTTGAGGTTAAAAGTAATTTTTTTCCTAAAGTAGTCAACAGACCACCTTCAGGGTAGGAAGAGTTGATATGGTAAAGTGTGATGAACCGCATTTAGCCCTTGATAATGTGCTAGTATTGTGTGGTGTCTGGCATGAAGCAGATAGTGAATAAACAGCCAGTCATTTATTATGAGTTGTTAAGGATTCTTGCGTATGTGACACAGAGTCAGGCACTGGGGATAAACTGGCAAACAGCTCATCATTTTCCTGCCCTCAGAGGGCTTCTGTCAGAGTGGGGAACTGGAGTGAATAATGCATAACAAACATAGATCAGTACCGCTTTGTTGCTAAATTGCAAGCTCATTGGAGGTAGAGATCATTTTGTGCTTCTCTGTATATTTAGTTCTTGGCGTGCTGCCTGACTCATAGTAAGTGCTCTGTGTCTATTAAATGCATGAATCATCCCTGCCTTAAATTTCAATACACCTTTTAAGTGATTAGAATATTAAATTATACCCGATTCAGCTCTCATATTTGTAATGGAATAAATACTCACAACACTACACTCTATTCCTCTATTTTTACAAACTTCTCTACAACAGGTATGTTTCGATACTGAATATAAACCTGTCCCTTTGCCCCCACCACACAGATTATTGGAGTTGGATGTGTCCCAATTTATCCGGCTGCATATTTACGGTCCTTCTCCTGAGAGGGGAGGTGGTGTAAATATGAATTTGATCCATTTTGTGTTGATTCTCATTTATCTCATTAGCATAGCCCTCATTTTCTCAGACATGGTCCAGATTCTGGGACTACTTCCGTCTAACCTCTTTATATAATAGATACACCCTGGAAAACTGGAAAAAGGAGAGAGAAAGCCAGAGCTTATTTCTGAGTCTGCTGAAAAGACAAAAATGAACAGAGTACATAGTACAAAGAAAGCAAATACACTCTTACAGTAAAGGTTTGGTGGAAAGAAATGTCTTTTTCCCGTGGAGAGAATACACGGAAACCTTCCATGTGTATTCCTTGGAAATATTGAAGAATGGAAAACAAGTGCAAACACAAAGGCCAAAACCAGAATGTGGCTCATTTCGTGGGGTACCACAATCGTCTAGCACAATCCTGGCACATTCTCGTGTGTTCCTTATTTCTTGGGCAAAGTCGGAGGGGGGGAGCACTTTATCTGATGGGATGAATCTTATATTTTAGCCAGCAAATTATAGTAATAGTTCCATGATGACGTGGACGGCCTTCAGGTTCTAAGGTGTTTTCATATAAACTTGTCAAGCAGACTCAGGTGAATATTTAAGTAATGCATTTGTTTTGTTTTTTTGTTTATTTATTTATTTATTTATTTATTTTTAAAGATTTTATTTATTTATTTGACAGAGAGAGAGACAGTCAGCGAGAGAGGGAACACAAGCAGGGAGAGTGGGAGAGGAAGAAGCAGGCTCCCAGTGGAGGACCCTGATGTGGGGCTCGATCCCAGGACTCTGGGATCATGCCCTGAGCCGGAGGCAGATGCTTAACGACTGCGCCACCCAGGCGCCCCGGTGATGCATTTGTTATACCAAAGGATAATGCAACTTCTTTGTGACTCTAGGTGATATAGTATCTTGGAGAGCTAAGTTAATTGTTGTTTAATAAGGGAAAGAAGCTTTCCAGAAAGTCTACCAGCTACACAGCAAAGTAGGTCCTCCTTCATGCTGATGTTTTTTAAAAGGAGATTCATTTTAATTCCCTCAAGGCAATGGAATAAAGTATACTAACCAAAGGCCCTCAAGTTCGGAAATTAATCTTGATTCTCTACCACAATGAGTCTGAAGTGCCAGGAATATAACATCAGCTTCCTGGCTTTTTCTGTGCTTCTGTGACAGACTGCAGAGCACCAATTAAACTGATTACTAAGTTTATAAATATGAAAAAAAATGGTTATAAAGTAAACATGAATATTTGCAAGCTCAGCCATATCAATTGGTTGAAACCTTGCAAATACACCATTGTCTGGACCTTTACCCACGTTGTTTTGTTTGCTTAAAAGGTACTTCCCTTTTTGCCTGGAAAACTCCTACTCAACTTCTAAGACCAAACTTGACGTTCTCATCATCAGTCAGCATTAAGGAATCCCATCCTTAGTGTCCATATTACTTTGTCCTGCCTCTCTAATTGTAATTATCATTTCTATAGTGGCCATGGGCCTTAGTTTACAAACTCAGAAGTGTGACAAGTAGGATACTTTTTATTTCCTATACAACAACTTAATGTCTTACTCCAACTCTCCATCACACAGACTGGTAGAAAATCCCTTCTTAAGCATAATTGTGGCTTGTTCTCCTTCCCAAGGGGCATCAGAATCCTACAGGCAAATGCTCCATTTGGAAAGAGAAGAAAATACTTCTCTTACCAGTCTACCATTGTTCCCACTGAGGAATGTTCTCTCTCTGCTTCTGGGCCACTCATGAAGTTCTAGAATTTGTGGCAAGTCTGGAAACCTGAGTGCCTCAGGTCCCCCCTTCCTAGGCTGCTGGGTGACCCTCTCTTGGGAAGATCCCCTCAGGGTCTCTCCTTACCCCGTGATGACAAATCCCATAGGGATCCCATGGCTTGGGGCTCACAGGCTTTTCTTTCTGGTAAAGAAAAATCTCTTCTCTTTACTGTGTCCCTTCTCAAAAACTCTCCCTTTCTCCTTCTGTAGCGCAACCAGTGTAAGCTCATTTACACATTTGGGCTTTTATAGAAGATAAGACTGTTACCAATATGAACATGGTGATAGTACAGAAAAGAAGCTTTCTCCTCTGTTCTTACTCAAATTAACAAAGAGAATGAAATATACAATCTCTAATTTCAGTGAAAACATGAGAGAGTGAAATTCTGCCCAAAGCAGATAACACAGGAACTTGAAGGGCCAAGCAGTGGCAAATTTTAGAAAGTGCCACAAAAATCCACTTGCAAAGAGTGCACACCCTCCTAAGAAGTAAAAATGCTATATTTTAAAATTTATTACCACTAGAGCAGGCACGTATATGAAGCCTAGCAGATAAAGAGGAAGGCTGAGATCAAGCAGAGGCTGTGTAGGGAATGTCACTTCCACTAAGCTTCGAAACATTTCCACAAATAATTTGCCAAAGAAAATGGATGGTTCACCGTAAAATCAAATCTAAGCCTTAAATAAAAATAAAGAAGCACTGAGGAGTAATAACAGATGGCAGACATAGAGTACAAGGCCTTCAGACACTGGAATTGTTGATGCACATTATAAAAACATCTATAGTACTATATTTAAAAATAAGCCACACGCTTGAAAATATCTGCCTAAATGGAAAATATAAAATTAACCTAGCATATTGAAAAACACCAACAAAATAAGCCTTGTAGAAATTTAAAAATACGGTGCCTAAAATTTAAATCTCAGTGTCTGGGTTTAACAGCAAAGTAGGCTCAGGTGAAAAGAGAATTCGTTAACTGGAGTATAGGCCAGAAGGAATTTCTGGGATGTAGCAGAGAAGAACAAAGAGGTGATATGTATGAATGAGAGGTTAGTAGACTTTGACAATAAAATAAGTTCTAATATGTCTAATTAAATTTCTAAAGAGAACACAAATAATGTGATGGAAGCAATACTTGGAGAGATAATGGTTGATAAGTTTCCAGAAAAGTTGAAAGATACCATTTCACAGATACCTCACCTTCCAGAAGACCAATAAATCTTAAACAGACTACATGAAAAGAAATCCGCATCTAAGAAAAAATGGTAAAAACTGCCTACTACCAGAAACATTCAGAACATTCAACAAGCAGCCTGAGAGTAAAGTTGACCTTTGAAGAAACAGAAGGTAAACTCACAGATGATGTCTCAAGAGCAACAAAGCAAAGCAGAGAGTGGAAGTATATCCTCAGAATTTTGAAAAATTATAATGGCAATCTAGAAGTCTCTACCCAGGGAAAATATATTTCCAGAATGAGGGCAAAATGAGGATATTTTCAAACACAAAACACACACACACACACATTTTAAGAGCTGGCCACTAGTTCTTCTCTAAGGGAACTTCTAAAGCAGGTATTTGAGGCAGAAGAAACGTGACCCTACATGGAAGGACTGACATGTTAGGAGGAATGATGATGGTTGGTCCTAGGAAGTGGCTAATATGTAGGCAAATCTAAAATAACACTGCATGCGTACGGTGATACTGAGTTCAAAATAAAATGAGATACAATTTAAATTGGAAACAATATGTAATATGTAAGTCTATATGTGGGGAGGGGAAAAGCCCTTGTATTATCTAGAAGGAAGATAAAGGTATTAGATTAAATATGTGTGTTTGAACTTTTAAACAAGTATATGTGAGATTAAAAGTTTTAATATACCAGGAAGATATTATAATTTTAAATTAGTATATCCCTAATAATATAGACTCAAATTATATGAAACAAAAATAAACATAAGCACAAGTATATATATATATATATATATATATATATATATATATATATATATATATATATATATTAGCATCAGGAGATTTTTAGCACACACCTCTCCTGGTAATTGAGAGAGAATAAGTAGGGAAAAAAGATACAAAGGATTTAAGTGACACAATTAGCAAAAGACCTAATAGACAAATACAAAACGCTGCATCCAACAAATGCCAAATGCACACTGTCTTCAGATATACATAGAAGATCATAGAATATCATAAATGCTGAGCATGTGTTGGGCCATAAAACAACAATAAAACTGAATGAACCACACATCAATAACATGGATGAATTTCATAAACATAATGAGCAAAATAAACAAGAAACACAAATATATAAATGCAATCCCATTTCAAAAACCAGCACATATTTCATATGTAATGTTTAATTCATATATATATATATATATATATATATAGTTGTTTTTATAAAAGTCTGGAAATTACTACCAAAAAGTCAGGAAAATGGTGGGGCTAGTCCAGGAGGGGCTTCCAGACAACTGGCAGCGTTTCTTTTATGGACCTTTTTATGATGGTTGCATGAATGTTGATTTTATAATCACTCTTACAAGGTTCGTATGTGCTTTTGTGATAAAATATGCATAACATAGAATTTACCATGTTAACCATTTTTAGATGTACAGTTCAGTGGCATTAAGCACATTCGCAATGTCATACAACCAACACTGTTATTCATTTCTAGAACTTTTTATCACTGCAATAAAAACTCTGTACCCATTTTTGAACTTATAAGTAAAATAGGCAGTTATTTTTACAGGCAAATGGGTTTATTCAGGAATAGCAGAGAAGTTGCTAGTTGAGGACATGCAAGCTATGGCAAGTCATAAGAAAGTGGGGAAATCAAAGGAGAAGAAGATTACTTTATAGAGAAAAGGAGAAATCTGGGCCCCGCTGCTTTGAATGAAATCCACTGGAGGGAAGTGAGAGTTCAGGGTAGTGAAGGTTTCTCATTGGCTGAGTTGTGCTATTTTCTTATTGGCTGAGCTTGCGGTCAGGAGAAATTCTCCTTCCTCCTTTTGAAGTAATAAAGTAGGTTTCTTCCTGCTGGGGTCTGCAATGGACAAGGGGTAGAATATGAGAGTTCCTGCTTCTGGCCTCTTAGCTCCATTTTAAATGAGGTTTCCTTTATTTAATTTCCCACCGTTAAATAATCTTTCCCCATTCCTCCCTTCCCCCAGCTCCTGGTACCTCTAGTCTACTTTCTGTCTCTGTGAATTTGCCTATTCTGGACAGACAAGAGATTAGTTAAAAATGTTTAAATAGTTGCCAATAGCAGGACAGAGGTAGGGTTGGAAAGAATGGAAGATGAGGGTAGGAAAGTCTTTTCATGCTATTTGATTGTGTTGAATCACCGAATTTATAGCCTATTTAAAAAGTTAAGAATGAATAAAGAAATGAATGATTAAAAATGAATAGGGAGTATCCTAACTACTCACATAGATAAAGGCTAGATTCTTGGAGAACTTCAATCTTCCTCCGTCCCAAACTTCTGGGGGCCGAGATTTACCTACTCTGACCTGCTGCTTGAAAGGAAGGGAGGGAGAGGGAGTAAATTAAAGTAGTCGGGAATTAATAGCTCACAACTGTTCCTGTGGTATTAGTCTATTCCTCCCACTTGACAATGAATTCCTTGGGAGCAGAAATTCTCATCTTCATCTCTGTGTCCTTAAGCACAGTGACTGGGTCAACGCAGGCACAATAAAATCAGTATTTCCTTATTACAAGTTAAATATATTTAGGAATAACGGAGATTAATAAGAAGGCTAAGAAAATTGAAATACTTTAGAAAATCCATCTTGTTTTCTTTTTCTCCAATAGTTTTTGTGATTCTGTTTTAGCCCAGTAAGATATTCTTAGAAAAGAGATTTTAGAAGTATCTTGCTTAGCCACGTGTCACAGTTAATAGAAAGGGACAGGTTCCTCAGAAAGACTCAGGAGGCTAAGAATGTATCTTGAAGTGACAATTCCAGAAGTTGAGGGTCAGAGTGTACTGAGAACATGCAAGGATTTCCTTAGAATATTCGGAAACTTTAAAATTGGTTGGTGAAAGTCTTGCAATATCTTTCCTGAGGTATTTGGCCAACACAGAATCCACGAAAACACAATCTAATTTCTTGAAATGACACACATATTAGTAATATTACTATGCTATACTATACAATATACTGAATAGTATATTATAGAAAAAGACTCAGGGTAAGCCCATAAAGTGTCCATTCCCTTAAAAATAAAACTGTCAGTTATTTAACATCAAAATGGGTTTGTTTGGAGAAAGGAGATTTCCAATTTGGGACAAGCAAGCTACAGCAAAACCATAGGCAAGTCAACAGAAAAAGGAGAACACTCTTCTATGGAGAAAAGGGGTGTGGGCAGTGATGAGGGCTCTATACACAAAAGTCCATTGGAGTAACCTGGGAGTTTGAAATGTAATGGCGGCGGCTGAGTTATGACATTCTCTCAGGGCTCTATTGCCCAGGGAGAAGGAAACCTTTCTTCTTCCTGGAAGCTAGTGTGGACTCACCAAGTACCTCTCTTCCTGTTGGGTCTGCCTTGGCAGGGAGTGGAGGGTGTTAGAGCCTCCCTGCTGGCCTCCTGGCTCCATTTTAAAATGAGGTTTCCTTTCATTAAATTTTGCAAAACTTTCCGAGTTATTTTACTACCAATCTCCCCATTGTCATAATTTTTTTGACTCTCTAATTTATTTTACTGCTAATCTCCCTGTCAGAATTGATGATTCTTGGCTTCCTTAATTTTAGCAATAAAATTGGTGGTTGTGAGAAGTCAGCTTTAAGCATGACACAGTCATTTGAATGTTTCACAGATATTTATAATTTCAGCAGATTGCCTAACTTAAAAATTTCTCCCCTTTTACTTGAGTTTTGTGGTATGACGAAGGATGGTGTGTTAAATTCCTAGAGCCCTTTGTTAATACTTAGTGGGTTTGGGCTGCCCAGCACCCATTTTCCCTTTCTAAGACACCCATTCTAATTTTAAGGAATTAGCTCTTCTTAACACCCACGGATCATAGGCCTCATGCCCCTGTGTTTCCCTCAGCTGGGCTCAAGCTTGTGACCCAAGCAAAGCTAATGCTTGGACTTTGAATCTTCAGTTGCCAAAGAGACCAGAAACTGTTGGGATTTCAGCCGGGGCCAAGACTCCCCAGGACCAGAGAACTGGTGGAGTGTCTGCTTGAGCAGAGCCAGCTGCCTGGGTCCCTCCACCACTCCCAGGCTGGTCTCTTCAAATAAATTCCCACAACCAATTAAGTGTCCAGCATGGGTTCCTCTTTCTCTGCAACTGAAGTATTCTAAAAAATACACCCAACTTATTATTATTATTATTAGGTTTTTTTTTGATGCAGTGTTCATTGATTCATTTTTCCTTTCTTTATTTTTCTTCTACCTTGAGCTCTTTTCTGTAGGTCAACTCCTCACTCCAAGACTTGCAATTGCTGGTTCCTCCTCCCATCCCCTTCATTTAACTTGGGCCATTAATGAGTATGCTGGCGAAGACAATGCTTTAGAATCAAAGCCCTTAGACAAAAGAGGTAGTGGTTTTTGGCTTGTTATTTTGTATTACCTTGATGATGCTGTAGACATAGACAAAGACCATTCAAAGGAGAAAAGTAAAGTCTGTTTATTCAGAGCTTCCTATAGCAAGAGAGCCAGCCACCTTGCTTGCCTTTGGGAGAGACAATGGAGAGGTGGAGCTTTAAGGTGGAAAAAAGGGAAGCTTCAGGTTTGCCCTGACTGGGGACTGTTGACCTGGGGAAGCGGCAGGGGGCTCACTAGAAGCTTACATTCTATGCCACTGGTTAGGGATGTGGTTATTGGGCTTTTCCTGGTTGCAGAAATTAAGGAAGCTGGTGGTCATTGATCAAGTCCTGACCGTTTGTGGCCATTGCTGCGTACTGGTGGTTGGCTTCAGGGCTGGCTGCTGGGGGGGGTGTGGTTCTGAGTCTGAGTTCTCCTGTCATATATATACTCTGCCTATTGTCTGATTGTTTATCCAGTCTCTCAATTAGTGCTTGAGTTTGTGTTTTAGGTTTTATTTATATTTAAGACACTTCCTAGCTGCTGTTATGTCCCAAACTTTCATTTCCATATCCAATGCAAAAGAAAGGAAATGCTAAGAAATAAAATTCTTTGCCCCAAGTCACCCCCTGAAAAACAGAAGTTCTAGTTTCTGATCACATGATATTTTCTGTTTTGTTTTAATGCATGAAGATTTTCTTTCAGTTTCCCTCTGTGATATCTAAATGCAGGTGGTCAGAGCCTGCCCATAAAGAGATTTTTAAATTCCTTTTGAATCACATCTTCTGCCTCTGAATACATTTTTAAGAAAGAGTCTGCAAGAGAGCCCGAGTCAGAGTTTTCTTCCCTGTGTGATTCTGATCAAGATATTATTCCCAAACGTCACTGTACATCAGAATAAGCCAGGAAGGTTTTTAAATGCAGACCCCCCGGGGCTCACCACAGACTTCATGCACCAGACTGTCTGGAGGGGGGATCGGAGCTTTTTTTGATGCTTTGCTTGTTTGTGTACAAGAAGCGCCTGGAGTGATTCTTAATGCCGTCTGGCAGGTACTAAGGACCGGGCTGGCGCTTGGCAAGCACTGAATTAGGAATTCCACCACTACATGTTGCTGAGACGGAGGCTGTCACATCATTTATCCGTTTTTTTAAATGTTGTGTTTGACAGCGTGCGCACATTTCCATTTGCGTTTTCTGAGGTTTAGCGATTCTGAGGCTCAGGTGATTTTCCGACGGGCCCCTGTGGTATCTTTTTCATTCTATTTGGAGGTAGGGACAGGTTAAGGCAGGCCATATCGGTCCGGCTGTTACTTTTGGCCTTGAACACCTTGCCAAATTTCCTGAACCCAGAGCAAATGTGAAGAACAAGTCTTCCCGATGTTACAAAGTTCAAGAGCGAGCAGCCAGCACCGCAGAATCCTAACGTGACTACGTGTAACATCTCACAGTTAATTTAACGAAAGGAGTGGCTCTATCAATTTAACCACAGTGCTTAAAATAGCTCACTCTAGATTCTTTCAAGCCTGGCAGTACAAAAAGACAGAAAAAGTTCCATACTGTGTCAGACAGTAAGTCACCTGCCTCTTCCAGAGTTGTTCTTGACTGCATGGTAATTAGAATTCCCTTCCAAATACTCCTGACAGAGCTTCACACAGACAGAGCGAAATGAAACCCAGCCAGGTGGGGACTCTCTTCCCCTTGGAGGTTTGCCTCCGAGCGATGCACTCCCAGGGCCTCCGGACCTTCCAGAGGATTGCCGACTGTAAAGAAACTCACCTCCTGTGGGTGTCAGCTTTTCAGTGGTTTCCCTGACTGTCACAGGCCACGGATTCTAGAAATACCACCGGTCTTTTCAGGATGCCCATGGTGACCTCTTAGCCTCCTGAGCCCCAGATGCTAGTGCCCTGAGGGACAGTGTCAGCAAAGGATGCGCCTCAGCCAGCCAGCCAGCCAGCCAAACACTCCTTCAACGTGGCTCTGTGTATTCGTCCAATCGTTCTTCGTGCAACAGGCCTCACAGGGTTGGTTTCAGGGCGGTGCTCCTGAGCTGGATCTGGGAACACGAGTGGGGCCTGGTCCTGCCCCAAGTTGCTCAGAGTGTATCGGGGGTTTGGGTCACACACGCTGGTAGCATGATGTACGTACTCTGATGGGAGGTGACATCAAGCTGCCTGCAGAGATGTCACCCTGCACCTGTGATGGCAAAGGGTGTTGGGCTGAGGAACCCTCTCTACAAGAGTCCAGGGTTCTCCATCACAGTGTGACACCTGCTCTCTCAATCTGGGCCTTTAACTAATCACAGACTCAAATAACAGTGTGAACGTGGTTACTTGGTTTTTACAAATTGGAGCGGACTGAGTCACTCACTGGCATTTAGGTTATTACACAGCAGGCCCTGTTCTAAAAGATTTGCCTGAAGTATCTTATTTCACATATTTTCCAAGAGACGTACGCTGTTGCCTAAAGTAAAGAGGACAACAAGGCACAGATTAAGGAACTTATCCAGCCAATACTGCCGTGGGCTGGCATAGATCTGGGATTCAAAGCCAGGCCATTTGCTTCCAGTGCCTGAGCCCTGGACGGCTCCACTCCCTGGAGGTACGTGACTTCCCATGGGCTACAGACCCAATGGTTTCATCTTTTATTCCAGGCAGTCTTGCCCCATCTTCCTCTTTAGTGATCTTGAACTAATTTTCTATGTTTTGTCCTGAGGCCAATGTGAGCTCAATCCTTCTTGAACATGTTGTGTCTTTTCTTTCTTGTGCCAGGCAAGTTCCTCCAATCAACATGTGAAGCTCCCTCTTTCATCTTTAAACTCCATATTTTCAAATCACACCTGTCTTTCAAAATCTGACTTTCTGTCTTAATATCCCTTCAAGTGAAGCATTCAGTGTCCCTGGATATATCTAGCATTTAAAACATTGGCCTTCAGTTTTCCCTGTAAATCTTCAGATGAATCATATTATATAAAGCAGGGCGATTGCAGAAATATGGACATTTTTCCTGTAAAGCTGATGTAAAGAACTATCACACAGAGTTAAAAAAAAAAACTCGATCAAATGTTTGAGGAAAGTAAGCCATTTCAACTTGCATTCTATCGTGATGTGATCTTTAGCATAAAGTGCTAAATGTCATCTTTTTAAGCAATAGTGATCTTTATCACCAGTGCATGTTAGCATAGGTGGTACAAAACATAACTGACATTTCTGAAAAACTATATAGAAGTACCTGAAACTCCCAATGTAACCATATTAAATGTTGCCACAAAGAGAAAGAACAGATTTTGGGAAATCACCTTTTTAACATACTCTCTAAAATCTTTGCACTTGTTAAAGTTGTGTTTCTTCTCTTAGGATTTCAAGTTTCCTTAATATTTCCCTTAACATTAAATTGGATCTTGATTAATTCTTTTAAAAGCTACTCTTTTTACAAATTCTTTTAAAGATTTATTTATTTATTTGAGAGAGAGAGAGAGACAGCGGGAGGAGGGGCAGAGGAAGAGAGAGAGAAACAGAGCTCCTGTGAGCTGCACTTGGGGCTCTATCCCAAGACTCAGAGATCATGACCTGAGCCGAAATCAAGAATCAGTCCCTAACTGACTGAGCCACCCTTGGCACCCCCAAAACTACCCTGAATATAGCATTGTAGAGTTACCGTTAGATGACAAGAAAGGTATTTTGAGATTTATAGGTCAAAAAAAATAATCTTTGTAATTAACAAGTATCTCTTTCCTCCTATAAATTATTCGAATGAATTAAATCATGACCAAGCTATTAATCACATTGTTAACATTTCTTAATAAAAATACGTGCCTCTAACTACTCAAATCCTATCCAGCAGTGTGGCTTTTGTGGGCAGAAAGAGCAATGGTTAGGGCTTTAATACCAGCTTGACCACTTTCCATTTGGAGGACACCAGCCAAGCGAGTTGTCTTTCCCCCATCTCCTCATCTGCAGAATGGGGATAATAATCACACTCATCATATAGAACAGTGACTGCCATACAGTAAGCACCCAATACCTGGTAACTATTATGACTATGTATATTACGCAGGGAGTCTTTTTTCCAATAGGATATTTTTCTCTGTTGTAATGAATTGGACACCTGCTGAGGTGAAATAACCTGAATATATGAATTTTTCTTTCATCTTCTTAAAAATATTTTATTTATTTATTTGAGACAGAGAGTGAGTGAGATCGAGAGCACAAGCCAGAGGAGGGGCAGAGGGAGAAGAAGGAGCAGACTCCTTGCTGAGCCCAGTGTAGGACCCCATCCTAGAGCTCTGGGATCATGACCTGAGTTGAAGGTAGATACTTAACCGACTGAGTCACCCAGGCACCCATTTTCTTTCATCTTCTTAAGCAATTACTGAGGTTTATTCTTCCACAGGCTCAAAGCAGTTAATTGTCCTAAGGAAGAACACAGTGAGCCCCACATTGGCTGCTCTGTTCCTTCAGATGGCAATGATTGTGTGAATTTGTTTGTTTCCCCTGTTTGAGGAGATTGGGGAGGCAGTGGGGAGTCTGCTCAGATTCCCCACCTTAATCCAGGTTCTCCAGCATCACAGATAGAAACTGCCTGATGTACAAGCACATTCACATACTCAGAAAGTCCTTGATCACCACTTGTGTGTTCATTCATGGGGAAAGACATTCCAAATGCTGTTAGGATATGAAGTTAAACAAGGTTCGGAAAAGCCATCCGGCCCTGTTTTATCTGGATCCTGCTGCTTTCCCTCACTTCACTTCATCCTTACCACTTGTTTCTGGGGCTCTAAAAATGTGCTTGCCTCGTATAGCCAGGGAAGTCTTGTGTCTGGATTGACCACCCCATCAGAGACTCACAACCGAAACCACTGGGATGTCATTGACGGCTCACCCCCCGCCAAAGTGCAATACCTCTGCAAAATGCACTCAGTGAGATGCTCCAAGTTAGACCCCCGTCATCTTTTTTAAAGATTTTATTTATTTATTTATTTATTTATTTATTTATTTATTTATTTATTAGAGAGAGGGAGAGGAGAGAGAGAGAGAGAGAGTGAGCACACAAGCAGGGAGAGCGGCAGGCAGAGGCAGAAGCAGGGAGCCAATGTGGGACTGGATCCCAGGACCCTGGGATCATGACCTGAGCTGAAGACAGGTGCTTAATTGACTGAGCCACCCAGGTGTCCCTAGATCTCCATTAAAGTATGATGATTTTAAGCAGGGGGCATGGTTTCAACAATGGCCTACAACCTGTTTTGCGTGGCCTGAAAGCGAAGAACAGTTCTTAGACTTTTTAAAAGGGCAGTTAAACAAACAAATAAATAAATAAAAACAAATGAAGACTATGTGATAGAGACCATACATGGCCTGTGAAGTTTAAAAGACTTGCTTTCTGGCTCCTTCCAGAAAAAGCTTGCCGACTCCTGATTTGAAGTTTCAAGAACAAGTACAAATGAGTACATGATTTTAATTTAAAATAAGCTTAAGAAAAGTAATAAGGAGATAGTGCGGTCCAGTGGTAGAGCTGAGAGCCCCAGAGTGACTTCACCCGGGTCGTGTTATGAACCTGCTCGGGGTCTCCGACCAGGCATGTCACCTATCCAGACAGCATCTTAAAACAGCTAGAAACAATCTATTTTCAAATGTGAATATGTTATTTCTGATTCTTTTTTAATTCCCTGAGCTTCCTCTAACCTGCTTTGCCTGAGGTTTCTTGAAATGTGTAACCATTCACCCTGATATATTCATCTGAAAATAACACAGTGAAAGTGATTCATTAATGATATTGATTCTGGTCCTCTCTGAACATTATTTAGAATCTCTATGAATACTCAGACTTTTGAGAATAAACAAATGTTTTCTGTAAATCACCCATAGGACAGAGCACCAACCAAATTATATCTTTCTTTAAATATTCCAAATTATACAGTTTCCAAGTTTTTATAAATACATTTAATTAGAATGGCATTAAATGCCAAGAATGAAATGAGGAAATATCTTCTCCATTCATATTCCCAGATTCATTTCTTTTCAAGGGCTGCCCTTTCACACACTTTATGTTTCTATGCTTCGCACTACAAATGGATTCAAATGACAAGAATCTGCATTCTGTGACAACCAGGTACACATTCATCAAAGCACATAGACTCTGACCACATTGCTGCTGACCGTGCATATTTGAGGGACCAGGGAATTTTGAAAGGATATGAAAAAATCCGCAGAGAAAATGATAAATAAAGAATTAATTTGTGAATTAATGGACAAAATCTATAGTAAGAAGAGAACAATTACAATTAAGGAATATGAGTTAGGAATATAACTTATTTTTTAAAAATCTACCTTAAAATTTATCAGTTTTATGTCATATTACTACTCATAAAATACAGATTATTTTCCCTGAATTCATCAGAAGT
This sequence comes from Ursus maritimus, assembly GCF_017311325.1. Lineage (NCBI taxonomy): Eukaryota > Metazoa > Chordata > Mammalia > Carnivora > Ursidae > Ursus > Ursus maritimus. Next base: position 7,723,376 of record NW_024427107.1, read on the forward strand.
CTCTTGGTTTTATCTAACAATTGTGGTATAGATTGGTAATGTCTGTTTGTTTGTTTTTGCAAACTCACCTCCAACTTATGTGGGAGAATCTGCTATCTCTGCTGTCCCACTGACCGACAAGCTCTAGTGTCTCATCTGCTGAGGACAAGCTACACTTTTCAGGCAACTCAAAAAATTCCATTTCGTCTCTGAGATGGTTGGGTTGGTGTGAACAATGTTGTCTCTGACACTCAAGACTTATTTTTTAAAGAGTCAGATTCATCTATCTATCTATCTATCTATCTATCTATCTATCATCTATCTATCTATCTATCTATCATCTATCATCATCTATTTATTTATTTTGGCATTGTCTTTTACAGAACAGAACAGAAGCTTTTAATTTTAACCAATTCCAAATTACCAATTCATTCTTTCACAGATCATGCCTCTTGTATTGCATCTAAAAAGACATGATCAAACCCAAGGTCATCTATATTTTCTCCTTTTTTATCTTCTAGGAGTTTTATAAACTTATGTTTTACAGTTAGGTTCATGATCCATTTTGAATTCATTTTTTGTGTTGGGTGTCAGGTCTGTATCTAGATTCATTTCTTTGCACCATTTCTTGAAAAGACTACCTTTTCTAAATTTACTTTTGTGGAGTGTACAATTTGACGAATTTTGACAAATGTATATAGTTGTGTAAATACTACCATGACTGAAATATAGAGTATTTCTATCATTGCAAAATGTTCCCTGCGTCCCTTTGGAGTCGATCTCTACCACTACTTTCAACACCTGAAAATTTCTGTCCATATAGTTTTGCTTTTTGGAGAGTGTCTTATAAGTGGAATCATAATGTGAAGCTTTTGTGTCTGGTTCACCTAGTATAACGCTTTTGAGATTCATTCATATGGTTGTATGTATCATAGTTACTTGGTTTTCTCTGTTAACTCATATTCCATTGAATAGAAGTACCACGATTTGTTTATGCATTCACCAGTTGATGAACATTTGGGTTGTTTTCAGTTTGAGACTATTCTTAATAAAGATCTTCTAAACATCTGTACACAGGTCTTTGTGTGGGGATCTCATTTTTCTTGGGTTAATCTCTAGGGGTGGGATTGCTTGGTCATATAACTACCTATTTAACATACAAGGAATTACTAAACTGTTTTCAAGTGTGGCTGGACCATTTTGTCTTCTCCTTACTTGTGTATGAGAATTCAACTCACTCCACCTTCTTGCTACCACTTGGTACTGTCAAGTTTTATATTTTAATCATTCTAGTGTGTGTAGTGGTATCTCAACATGTTTTAATCTGCATTTCCTTAGAAAGAAATGATAATAAACATCTTTTCAGATGTTAATATTTCATCTAGATCTCTTCTTTGGTGGTGTGTCTGTTCGAATACTTCTATGTTCTCATTAGGTTGAGAGTCATTTAAAATACTTTTCCTCATTTTCCTAAAGTTGACCAAGACCAGGATGTATTTCTCTCTCTACATCTAGGATATTTCTTGTGAGCTTAAAATTGGGAATACTCTTTCCTCCCTCTACCTCCACTCCCCCCCCCGCCCCCACCGGGATTACAGAAAACTGGAAGGCTCCTTGGTAATGTGGTTGGTAATATGAAGACCTGTATTCCTAGTCCCATTACATCCAGAGTGGTGTATTTTCCATTCTTTACATAATCCTTCCTCAGTGAGCAAGGATTATTCACCCCCTTGGTGGGTGATATGTTGAGAGAATGACATTCTCTGCTTCCTGTTAGGAGGTCCGGCTTCCCAGTGGACAGTTTCTCTCCCTTTCTTGTCTACACATGGGCTCAATTTTTTTTTGCTGCCTTCCCTGTAGGATGGAAAATAGGGACCCGGCCTGGAGTCTGCCTTATAGAAACCGCTCTCGCCTCTCCTTTCTCAGTCCCTGCTCTCTTGACTCAGTAATGAGAGACAGACAGCAATTGATTATCTTGGCAGCTGGCTCGGAAGGGGCTGCATTGTAGCCCAGAGGCCCCATGGGTGAGTCTCAGGTTCCTATCTCATGCTGGCACCATAGCTAAGGCATATTGTTCGTTCCATTTTACCAAGTGTAAAGCTCCTATCTGATATCTGAGTCTTCTTCTCATTTTATTTGGAACACACTGGGGGGAGAGGTGTGACTGTGTTACTGGATCCCGATCATCTCGATATACAGTATTAAGTGCATGCACTGTTTATGGGGTGTCTTCCTTGCTCCCTCCCTTGCAGTGATTTTGTATATATTTACCAGGTACTGACCATGATCCAGGTATTGAAGCAATAGAGCTTTGGGAGTTTATGTGCCTGATTTTGGAAGCTTAAAATATACTCATATGGGGAAAGGGAGGAAATCTCTATATTGCAGTTTCCTCAGAGCATCTTTCTTTATCTGTGTCACATCTATTTCCTTTACTCTGCCTTTGAGTAAAAATAGAAGATTTTTTTCAACCTTTCATCTCTTGAATGCTTAGTCTCTGCTACTTCTCAAAATGTATCCTTCACAAAAAGCAACCGAAAATATTGAATGTAAGGATAATTTTATCCAGAATCTTTTACCTTGATATAATGTTTGCAAACATTATCACCATTAGCTTTTCAGGTCTTACAGATGACACCCTTTTCTGTTGAGTACACTGTGGTTAGTTAGCACATTGCTAGCACCACAGTTATATGTGCTTTTAAACAATTGAGTTCATTTGAATGAACTGCTACAATTAGAAATTAAAAATCTTCCAAATGAAATACTGAAAAAATTGATTACACTTGCCATTTGAAAAAAGTTAAGTTGGAATCTGTTTCCATTTTTGGTGTAACCTTTTCTCCTTCAAAATTTTTTCAACTTTGCAAGCCCTTCTAAATTAGAAGGCTAATGAATCATTAAGTCTGGAAGCCCTCCATGCTGACAGACATTCAACGACATTTACCCACCTGCCAGGAAGAGGTGGATTGTATGGGTTAAGGCAGCTGAAGACTCCACGGAAGCTCAAGAATGTAAGAGAACACAAGTTGTTGATGGTGGAAGAGGAAGAAGCCATCACCTCCTCGTCATGAGTTCAGCCATGACAGGGTGTTCTTCCTGGAGCAACAGGTGAGTTCCTTGAGAGACACTAAAAGATGTTCTTTGTGTATTAAACTGTGGAAATCCAACAGAAAGGAAGGGGCCATTTGAAAGAAGGTTGTGGTGTGCTTTGGATTCATGCAGTCTGTGTGTCTTCTGTGGATTTTAAAATTAAAACCAAGATTGTGTGCATGTGTGTTTTAACTTGGTAACATAGTTGATGGGCTGTTTTATGGAGCAGATGGTCAACACCATGGTATTTATTTGGCCCTGCTTCAGGATCTTTGAGTCATCTACTTGGAACTGCACCTGTGGTCTTCTCATGGCTGCAATCCTCTTCCTTACCAGATGCCAGCTGTAGGTCGCCTGCACACAAAAGGCTTCAGTGGCCACTTCTTTTTGCCCTTTCCTCTCATCCCCTGCCCAACGTCACTTCTTAAGCCCATCACCCTGCCACATATTCTTTGTCAATAGTACATATTGACTGGATTGTTTATTGGCTCGCTCTCCCACTATCACATGGACTTCAGAAAAGCAGTGGGTTTTGCCCTGTTTATCACAGAATCCTCAGGGCCTAGACTACAGCCTGGCACAGAGTAGGATCCCATAAATATGTGATGCAGGATTGCATACGAGGTGACTAGCAACTAAAGTTGATCAGACCAGATAGATTGTTCTCCAACTGGGATTTCTTTATCCTTAAATTATGGATAGCTTTTAACTGAGCCTAATATTTTATGAAGAAATAAAATGGGGCTAAATATTCCCATGGTTAAAAGCCTAAAGTAACAGCCTTTGTCAGGGCCCTCATTCTGAGACCCCTGTCAGTCTGCACCTGCCACTGCTGACCACCAGTCGTTGGCAAAACAGGAGACCAAGACTCCATGACAGAACCTTCACTGCATATAGAAATTTGGTCTGTTCTTTGTGTGGCCAGAAAAGATTTTCTTCTTCTGAGATGAGTGACAAAGCTGACAGGGAAGGGCCCCTCCATGGAGGTGGACTTAGTCCAGAGCGGTGTGGCAGATAGAGGCCTCTCTCATCTAGCTGTGACTGAGAAATGCTTTCTCAATTACGCCCCACTCCCATGCCCCCTCAGCCATGAGAGAGTGATTGTGAGTAGGATGTGCTCCTCCCTCAGAGTGCTGGAAGTCTCCTAAATGGCTGCAGGTTGTTTCATGGGCTGTTTGTCATCTAAAATGTAGGAAGCCTGAGAATTTCATGAAACAGAATGGACAGAGAACATGATGAGATTTCACCAGCCTCACAGCTCTCTGGTCAGAAATGTCTGCTTCAGTTCTGTTCCACTGAATCATCCTTCACGGGAGACAGTTCAGCAAACTGTGATCATTTGCTTTTCTTTTGTCTTCATGGCGTTGCATTTACTCCACATCTGTACTTGGATAGACACCTCCCAGGCCAGTTGGAAATACTTCTCATCCTTCCAGATATATGAGGAGAAGAGGTCCATTTCTTGTGCATATGTGATCTTCCCAGAACATTAGTATTTTTTTTAAAGATTTTATTTATTCATTCAACAGAGATAGAGACAGCCAGCGAGAGAGGGAACACAAGCAGGGGGAGTGGGAGAGGAAGAAGCAGGCTCACAGCAGAAGAGCCTGATGTGGGGCTCGATCCCATAACGCCGGGATCATGCCCTGAGCTGAAGGCAGACGCTTAACCGCTGTGCCACCCAGGCGCCCCCAGAACATTAGTATTTTTGAAGTGATTTTTTTAAATTTGAAGTTTTATTTTCTAAATTGTGATGTTTTATCAACTTTTAAATACTATACAATGATCAGAACAGCAGGGCACAACATTAAGAAGTTGATGTTTTGTGGAAACATTCTAGTTAGAAAGATTTGACGATAGATACCACATTGTTACTAGTCTTTCTTACTGTCTTTGTCAATAAAGATTTTATGTAAACTAGAGCATTCATTTCTGAAGAAAACTGGGAGGACTCAGCATATCCTGGTTTTTTACTGGAGGATAATACCAATGTCATGATGAGCAGAATAGACTTAATTCGGACGGGGAGCAAGTTGCTGGCGTGATAAAATAGAATATATCCCCAAGACAATAGTGATTAGAAGAAGGGGTAAATTGGATAAAATTTTTGAAAGCTCAATTATGAAAAGAAGTTTGATGTGTTCTGAGTGGTAAGGACGAAATATATAGCCAAGTAATGAAACAATTAACAACTAGCTGGAGGCCAAAACTCTGATGAATTTAACTAAAATAGTGAAGCATTAAAAATCTGTTTATCTAAGAACATCTTAAAATTAGTGACTAGGAGGGAAGTTTAGTTGCAAATGTATCTCTGTTGTGTATGTGTGTGGTGAAAATTGTCAAGTAACTGAAAACTGTGACTTTGGGAAGTCAAGTTAAAAAAAAAGGTCATTTGACAGCAATCCAAACAATCAACTCAACAAAATATTCTTTCAAATGACTTCCAGGTAATTTTCAATATTGTGTGCAATGCTTGCAGCTACATCTTTTTATGAAAGAGGGGAAAATATATCCATGAAGACATTGCCATCCAAAATCCCTTTTATGAGTAGGAACTGGAAACCGGGGAATGGTTGTTAGGTTGCAAGACATTCCCCACTGTGAATAGGCTATTTGTTTTGTTTTCCTGGAAGGTCCAATGTGATATTGAGATGTAGGTTGAGAGCTGAGTCTAATGCTGTGAAAAACATGGCCTCTAATGGGTTTGTAAAAGTCATGGTAATGAAGTCATGTTTACCTTTAAATAAGAATCAGATTCATGGGAGAGAATACAGAGCATTCAATCTGAATGCTCCAGTTATATCCATGTATGGGTTTGCAAAGTTACCTTTTCAATTTGCAGTCTGTATTATAAAAGCTACTTTGTTATTTTTATAATTCTTTCTTAAATTTCCAAAACTCCAAGGTTTTTGAGTGCTGGAACGCCTGTTAACAAAACATGTTATCTCTAATCAGAGAATACTGATCAGTTCTGTAGTAAGAATTCTTATACCATGTGAGTTCCAGAAATCCTCCTTCAGTGTGCTCTGGGCCAGACTTCCCTGCAACCACAGAAGGTTGGCTAGGCAGAATGAAGCAATGAACAAACGCTTAACTTCATTCTTTGTAAGGGAGTTATCATTCTTCCTAAAACTCACGGTGATGGTGCTAAGAATGAGCTGCTCTCAGCTCTATAACTTGTTGTCCAGGTGGCCTTGATAAATCATTACCTCTCTCCAAGACCGATGTTTTCCTCTACAAAATGTGACTAATATTGTCCATCTCTTTGAACTAATGGCAAGGATGAAATGAGATAATGTATGTAAAATTGTTCTTAAATATGAAAATAATAATAATAATAATAACGATAGTAACCATAAAATAGTTCATTTTTATTTCTTGATTTTGTCATGAGATCAGGTGCACCTCTCTCTGGGCATAGCTAGTGACAGCATTGGTTGACAATCAAAGGCTTTAGTAACTGTTCCTTTTTGGAGCACAAATGGTTAATATTGCTTTATTTTCAGCTCTACTCTTGATCACAAACATTTTGGTAACATCCAACAATAGGGATGCACACTGGGTAGCCTAAATTCAACTGCTTTATAGGGGACGGAAGTTCTGAGAACAAATTTTCTAAAGACTTATGACCACTGTTATGTTACCACCACAGTGGGGTCACCATGGGTGAGATGGAATTAGATGAAACTCTCTGTATTCTACAGATGATCAAGCTTTTATTTTTTTAAATAATGGGCTAAAACTGAGAGATCCAACTGTATGCAGTACATATAAATGTTTAATTGATCATAATGATACGATTAACAGTAGTCTGTTAATTATTCAATATATGGATTATTCCCAAATTATAAAAGCAGCCTTTAAAGTATTTAATAACTTTTTGCACAAAAGTGAAACTTCAATGACATTATCAGAATTTCTGGTCTTGAAATAGCAGGAATTAGGAAGGGTGTTAGAGTATATTTAGTATGTGACTCCAAATCTACACCATCGAAGATTTATTAAAGAGGGAATGTCTTCCTGGAGCTGATTACTACTAAAATTGTCCAGTCTTTGGCCACATTGCCAGATCTTTTAGGAGACATCTAGAATTAATGGACTCATCACTATTATCCTGGAGACACTTTGTCTTCTTGGGAGACATGATGACATGGAGTCACAGGCGGGGTGAATAATGATACTTCAGAACCATTTGGAATCCTCTGGTCCAGACGCAGTGAAAGCAATTGAGCCACTTACAAAAATCTGTGAATCTTCCTGGAAGTCGTGATGTCATCTCTGTTAACCAGCTCTGCAATTTTTAAAATCCACAATTGCACTGGAGCATTCCTGTAAAGGGGAGACAAAGGTGGCCTAATGGGTAGCTTTCTCTTTAGTGCATGTCTGAAGACCTGGACTATCTTTAATAATCCTTCAGGCTTGTTTTAGTTTCTTCCTGCAATGCAAGAGCCAAAGTGTCCAGACGGCTTGTTGCACTGGTAAGAAACTTAAGTCTTGTGAACCACTTAATGTCTAACAAATTGGCTTTCCCAGAGATTTTAATTAAAAAGGGGGGGGGCTTAATTGGATAAAATAGTTAAATACATCTCGTCAACAAGTTTCTACAATCTGTCTATAAAAAACAACAGCAGCAACAGTAACGCCCATCACAGAGGGAACCCACTGCCGTCCTCTGCTCAACTTCTTTAAGTATCGCATAAACCAATAGAGGTTAATGCCACAAGTACAAAGCAAAGGACGAATGGCCGTATTTTCCGTCAGCATTCTGCAGAAAGGCAGAGGCCTCCGGCTGGACTCCTGGTGGCTGACTCCATGGAAACCAGACACACAATCTTCTCTTTGACTTGAGTGATTTCACCCACACTTTATCCTTTCTATTTTTTCATTGCTGGTGTCTGGGCAGGTGGACGTCTTTTGGTGAGTCACCTTTTATAATGCCTCAATTCTATGAAAAAAAATTCATGGAATTCAATTCCAAAAGCTCAAAGTGGTATTATTTAGTTATACTCACCTTCACAAATATTAACCAATCAAAGTCCTATAGATCGACAACTAGCAGCAGTTTCCTAATAGCAGTTAATATTAGTGGGTGAGCTCATTGCTCTTGTCACAAATATTCTATCCCACACCCAACTGCAGGGGGCATATCTTCAGAGCATTCTGCTCCCCCAGATACAAAATACCCCACAGACCTCCTTTGCTATCTTGTCTCACGAGTCTAGCACATGTTTTTAAAGGCTAGCCAATCACAAAATTGGTAAAGAAATCATTTTTGTTCAAATTGTTCTGATCAGAAACAATCAACTATGAACAGTAACTGCACTGCCTGAAGGTTGATTGGTTGGTTGGCTGGGGGTGGGGGGAGAGGTCAGACTGACCAGGGTGTAAATATTAATTTTCCTACTTGTGATTGAACTTCAATTTCCTCATTTGGAAGATGAGTTTAATAGTCGCTGATTTTCAGGGCTAATAGGATTAAATGAAGCCTAGTTGTAACTACTTAGCATGATATTTGTTATATAGTATGCAGGGTATTCCAGAAGCTGAAACTGTGAATATACTTCAGTCTTTGCAGCCCTTCCATACTCTGCTGTAGATTGCATCAGGTGTGTGGGAGACCCAGCTGTGAGGCCTCACAGCCCTCAACCTCTTTTCACATAGAAAAGGAACGTATAAAACACAAGGTGAACTTTGTCGCTGGAGGTTCTCTCCTAACAGAAATGGGGATCTGGTCAAAGAATTTTCTGTGGAGAAAGGACCAGAACATTTTATCAGGTAAAAAAAAAGGGGGGGAAGGCAGAAACAGTGTCAGCTAGGTGTTAAAAGTAAGTCAACAGAGCTCTACATTTTATTCACCCCCCCTTTTGATATCCTCTTATGTGACATTTTCATAATTATTTTGAAAATGTGGCACTTTTCCAGTGTTAATATTGTATCGAAGTTCAATTTTCACATAATTCCAAGAGTGAAAAAATTCCATGATGGTCTTACTCATAAGAGACAGCATGTATTATTCTAAAGTATAAGCCATTGTTAAAATTTTATATTTAATACTCTGTGCCCTGGATTGATGATACAAGTGACAAGTATTTAGTATAATCCAGTGATGAGTTACTTTATCATTAAGGGTGTTTACATAACTTTCACGTGTTCTTGTTTCTAAAATACATTAGAAGTACTTAGTTATGTTATTTGCCTATATTTGAGAAAAATTTTATAACTGAATTGAAAGAAAAATAAGTTTTGCCAGTTCTCTCAATCGCCTACATTTATGGATAAAATTGATTGTTAAGATGTATTAAGAAATTAGAATAGCCCAGGGCCTGTATGGTTTTTTCCCCCCTGACATCAACAGGCTGTATATGGATTGACCTGATGAACAAAACACAGGGAGAAAATGAGTGCTGTTTTTTAAACAGAATTTCACTTAACACCCATTGTTTTTTTGGTTTATGTTTTTTAATTATCATACTCATTTTTCCAAATGGTAAGTCTTTGCATTTATTTTAATTAAGGATGTCAACAGGTCTCTGTTTTTTTTTTTTTTTGGTAAAGATTTTATTTATTTATTTGACAGAGATAGAAACAGCCAGCGAGAGAGGGAACACAAGCAGGAGGAGTGGGAGAAGAAGAAGCAGGCTCATAGTGGAGGAGCCTGATGTGGGGCTCGATCCCATAACGCCGGGATCACGCCCTGAGCCGAAGGCAGACGCCCAACAGCTGTGCCACCCAGGCGCCCCTCTGTTTTTTTCTTGAATACACTCTTTCAGCTTTTAGAATAAAATGCTTTGCTTTTGAGTATTCTTTGCAAGTTTACAAAATACTTTCATACATATTAAAATTTTTAGGCCTGACAATAACCTTGAGTGTTGGGAATTAGCATAATTTAGTAGAAGAGAAAACTCAATCTTGGAGAGGTGAAGACCTGTCAAAGGTCATATACTTTGTAAGAGTTTGGGCTAGAAACTAAATCATGAATTCCATAGAGAATTATCAGTATTGAATTTTCTGTTAAGACATTTTTATCTCACACTAACAGAAACTAACAAAAAATACATTTTTTCTGGGGCACCTGGGTGGCTCAGTGTGTTAAGAGTCTGCCTTAGGCTTGGGTAATGATCCCAGGGTCCTTGATTGGAGCCCAGCATTGGGATCCCTGCTCAGCTGGGAGCCTGCTTCTACTTTTGCCTCTGCATGTCACTCCCCTGCTCTAGTGCTACCCTTGCTTGTGTTCTCTCCCCCTTTCTCTCTGTCAATAAATAAATAAAATCTTTAAAAAAATAAGAAAATAAACACGTACTAAAAAAATATATTTTTTCTGATGATAGTAAATCTCCTTCTTCCCAAATTTTTAGTGTTTTAATTAGACTTTCTCTTAAGACACAAGACAATAAATAGGATTTATCTATATGCTTTTTTCCCCCCACCTACAGAGAACTGTTGTAGAATATGGCTAAAAGTAAGGACTCTGACAAGAACACAAGGTGTGAATCCTGGCTCTACCACCTATGGACTGTGTGACCTTGGACAAGTGCTTGACTGCTCTGTGCCTCAATTTCCTTATTTGAAAAGTTGGGATGATAATGATGTTTATGAAACTAGATTAAATAGTTTAAAATTTACAAAATACTTGAAACTGTTCACAGCACAATAGTAAGCATTCTATGTGTTACTAAATAAATAGAACAATAGCATTTCCCATATTCTATGAATCCCTTTAAAATAGATTTGTACTCCATCCTTCTACAAAAATATTATTTTGAAGATCATTAATGAACATCAGTGACCAAGTCTATTAGGACTTTTTTTTTTATCTATTCAAATTCTATTATCCATTCAAATATTGGGTTATTTGTCTTTTTATTATTAATTGTAGGAGTTTTTTTAAATAAAATGTATTTTGAATATGTATTCCTTAGGGGATATTTTCCTCCCAAGCAGTGAGTTGTCTTTTCACTTCCTTGATGGAGTGTCTTGAAGTGCAAAAGCATTTTATTTCTTATCGATTTTAAAATATTTGTTGATTTTTTTCCTCACTTGTATTTTTTGTGTCAAAATTCCATATGTCCATCCTTATGCCAGGACCACACTGCCATGATTACTTAGCTTTGTAGCAACTTTTGGAATCAGGATTTGAAATTCTCACTTTGTACTTCTTTTTAAATTTTTTCCATGTAACTGATTATTTTTTATTGAGGTATAATTGACATACTATGTATTAGTTGCAAATGATTTGACACTGTATACATTGCAAATGGACACCATAATAAGTCCAGTTACCATCTGTCACCTTACAAAGTTATTACAATATTATTAACTATATTCCCCATTCTTCACATCACATTCCCATGATTTATAACTGGAAATTTGTACTTAATACTGTTCACCTATTTTGGATATTAACCCCTTATTGGATATATGATTTATAACCATATCCTTCCATTCAGTAGGTTGCTTTTTTGTTTTGTTGACTTTTCCTTTGCTGTGCAGATGAGATTTCATTTGTTAATTTTGCATTTGTTTCCCTTGTCTTTGGACTCAGATCCAAAAAACAAAAGCAAAAAAAAAAAAAAAAAAAAAAAACCAAAACCAAAAACAAAACAAGACAAAAAAACAAAAACAAAAACCAAATAACAAAACCATTGCTAAGACCAATGTCAAGAAGCTTATTGCCTATGTTTCTTCTAGGAATTTTATTGTTTCAGGTCTTACATTCAAGTATTTAATCCATTTTGAGTTAATTTTTTATAAGGTGTAAGATAGTTGTACAGTTTTGTTCTTTTGCATGTAGCTGTCCAGTTTTCTCAACACCATTTATTGAAGAGGCTGTCCTTTCCCTATTGCATATTTTTGCCTCCTTTGTCAAAAGTTAATTGACTAGATGCATGGGTTTATTTCTGAGATCTCTATTCTGTTTTGTTGATCAGTGTGTGTGTTTGTATGCCAACAGCATACCATCTTGATTGCTGTAGTTTTTGTAGTATAGTTTGAAATCAGGGAGCATGATACCTCCAGCTTTGTTCTTCTTTCTCAAGATTGCTTTGGCTATGTGGGGTCTTTTGTGGTTCCATATGAACTTTAGAATTATTTGTTCTAGTGCTGTGAAAATGTCATTAGAATTTTGATGGGGAATACATTGGATCTATATATTTTTTGAGGAGTATGGACATTTTAACAATATTAATTCATTTAATCCATAAACAGAATATCTTCCCATTTATTTGTTTCTACTTCAGTTTCTTTCATCAATGTCTTATTGCTTTCACCTCTTTGATTAAATTTATTCCTAGGTATTCTATTCTTTTTGGTGTGATTATAAGTGAGATTATTTTCTTGATTTCTCTTTCTGATAGTTCATTATTAGCATATAGAAACAAAACAACTTTTTGTGTATTAATTTTGTATCCTGCAACTTTAGTGAATTCATTTATTAGTTCTTACAGTTAGTGGAATCGAGGGTTTTCTATATACAATATCATGTCACCTGTGAATAGTGACAGTTTTACTTCTTTCTTTCAAATTTGTATAATTTTCTTTTTCTTGCCTAATTGCTGTGGCTAACACTTTTAGTACTATGCTGAATAAAAGTAGGGACAGTGGCATCCTTGTTTTGTTCTTGAGTTCAGAAAAAAACAACTTCAGCTTTTCATTGTTGAGTATATTAGCTGTGGATTTGTCATATATGGCTTTTATTATGTTGAGATACATTCCCTCTATACCCATTTTATTAAGTTTTTATCATTAATTGTTAATAAATTTGTCAAGTGCTTTTTCCACATCTATTGAGATGATCACATGATTTTTATCCTTCATTTTATTAAAGTATATCATATTGATTGTTTTGTGGCTGTCGAGTCATCTTTCCATCCCTTGAATAAATCCCACTTGATCATAGTGTACGATCCTTTTAATGTATTGTTTGACTCAGTTTGCTCATATTTTGCTGGGGATTTTTACATCTATGTTTATCATGGATATTGGCCTGTAATTTTCTTTTTTCTTTTCTATTCTTTTCTTTTCTTCTTCTTTTCTTTTTTTCTTTTCCTTTCCTTTCTTCCCTTCCCTTCCCTTCCCTTCCCTTTCCTTTCCTTTCCTTTCCTTTCCTTTCCTTTCCTTTCCTTTCCTTTCCTTTCCTTTCCTTTCCTTTCCTTTCCTGCCTTGCCTTTTTCCTTTCCTTTCCTTTCCTTTCCTTTCCTTTCCTTTCCTTTCCTTTCCTTTCCTTTCCTTTCCTTTCCTCCTTTCTCTTCAGTGTCAGTAATACAAGGATAGGAATCTCATTTAGCACCTACTTTCAGGCTAATTGAAAGCCAGATGCTCAATCAGCAGCTTTTAAAGTATGCAAATATATCCAGTCTTTATATTTATATGTAATATTTATATTTATATATCTACAGGGACTGTAATCATAATCCGTGCTGGCCTTCAGAACAGAAGATCCAAAGATGCCCCCTGGGTGACAGTTGCAAAATTTGGGGGTCCAAATGAGTGTATAAGCTCTCCTCTGGGAAGTCTTGTTGAGCTGTATCAAGGCCAAGGGATAAAACAAGGATTATTGCTCACATCACTGCTCACATTACCTGCTCACATTCCTTGGGAATGCCTCCTTCACCTCTAGATGTGTGGAAAATCTAAAGCTTGCCCTCAGGCTGAAGCTCCAGGCTAAGTAAATAAATATAATTTTATATATATGTATATATATAAATTTTTTTTACAGGAAGACTGGGGTTGTGTTTAAGTCCACTGTCTGTGCTGTGCCTGAGTGTGGTGGCCTACTAAGAACTGTCATTCCAATTGTGACAATCCTGTGGAGCTCTGGAACACCACTTCTCTTGGCCACCAGAGCCAGGTGATCAAGGCAGTGTTCTCTGTATTTCACCTACCTGCTGGCTTTAGTAAGTTAGCTGGAGAATGTAGAGGGCAGTGGCATGCTTGATGGTTTCAGAAGGGTAGCAGGAAAATGCCCTTACTGTGCATGCCCATGGCTCCAGTAATACCCCTGGAGATTGCTTTGCCTGTGCATACATGCCAGCTTTAGGCTGGGAGCAGAAGAATGCCTTGACCACTTGTGTTACCATCCCCTATGCCCTTTTGCTCTTGCTCACCCAGCCAGGGAGTGGGAGGCAGCCACTGCAACTGCCCTCGCTCTGCTTGCTTCAGCAAGCACTGTGATCACTCACTTCTGCCCATCCCAGCAAAGTGGTAGGAGTGTGCCACATCTGAAGTCTGGAGGGTGGGGTAGGGTTTTTTGGCAAGACCATGTCTCTGCCTCTCCTACCCATCTGGATGTGGCTATTCTTTCTTTTGTTGTGGAGAGTAGTTTATCTTGATTTCAGATCTTCTTCAGAGGGAAATGATGTATATGTAGCTGCAAATTGGGTATGTCTGGGAGGAAATGATTTCAGGAACTTCCTGTTCTGCCATCTTGGAACTCATGCCCTATTAGAAGTTTTCAGTCTTTATCTTCTTATTCCTCTATAAGCAATCCAAATACTATAGATCATCTACTCTTTCATGGAACAGTTTCTTTAGTTGGTACTACTTTTCACATGATTTTTATATTCTTTTGTTTGTCCTCCTACATTTCTTACATCTCCTCAGAGTTTCTATTTCTGTTCCTCAGCTAGAGGTATTCTTTTTGGTTAATTTTGTGTGTTCTGTCTTGGATATCCCACTCTCACCTCTGGGGAAATAAAGGCAAATCCATATATTTGACCCAGACTTCATTTCATGCTAAGATCTGTAGCTGCCTATTGAAAAGGTTCCCTGATATTCTGCCAACATCTTGAGCCTACCATATATCTCTATCTCCATCTGTCTATCTGGTATCTATCTATAATATGTCTATCTAATCTTTGCATTATAGATTTGTTTCTCTGCATGTCTTCCTTACATTTATTAATTGTATTAACACATACAGACTTTTGCTCTGGATTTTCTCATCTTTAAAAATGAAGAACTGAAACTTAGTCATCTCTACATCTCTTACAGCATTAAAATTCAGGGAGTCCATGCAATAATATAAAAATAATATGTATAATTTAGGAAAAAATGGAATCATGTGATTTATTTCAATGAATTTGTTTAAAGCCAATGGTAAAGATAAACACTTAATGAAGTATGAGGGGAAGATATTATATACAAAGGAACAAAGATAGGAATGACATCAGACTTCTTGTTTGAAACAATGCAAGCAAAAAGACAGTGAAACACCATCATTAAAATACTTAAAGGAAAATAAAACTTGTCAATTTAGTATTCTATACTAGGTGAAAATACATTTTAAAATGAAATTAAAGTAAAAACTCTTTCAGATACATGAAAAGTGAAAGAACTCTACCCACAGACCTGTAAGAAATGTAGAGGGAATTCCTTAACAAAGAAGGAAATGATATCCTATAAGAATATAGATCTATGCAGAGAAATGAAGAGTATGGGAAATGATAAATTTGTAAGTAGATATTCTTGTGATAGTAGTTCTGGAGAAGCTTTTAAATAATAAGATTAATAATGTTTCAACACTGAATAGAACAAAGAACTACTTTTCTTATGATTATGAGTAGTGAAAAATAAAAAGATTATTAATTTCATGAAAAGGGATTTTTAAAAAATTGAAGTATAAATGACATACAATGTTATATTAGTTTCAGGTGTGTGGCCTATTAATTCAACAATTTTATATGTTACTCAGTGCTCACCATGATAACTGTAGTTTGAACACCAGACTAAGCACCAAACCAGATTTTGTCTAATTCCACTTTTAAAGTGAACTCGGTGGCATTTTATTTTCCTGACAGTATTTATCTCATATTTAGGATTTCTTTTTGTACTTACTCTCTTAGTTTGTTTTTCATACTTGTCTGTTTTTTCTCTAGATTCTATTTTTTTTTCTTTTGCCTCTTGCCTCAGCCTTTCCATTTATTTTTTCCACCTTCAGTTTTCGCATTCAGTCTGTCTACATGGTTTCCTTCTTGGTTAGCATGAAATTTTGGAAACTATCTTTTCTTTTCCTAAAACTAGTCAAAAATTCAGCAAACTTAAAAGAAGACTGAGAGGTGGCATAAATACATTTGCAAGTATACAATATAAAATATAATATTGAATATTCAGACATATTTATTGGGCACTACAATCTACTATTTTAAGTATTTGGAATACCTCAGTGAATAAAACAAAGTAAGTTCCATGTCCTCCTTTATCTTATATTTTAGTGGGAGGAGACGGACAATCAATAAGAAATATGATAAATTAGAATTTTTAAGCTTACAGTAAAAGATGATACAAATTATAGAAAAAATTAAAGTAGGGGAAAATATGAGGTAAAAGTTGGAATAAAAAATGAGGTGGTCAAGTCATGCTTCACTGAAAAAATGAAATTTAAGGGAAGGTTTGGAGGTATTTTCAGGCAGTGGTATGGTTCAATAAGAGACAGAGGCCACATATCAATAGTACATCAAGAGCGTTCAAAGAACATCATGACCAGGATGGCTAGAGTACAGAGATCTGGGGTGGGAGACCCAGGATAGAAGGTCAGAGAAGGAATGGGGACCTGATAGTGTAGAGCTTTATAGACCACTTGAAAGACTTTTATATTTATCTGAGTCAGATGGGAGCCATTCCCAAATTTTAGGCAGAGAAGTAACATGATCTGACATATTTTAAAAGGACCACTCTGTCAACTATATTGAGAATAGATTTTAAGATATAAGAGAACAAGAGTAAAACCAGGTAAGACTTTTGTAGTCATTTAGGCAAGAGATGGTGGTGCAGACCCCATGGTTGCAAGACAGGTGGTGATAAATGATTGGATTCTGGGTTTATTTTGAGAGTAGACTCAATGAAACTGGTTAATTGATTACCTGTGGGGTGTGAGAGAAAGAGGGGAGTCAATGATGATGCTGAGATTCATTTACACAATTGGACACACACCTGAGATGGAGAACATTTGGAATTAATTGTGAGATTTCTCTCAGGCATACAAGTGAAGATACTGAGTGTTAATCTACTTCCACAGACAATATTTCAGGGGAGAAGTCCAGGCTGAAAATTTAAATTTGGAAATTATCAGCATATAGCTATTATATAAAGCCAGAGAGAGACTAGATGGAGTCACCAAGAGAGTAAGTGTAGATGAAAAGAAGATACCCAAAAACCAAACCTATAAACCTCTACCATTAAGAGGTTGGAGAGAGGGTGGCTCAGTCAGTTAAGTGACTGTCTTCAGCTCAGGTCATGATCCCAAGGTCCTAGGATCGAGTCCCTCATTGGGCTCCTTGCTCAGCAGGGAGCCTACTTCTCACTCTGCCTGCTCTGCCTACTGCTCCCCCTGCTTGTGCATGTTCTCTCTCTCTCTCTCTGACAAATAAATAAATAAAATCTTTAAAAAAAATGTTGGAGAGAAAGGGAAGAGTCTACAAAGAAAACTGAAGAAGAACAACCAGTAAGATCATTTTCTTTATGCTTCTACATTTAATATTTGCAAACGGGATTTAAGCCATCTGTAAAAAACCATCTTGCTTCAGGTTTCATGTTGGACCAGAGCCCCTCTTATAGAGCCATGCAGTTTTGATGACACCACACGGGACTCCTAGCACTGTGTTCCATGGGGTCCCTAAAACACACCCTTCACCACAGTACCCTGTGGGAACAGTCATGGAGGCTACGACATGGACAGCTGAGAGATGGGCTGTTCATCAGAGGTGAGAATCAAGCCCATTCATATTAGCTCCATGGACTGCAACTTGTTTAACTCTTTGAGCCACAATTTCTTCATTTGTAAAATGGAGATGATAATCCTACCACATGGTGTTGATGAAAGGATTAAACTAATCCATGAATCAGTGAATTAATCTATGCCAAGTCACATTCAAAAGAGTAATCATTCAGTTAATCGACATGTCCTTCTCTGGGCACTGTGGGAGATGCTGAGCCATTGGTGTGACCTGGAGCAATCTGTCCCCTCCTTCATGGCGCATACATCCTCTTCAGAGAGACAAATGATAAGCAGAAAACTGAAAGTGTGATCAAGGAAACAAACAAGGGGTTAAGCTGGAATAAAGAGAAGGGGAAGCAGCCTTCATGGAGAGGTCTGAAAGGGCTTTGAAGTGATATTTAAGTCGCAATATAAAGGCTGAGGAGGTTCGGATGTGGGGAGCTGGGGGCAAGGCAGGAGGGTAAGTTGTGACAAGTTGTCTACTCTGAGTCTGGCTTTCTAAGTTGACTGACAGGGGATTTTCCCTAAATGTCACAGTCTGCAGACTCTGTGTTTTGTCTCCTCTCCCTTGAGGCTTCTCCGAGCATTGTGTTTCCATGCCTCACACTCGTCTTGGGACTCTTTCTCTCCTGCTGCCCCCTACCTTTTCCTCTCTGTTCTGGACTCTGAACAAGGCAAACTAGGACACTATGCAAAACTCACAAGTGGTGGTTTTTTGTTTTTAAAGATTTTACTCTTAGCATGGCTTCCTGATTTAGTTTGGATGAGAGGGGATTTGGAAGATGGAGGAATTATTGGAAGAATAACAGCCAAGGAGGCCATGACCTGGGCTTGATGGGTCGTGCCCTATGCCAGATACATTTACATATTCCTTTTTGTTTAATTTTCATAGCAATCCCATGAAGTGATATTAATAATACTTCCTCAACATGAGGAAATTTTAGGATGGAATAATTAAGTTACTTGTCCTAAATCACACAACTATTATGTATCACAAGGACTCAAACCCATGGTGATCTAATGTTGTCCTACTGCTCATGTCATTGTGATCTCTTTGTTTGCACTTGGATATTCTTGTGGCAAGTGAAGGGTTTGTGAGCCATAGGGAAATGCAAGGGGTCTTAAATTCATTAACTCCTCTATCTACTGATCACTTATGGGTTGTTGACGGGAAAATTATAATATTAAGTGTTCTATGTTCCAGACATTATTATAATTATCTTGTTTAATTTCATTTAATCTTTGGTGTAGGATATATTATTTTTTTAAAAGATTTATTTTTTTGAGAGAGGGAGAGACAGAGATAGCAACCAAGATAGCGAGAGAGAGCATGAGCAGGAAGGAAAGGGAGAAGCAGGTTCCCGCTGAGCAGGGAGCCCAACCTGGGGCTTGACCCCAGGACCCTGGGATCATGACCTGAGCCAAAGGCAGATGCTTAGCTGACTGAGCCACCCAGGCACCCCAATGTAGGATATATTACCTCTATTTTACAGGTTAAGAAACTAACACTCAGGTTTCCCATGTTAACAGTGCTTGCTACGGTGGTTGGATTTGAATCCTGGCAGTTTGAAGATATACGCATGGAGGCTATAGGGTTTTCATGCTTATATAGAAAATGTTCCACTGTCAAATATCAAAGTAAAGATGGTATTGGGTCTTCACTGAGTCTACCATATCTCCCATACTGGTTCTTTTAAAGGGAATGCCTACATTTATACATGTGCATGTGTGTATAAGTTACAGATATTGTTTGGTGACTACAATCAAAATTGTTTTTTGGTTTTTTTTGAGCTGATAAGTTTCTTTCTCAATGTTCAAGATTAATCGGTTAGCCTGCATCATTTGAATTGCCTTTATTTATTTATTTTTAAGTTTTTATTTTAATTTTAATTAGTTAACATACAGTGTTATATTGGTGTCAGGTGTACAATATACTGATTCAACAATTCCATACATCAACAAGTGCTCATCACAAGGGCACTCCTTAATCCCCATCACCTATATCACCCATCCTCCACCCCCTCCCCTCTTCAAAGAAAATATCCAGATGGCCAACAAACATATGAAAAGATGTTCATCACCACTTACCATCACGGAATGCAAATCAAAACCACAGCGAAACATCACCTTACACCTGTCAGAATGGCTAAAATCAACAACACAGGAAACAACAGGTGTTGGTGAGGATGTGGAGAAATAGGAACACTGGTGCACTGTTGGTGGGAATGCAAACTGGTGCAGCCAAAGTGGAAAAAGTACAGAGGTTCCTCAAAAAGTTAAAAATAGAACTACTCTCCCATCCAGCAATCTCACTACTGGGTATTTACCCAAGGAATACAAAAACACTAATTCAAAGGGATACATGTACCGTATGTTTAAAGCATTATTTACAATAGCCAAATTATAGAAACAGTCCAAGTGTCTGTTGATTGATGAATGGATAAAGAAGTAGTGTATATGTGTGTATACACACACACACACACACACACATATGTATATAAGTCAGCCATAAAAAGAATAAAATCTTGCTATTTGCAATAACATGGGTGGATCTAGAAGGTATAAGCAAAATAAGTCAGAGAACAACAAATACCATGTGATTTTACTCGTATGTAGAATTTAAGAAACAAAACAAATGAGCAAAATGAATTGCTTATTTACTTTAAGTAAAAACCTATGATCTTTTTAAGTAACTTATTTCTGAAGGTAGGTTTATTTGGGGGGGAAGCTGTTCATTGTTTCCTTGCAGGTAATAATGATAGGTGATGGGGAAGGTCATGGAGCTAGCTTCAATGTGGACGTGGTAACAGTTCAGGAGTCTGAAGATACTGCCATTGAATAGGTATTCGCACTTTGAAACTGGCTGGACACTTAGGCGCTTTTGAGCCTGTTTCTGAACTGAAGGCTAGAAATTCATTATCATGAAATTGTTAAGAATATGAGAAGAAGACTGTGTAGAACTAAGGATTGTTGGATAAAAGAGGTGTGGTATATATCTACAACAGAATACTATTCGGCCATAAAAAGAATGAAATCTTGCCATTTGCAAGAACATGGATGGAGTTAGAGGG
This sequence comes from Ursus maritimus, assembly GCF_017311325.1. Taxonomy (NCBI): domain Eukaryota; kingdom Metazoa; phylum Chordata; class Mammalia; order Carnivora; family Ursidae; genus Ursus; species Ursus maritimus. Next base: position 7,744,229 of record NW_024427107.1, read on the forward strand.
TATAATGTTAAGCAAAAGAAGTCAGTCAGAGAAAGACAGACACCATATGATTTTACTCAAATGTGGAATTTGAGAAACAAAGCAAATGAACAAAGACAAAAGGGAGAGAGAGAGAGAAACCAAGAAACAGACTCTTAAGTATAGAGGACAAACTGATGGTTACCAGAGGGGAGGTTGGTGGGGAGATGGGTGAAAGTGATGGTGGGGATTAAGGAGGGCATTTGTTGTGATGAGCACCAGATGTTGTATAGAAGTGTTGAATCATTATATTGTACACCTGAAACTACTATTACGCTGCATGTTAACTAGCATTAAAATTTTTAAAAAGGGGGAAAAAAACTTGCCTTCAATGGCTATATGTACAGTTATTCATCTAATCATTCTTAAGGGGCCAGGTAGGTTTATTTATGCAAAGGTTCATATTTTTTAAAATTTATAATCTTGATTTTTTAGAGTGGTTTTAGATTCACAGCCAAACTGAGTGAAAAGTACAGAGTTCTCATTACTCCCTATTTCCTACATGCAAAATCTCCCCCAATATCAACAGCCCACACCATAGTAGGACATTTTGACAAATAAAGAACCTACAATGACATAGAAATGCCCAAAGCCCACAGTTTACATTACGGGTCACTCTTGGTGTTGTACATTCTGTAGGTTTGGACAAGTATATAATGACCTGCATTCGCCATGGTAGCATCATATAGAATAGTTTCACTGTCCTAAAAATCCTCTGTGCTCTGCCTGTTCATTCTTCCCCCTTCCTCCCCTTGGCCCAACTCCTGGCAGCCAGTGCTCTTTTAACCATCTCTGCAGTTTTTCCTTTGCCAGAATGTGACATAATTGGAATCATATGGTATATTGCTGTTTCAGATTGGCTTTTCATTTAGTAATATGCATTTAAGTTTCTTCCATGTCGTTTCATGGCTTGATAGCTCATTTCTTTTAAGCACTGAATAATATTCCATTGTCTAGATATACCACAGTGAATTATCCATTCATCTACTGAAGGACATCTCAGTTGCTTCCAAGCTTTGGCAATTACAAATAAAGCTGCTATAAACATCTATGTGCAAGTTTTTGTGTAGACATACATTTTCAGTTCATTTGGGTAAAAACCAAGAGTGCAAATGCTGGAACATATGGTAAGAGTAGGTTTAGTTTTGTAAGAAACTTCCAAACTGTCTTCCAAAGTGACTGTACCATTTTGCATGCCCTCCAGCAATGAATGAGGGATTCTGTTGCTCCACATCCTCACCAGCATCCGATGTTAAGCAGCTTTTGGGATTTTAGCCATTCTGATAGGTGTGTAGTGGTATCTCATTGTTGTTTCAATTTGCATTTCCCTGATGACATAGGATGTACAGCATATTTTCACATGCTTATTTGCCATCTGTATATATTCTTTTGTGAAGTGTCTGTTAAGGTCTTTGGCCCATTTTTAATCGAGTTGTTTATTTCTTATTGCTGAGTTTTAAGAGTTCTTTGTATATTTGGGTAACAGTCCTTTATTAGATATCTCTTCTACAAATCTTTTCTCCCAGTCTGTGGCTTTTCTTCTCATTCTCTTGACATCGTCTTTCACAGAGAAAACTTTTAAACTTTAATGAAGTCCATTTTATCAATGATTTCTTTAAGGGATATTACCTTTCTTATTGTGTCTAAAAAGTCATTGCCATATCCAAGGTCATTTATAGTTTCTTCTATGCTATCTTCTAGGAGTTTTATAGTTTTGCATTTTACATTTAGGTTTATGATTTATTTTGAGTTCATTTTTGTGAAGAGGGTAAGGTGTATATCTAGATTTTTAAATTTATTTTATTTTATTTTTTGCATGTAAATTCATTTGGTCTGGCACCTTGTCAAAGAAAAGACTTCCTTTGTTGCTTTTGCTCTTTTGTCCAAAATCAGTTGACTATATATTGGTCTCTTTCTGGGCTTTCTCTTCTGTTCCATTATCTACTTCTCTATTCTTTCACCAGTACCATACTGTCTTGATTACTGTAGCTTTACAGAGAGTCTTCAAGTCAGACTGTGTAAATCCCATAACTTTGTTCTTCTCCTTTAATATTGTGTTGGCTATTCTGGGTCTTTTGCCTCCCCAGATTAACTTTAGACTCAATTTGTGAATATCCACAGAATATCTTGCTGGGATTATGATTAGAACTGTGTTGAGCCTCTAGATCAGGACAGGAAGAACTAATAACTTGAAAACATTGAGTCTTCCTATTTGTGAGCATGAAATAACTCTCCTTGATTTAGTTCTTCTTTCGTAGTTTTCCTCACACAGATCTTATATATATTTTGTTAGATTTTTATCTAAGTATTTCATTTTGGGGGATACCAATATAAATGCTAAAATGTTTTTAATTGCAAATTCTACTTGTTTATTGCTGGCATATAGGAAAGTGGTTGACTTTTGTGTGTTAACTTTGTATTCTACAGCCTTATTATAATCACTTGTTAGTTCCAGAGTTGTTTTGTTGATTCTTTTAGATTTTCTACATAGACCATTATGTTATCTGTGAACAAAGACAGTTTTATTTCTTCCTGCCCAATCTGTATACCTGTTATTTCTTTTTCTTATCTATTTGCATTAGCTAGAACTTCCATATGATGTTGAAAAGTAGTGGAGAGAGGTGAAATCCTTGCCTTGTACCTGATCTTAGCGGGAAAGCTTCAAGTTTCTCACCACTTTATATGATGTTAGTTGTAGAGTTTTTTGTTGATATTCTTTATCAAGTTGAGACAGTTCCCTTTTATTGCTAGTTTGCTCAAAACTTTTATCATGACTGGGTGTTTGGATTTGTTATATGCCTTTTAAAAAATCTACTGATATGATCATGTAGTTTTTCTTCTTTAGCTTGTGATGGATTAAATTCATTTATTTTCAATTAATCCCAGACTTGAATACCTGAGATGAATCCCACTTGATCATTACATATGACCAAATATGTTATTGCTATTACTATTTTGAATAAATTGTAATCTGTTAGATGAACTCTGAAAAAGAAAAATTAAAGCTTTTATTTACTTTTACTTATTCCTTTTCTGATGCCTTTCCTTTCTTCATGTAGGTCTGAATTTCTTACTTATAAATTAATATTTATAATTTTCCTTGCTATTTCTTAATATATTATATTTTCTGTATAGTTTCCAAAACTTCTTTTAACATTTCTTGCAAGGTGGGTCTACTGGCATCAAGTTTTTTCAATATTTATTTTCTCAGAAAGTATTTCTTCTTCACTTTTAAAGGATAATCTTTCAGGGTTTACAATTCTAGGTTGGTGGATTTTTCTCTCACTACTTTAAATATTTTGTTCCACCCTTTTCTTGCCTGAATGGTTTCTGGGGAAAAGTTAGGTGTAATACCTCTTTTGCTCTTCTGTAGGTAAGATGTGTTTTCCACTGATTTCTTTCAGGACTTTTTCTTTATATTTGATTTTCTGAAGTTTGAATATGGTATGCCTGCATGCAGCTTGTTTGTTTTGCCATTTATCCTGCTTGGTGTTCTCTGAGTTCTCTGAGCTTCTTGGACCCGTGGTTTGGTATCTAGCATTAATTTGGAAACAAATCTCAGTCATTATTGCTTCAAATATTTATTTTGATCTTTTCTCCCTTTCTTCTCCTTCTCATATTCACACTAGAGGTATATTTCATCTTTTTTAGTTGTCAAACAATTCTTGGATTTTCTGTTTTTTGGGTTGTTCTTGTTTTTATTTTTTAGAGAGGGAGAGAGACAGAATGGGAGTAGTGGAGGGGACAGAGGAAGAGGGAGAATCTTAAGCAGGCTCCAAGCCCAGGGCGAGCCTGACTTGGAACTTGATCTCAGGACCCCAAGATCCTGACCACAGCCAAGATCAAGAGTCAGACGCTTAACCAACTGAGCCACCCAGTCAACCCTTGGATTTTCTGTATTATATTTTCCAGTCCCTTTTCTGCTTTTGAAAGTTTCTATTGATATATCTTTAAGCCTAGTGATTCTTTCCTCAGCTGAGTCTAGTTTACTAATAAGACCATCGAAGGCATTCTTCATTTTTATACACTGTTTTGGATCACCAGCATTCGTTTTTTATTATTTCATAGAATTTTCATTTCTACTTATGCATCTGTTCTTGCTTATTGTCTACTTCCATATTAAAGCCCTTGGCATTGTAATCATAGGTTTAAAAAATTTTTCAGTCTGATAATTTCAACATTCCTGCCATGGCTGACTTTGGTTCTGATGCTTTTGAAGTTCTTCAAACTGTTTTTGCCTTTTAGTGTGCTTTGTAATTTTTTGTTGAAAAGTAAACATGATTTAATCCTATAAATAGGCCTTTAGTAATGTGGATGAGGATTTTTCTCAGCTCTTCACTGTGAAAACCTGGTAGAGCTCTTAGAGTTACCTCTGTTACCTCTAACTCACAAAGGTGTTGGCTTCCCTTTACATGACTGGAACCTGGGACTTCCAGGCTTGTCCACACTGAGCGTCCAGCAATTTAACCATTACAGTTCAGGTTTGCCTCCCCTGGCACTGGTTCTCACACAGATTTCTGTTCATAAGTTTCTGTTTTGGTAAATTGTGATTCTCTGTGTCTGCCTTCTTTCTAATTTCTGGGGCAGCAGATTGCCATATGAACTCTCTTCTCTAATGGATCTAATAAATGTTTATTTTTCAGTTTGTTTAGCTTTTTGCTTATTGCTAAATGGAATGACACTTCTAAGCTCCTTATGCCCTGGACCAGAAATCTGAAGTAATTTATACATTTTGAGAAGGGTCCTTTGTAAGTAAACTTTCTCATATAACAATAAATGTTACTGTTAATAGCTGTAAACCAAAAACCTATCACAGAATTCTTATTAATTTCTGATTAAATTATAGCTCATCAAAATCTTTATATTCTAAAGAGTAAATGACAGATCATTAATGGAAACAGATTATAGTCATGCTGAATTAGTTCTTTGAATGGAGCTGAGCAGACTTTAATAGGTCAGTTAGTAGTTAATAATGGATAGCTAATTTGTTTAGGTATATTAACAAAGTTTATTTTCATTTATCTTTTGCTCACTGAATGGACCAGAAGAAGGAGGACTCACTTGATCTTAAGAATAATCAGGCTTTCTGTGCTTTGAAAATGGAATCACATCAGAGTTTTCAGTATGTTGTCAAGATTCACTGTCTTTCAACTCTCTTTTCTTAACAGTTTGTTAATCAGTTAAACCAACAGCCTTTAAGTTGGGAATTATAATCAGAAGAGGATTAAAGTCTTGGACTGTATTTTGGTGGGGAGAGAAAGCCATGGGAAAGACTTGGAATTTCTTGATAACTGCACAAGTGTTTTGTACATGATCGAGTTGAACTAGGGGCCAATTGCACCACATTTCCTTGCATGGTTTTAAAATACTCACTTAGGCAGAACTGTGCTTGGATACCAAGGCAACAAGTTGTATAAAAGTTAATAAGATCAATAGTATTTTTTTCATAAGCACAGAGGATTTCTAAGCGAAATGGTAGGGTTTTTCCCCTATTGAGCATTTTTGGAAGTTACTTTTAGGGATAATTCATGTCCTTTAACAAATAGTTCTTAAAGAAAAGAGTTAAAATAACTTGACAACAAGATACAACTATCCAGAAAAGTTTAAGTGTCTAGGAATGCTCAAGTTTCAAATCCTTTCAGCAATGAAAGCAATACAAGTACGGTAGTGATCTGGGTAAGTTGTTGCCATAGGTACAAATGTAACCTGCAAATATAGCTTTGTTTAGACTTTCTAATGTTCAGTCCTTGGTCCTTGCCTCCTAAGACTTGCTCCCGTGCTTTCTCCTTTCCTTTTTTCTCTTATTTGTTGAACATTTTAAAGGAAAAGATTCATTTGGAATCCACCTGAGCTTAAAATCAAGGAGCACTCCCCAGGCTTATGGAAACAAACATCATGGATATGGGTTGAACACAGAACAGATATGATGTCATCCACTTGATCTTTTATGGACACTTGAATCTCAAAGACATGGCCCTACAAATCTCAGAAAATGGAGCACAGACCAAGGGATGCAGCCTTTGCTTATTAATTCAATATCATGTGTGAATGTTTGAGAACACTCCTGACTCTTGGAGAAATCGTAATTAATTTACAGATATTGTCACGCTGTTGAGAAATAGTGTCTGTTAATACTTAACTGTCACTTCTAGTTTCTTCTCCTTTCTCTACCAAACATGTATTTTTGTATCACTGTTTTGCCTTAAATTTCTTTTGACTCACAGCTGTCTTCATGGCTCCAAATAACTACTTTATTTTATTTAAATTTAATTAGCCAACATATAGTACATCATTAGTTTTTGATGTAATGTTAATGATTCATTAGTTGCATAACACCCAGCGCTCATCACATCATGTGCCCTCCTTAATGCCCATCACCCAGTTACCCCATTCCCCTACGCACCTCCCTTTCTGCAACCCTCAGTTCAAATAACTATTTTAAATTAAATTATACTTTTAACTCAAATTAGTGCAATAGCACCTGGAAAAATCATTTGTAGAAGAACACTCCCTTAGTGACCAGGGGTCTGAGCCCTTGGACATCTTAGATTTTAATGATGAGATGTCTTATTTCAATTCTATTCATATATAATTACTGGAGAGAGAGTAAGACACTTTCTAAACTCAATTTTTTAGAAACAGAGTTTTTGCCCATAGTGAGAAATAGGAGTGATGGAAAGAATGAACTAATTACTGGATTTATAACTTTGTCCTATCCTTCTTGTATTGACCAGCAATTAGGGTTCTTCACAGATCATTGACTTTTGTTTCAAGTAAACAAAGTCCTGTCAGTTCTGGACATCAAGGACCAAAATTTATTTTACATTACCAAGTAATAACTGGCCAGAATTATCTGCATTGTGAGGTTTATTAAATACTCTTTATGGAGCAGTGCTTGGGCTTAGAAGTTAAGCGATTGAATGTACAAATATACTCTTTGGGTAGACAGATAAATAGTTATTGTTAATACTTAGGATAGTTTACAAGATTCTCAGGTTTCAAAGGTTTTCAACAACTAGACTGTATAAAAATTACTTGGGGTACTTGTTCAAATACAGATTACTGGACCCTGCATCCTGGAATCTGCATATTTTTAAGCAAATGCAATTCTTAAATACACTTGTTCTTGGAACTTGGGCCTTTTGAGGTCAACTTTAAATTAATATATGTTCTGTCTTCTTGTTCCTATACTACCTGGCAGTTCTGAAGCAGAAATAATCAAAATTCTCCACTGTTTAAATCTGAGACTTGTTTTTGTAAATAACTTTTCTCAGAATATAAGAATAATTATAATATAGCCCCTATTTTTAAAATTTTTATTAAGTAGGGGGAGGGAAAATGGCAGAAGGGTAGGGGACCCTCGTTTCATCTGGTCCCTTGAATTCAACTAGGTATCTATCTAATCATTCTGAACACCTGTGAATTCAACCTGAGACCTAAGAAAGGGATTGCCACAATTCTACAAATAGAAAATCGACCACTTTTTGCAAGGTAAGAGGTGTGGAGAAGTGAATTTGAAGGGACATATCAGAAGATAAACTATGGGGGGTGGGGGGAAGACTCTGGAAGGCAGCACCAGGAAGTGATATAGCAGCAGATCACAAAATTGGAACTTTTAGAAGTCTGCTCCTGTGAGGGAAGTACCTGCTTGAAAAGTGCTCAGGTGGTGAAGTGGGGCAAAATTCTAGCTGGGACAGAGTGGTCTCACAATCCCTAGGGTCACAGAAAGAGTGGGGGTGCCTGAGTGCAGCAGGTTCCAAAGCATTGGAGCAGAGAAGTCGGCTACAATTAGCAAGCCCTGGAGTGGCCTCTCAGCTAGGTGTTGTCATAAACAGTGAACCCCTGCATGACCCACAACCACTCTCCAAGCAGGGGCCCAGGAAGCAGCAAAAGTGCTGCGGGACCCTGCTTCTTCCCCAGGGAGGAGAGTGGAAGGGTGTGCCCATGATTGGCCAACTGCTACTGGAGCAGGAACCAAGAAAGGAGCAGGGCCACAGTGAGACTCCCCTCCTTCCCCTGGGAGCATTGGTGCGGGTGTGGACTGCAGGAGTCTGTGGAGTTTGGCGCACACCAAAGGGATTGGTTCTTTTTCCATGAGGGTGAACTGAAAAATGGGGGCCACGATGATTCAGCTCCAGGGCTGGAGATTGGGGCACCGCCATATTTATTTATTTGCTTTTTTCATCCTCTAAAGTGAAAAAGGCTTCAGGGAACAAGAGCCACATACAGCAACCTGAAGCAGCTTATTCTGAGCCCAGCCCCCTGGCAAAGGGCAGTGCAAATCTGCCCAGGCAAAGACACCAGAGAATCAATGCAACAGGCCCCTCCCCCAGAAGACCAGCAGGATCCTCAGGCAAATACTAAATTTATGAATCACACAGAACTGTAAAACTACTGCACTAAGGGAATATAGTATATAGAATTCAAGGTTTTTTTTCTCACGAGATTTTAGTCTTTCAGTTTAAAATTTTCCTTTTCTTTTTTCTTCTCTTTCCATTTCAAATAGTTTATTTTATCAACTCCTTGTTTTTAAGACTTTTTAAAATTTTCATTTTTACATTTATATTTTATAGATATAGTCTTCGTTTTTGGCTTCCTTTCACTGTATTCAATTTTATTTTTGTATATATATGTTTTTCTTTACAATTTTGGGATTTAGTGTCTTCTAACAAACAGACCAAAATACACCAGAACCAAGGGGATCACCCTGCTTTGTCCACATGTGAGATTATATTCTGTCTTTTCCCCCTTTGTTTTGTTTGTTTGTTTGTTCATTTGTTTCTTTTCTTTTCTTTTTTGCTTTTTGACTTCTTTGGATTTGTCTAGTGTGTATTTAACTTGGATTGTGTTTGATATTTTTTATTTTGTTCTCTCATTCATCTATTCTTCTCTGGACAAAAAATTAGTAGAATAGATGAATGAAACTAGAAGCTGGTTCTTTGAAAGAGTTAATAAGATTAAAAAAAAAAAAACCCTAGCCAGACTTATCAAAAAGAAAAGAGAAACAGGACCCAAATTAATAAAATCATGAATGAAAGAGGAGAGATCATAACGAACACCAAGGAAATACAAACAATTTTAAGAACATATGAACAACTATATGCTAATAAATTGGGCAATCTGGAAGAAATGGATGCATTCCTGGAAACTTATAACTGAAACAGGGAGAAATAGAAAACCTGAAGAGATGAATAACCAGGAACGAAATTGAAGCAGTAATCAAAAACCTCTCAAAAAAAAGAGTCCAGGGCCAGATGGCTTCCCAGGGGAATTCTACCAAACATTTAAAGAAGAAATAATACCTGGATTTAGGTATAGAATACCTAGGTATAAAATACCTAGGTATAGAATACTGAAGCTGTTTCAAAAAATAGAAATGGAAGGAAAACTTCCAAACTCATTCTATGAGGCCAACATTACCTTGACCCCAAAACCAGACAAAGACCCCCATCAAAAAGGAGAATTACAGAAAATATCCCTGATGACCATGGGTGCCAAAATACTCACCAAAATACTAGTCAATAGGATCTAACAGAACATTAAAAAGATAACTCATTGTGACCAAGTGGGATTTATTCCTGGGCGGCAAGGTGGTTCAACATCTGCAAATCAATCAACATGATACATCACATTAATAAAAGACAAGACAACAACCATATGATCCTCTCAATTGATGCAGAAAAAGCATTTGACAAAATACAGCATCCTTTCTTGGTTAAAACTCTCCACAGTGTAGGGATAAAGGGAACATACCTCAATATCATAAAAGTCATCTGTGAAAAGTCCACAGCAAATATCTTCTCAGGTCAGATACACAACAGGGATGCCCACTCTCACCACTGTTGTTCAACATAGTACTAGAAGTCCTAGCTTCAGCAATCAGAAAATAAAGAGAAGTAAAAGGTATTCAAATTGGCAAAGAAGTAGTTAAACTCTCACTCTTTGCAGATGACATATACTTTATATGGAAAACCCAAAAAACTCCACCCCAAAATTGCTAGAACTCATACAGGAATTCAGCAATATGGCAGGATACAAAATCAATGCACAGAAATCACTTGCATTTCTATACACTAAGAATGATACAGAAAAAAGAGAAATTAAGGAATCAATCCCATTTATAATTGCACCAAAACCCATTAGAAATAAACCTAGGAATAAACCTAACTAAAGAGGTAAAGTATGTGTACTTTAAAAACTACAGAACACATATGATAGAAATTGAGAAAGACACACACACAAAAAATGGAAAAACATTCCATGTTCATGAATTGGAAGAACAAATGCTGTTAAAATGTCTATGCTACCCAGAGCAATCTACACTTTCAATGCAATCCCTATCAAAATACCATTGGCATTTTTTACATAGCTGGAACAAATAATCCTAAAATTTGTATATAACCAGAAAAGACCCTGAATAGCCAAAGGAATGTTGAAAAAGGAAATCAAAGCTGCTGGCATCGCAATGCCAGACCTCAAGATACATTACAAAGCTGTAATCATCAAGACAGTATGGTACTGGCACAAAAACAGACACATAGATCAATGGAACAGAAAAGAGAACCCAGAAATGGATCCTCAACTCTATGGTCAACTACTCTTTGACAAAGCAGGAAAAAGCATCCAATGGAAAAATGGACAGTCTCTTCGATAAATGGTGTTGGGAAAATTGGGCAGCTACATGTAGAAGAATGAAACTGGACCATTTTCTTACACCAGACAGAAAATAAATTCAAAATGGATGGAAGACCTAAATGTGACCAGGAGTCCATCCAAATCCTACAGGAGAACACAAGCAGAAACCTCTGTGACCTCAGCTGCAGCAGCTTCTTGGTAGACATGTTTCCAAAGGCAAGGGAAACAAAAGCAAAAATGAACTATAGTGACTTCATCAGGATAAAAAAGCTTTTGCACCACAAAGGAAATAATCAAAAAATTAAAAGGCAACCTACGGAATGGGAGAAGATATTCACAAATGACGTATAAGATAAAGGGCTAGTATCCAAAATCTATAAGGAATTTATCAAACTCAACGCCCCCCTGCAAAAAATAAATCCAGTCAAGAAATGGGCAGAAGACACAAGCAGACATTTCTCCAAAGCAGACATACAATTGGCCAACAGACACATGAAAAAATGCTCCACATCACTTGCCATCAGGGAAATACAAATTAAAACCACAATGTGATATTACCTCACACGAGTCAGAGTAGCTAAAATTAACAAGTCAAATTTTGGCAAGGATGTGGAGAAAGGGGAACCCCCTTACACTGCTGGTGGAAATGCAAACTGGTACAGCCACTCTGGAAAACAGTTCCTCAAAATGTTAAAAATAGAGCTACCCTATGACCCAGCAATTGCACTACTAGGTATCTACCCCAAAGATACGATGTAGTGATCCAAAGGGGCACCCGCACCCCAATGCTTATAGCAGCAATGTCCACAATAGCCAAACTGTGGAAAGAGCCCAGATGTCCATTGACAGATGAATGGATAAAGAAGATGTGGTGTGTGTGTGTGTGTGTGTGTGTGTGTGTGTGTGTGTGTAATGCAACCATCAAAAAATTGAAATCTTGCCATTTGCAATGACATGGATGGAACTAGAAAGTATTATGCTGAGTGAAATAAGTCAATCAGAGAAAGACAGCTATCATATGGTTTCACTCATATGTGGAATATAAGAAAGAGTGCAGAAGATCATAGGGGAGGGAATGCTAAATGGAATGGAAAGAAATCAGAGAGGGAGACAAACCATGAGAGACTCTTAACTATCAGAAAGAAACTGAGGGATGCTGGAGGGTAGGGGGATGGGGTAACTGGATGATAGGCATTAGGGAGGGCACGTGATGTGACGAGCCCTAGGTGTTTTATGCAACTGATGAATCACTGGACTCTACCTCTGAAACTAATGATGTTCTATGTGGGCTAATTGAATTTCAGTAAAAAAAAAATCTTTATGAAGTATATACACATTTTTTATTATTAATTTACTTAAAACTTCCACTGATCTATTAATATATTATTTTTGCCAATTGGCAATTAATGAAACCATGAAGAAATTATTATATTGTTTTTCTTTTTTTAAAGATTTTTATTTATTTATTTGACAGAGATAGAGACAGCCAGCAAGAGAGGGAACACAAGCAGGGGGAGTGGGAGAGGAAGAAGCAGGCTTCCGGCGGAGGAGCCTCATGTGGGACTCGATCTCAGAACGCCAGGATCACGCCCTGAGCCGAAGGCAGACGCTTAACGACTGAGCCACCCAGGCACCCCTATATTGTTTTTCAAAGGATGAACTTAGAAACACTGATCAATCATTAAGTCTTAGGTTCCTGAAGTGCAGTAAAACTAGCTTCAAGAACCAGAACTGATTTAAGACAGTCAACTATCTAAATTCTAGTTTCATTTATCAATATCTTTTTAAAACTAATTTTTTAAATTGATGTATACTTGACACACAATGCTAAATTACTCTCAGGCATACAACATAGTGATTTTTTTAAAAAGATTTTATTTATTTGACAGAGGGAGACACAGCGAGAGAGGGAACACAAGCAGGGGGAGTGGGAGAGGGAGAAGCAGGCTTCCCGCTGAGCAGGGAGCCTGATGTGGGGATCGATCATGACCTGAGTCGAAGGCAGACACTTAATGACTGAGCCACCCAGGGGCCCCTAATTTGCTAATTTTATACATTATGCTGTGCTCACCACAAGTGTAGCTATCATCTGTCACCACACAACACTATTACAATACCATTGACTGTGCTCCCTATGCAGTGCCTTTTGTCCTTGTGACCTATTCGTTCTATAACTAGAAGCCTGTACTCCCACTCCCCTTCACCTGTTTCATCCATTCCTGTACCCCTGATTGCTCTAGCAACCACCAATTTGTTCTCTGTATTTCTAAGCCTGCTTCTGTTGTTGGTCTGCTTGCTCATTTGTTTGTTTGATCAATGACTTTTTGATTAAGCAACAAGGTAGTGAGTTCATCTGGAATCTGAAACAATGGAAATGAGATTGATGAATCTTACATGATTAAGACAAATATAATATGCCTCCAGCTATTGTCAAAGGTTTCTTTTAATAAGGCATGAGATTTTCTTTTTGCTCTGAACCTCATTTCCCAGGGGGAAAAACATGTTTTGTCTGCACCTGAATATAGAGCAGGAAATTCCACATGGTTCCTTTCATTTGGCCCAGACCAGTAGTCTAATGTTTTCTAAAGAACGAAGATGATTATTCTGTAATAACTGAGTTCTCTCCTGGTGCTCAAAGAACTTCATAAGTGACCATGTAATGCACTTAAGTTCAGCAACCAAGATGGGGAAAGTCCTCCTCATGGAAATCTTAACAGCTCCTATTTAAGAACCTTCAAAATTTGTGGCTTTTATAATGTGGAGGCAGAGGTTGCTGGGATCATATTCACAAATTTAAGTCATATTAATTGGAATTAAGGGAATATTTGCCAAGAGTTTTATGAAAAAAATTATAGTGACAAAAAATATTGAGAGCAGTTTCTGTGTTCTTTTTCCCAGAAGGAAAGATCAACATACTTCAGATAGGAGCAAATCTGTTCAGTCCCCACCCCCTACTCCAGCCCTGTTTACGCAAGTTGGAAACTGGACTTGTGTAAGTCTTTTGTTCTTTTTTCTCCAGGTTTATTGAGGTATAATTGAAAAACAAAATCACATATATTCAAAGTTTATAACATGATGATTTGATATACATATACATTTTATGTTTGCGTAAAAAATATCAGAACTTTCCATCTGCCCTGTTCATCTCCAGACCTGGGTTATTCAATACAGCAGCCAATAGCCACATGTGGCTACTTACATTTAATTTAATTAATATTGAATTAAATTGAAAATTCAGTTTTTCATTGTACCGGCCACAGTTCAAGTGCTCAGTAGCCACCTAGCACAGAATATTGAACATTTCTATTATTGCAAAAAGTTCTAGCATAGCTCTGCTCTAGAGTCATAGCCGATCCTTTGGCTCAACAAATGGCTTGTATCTGAAAGAACATGAGAAAGTAAGAACCTGCTCAAAGTGTCTCACAAGATTCCATTGGTAACTATGCAGTAATTTGGCAAACAAGTTGATAAAATAGTGGTAGCATGAAATTGGCCTTTCTGGGAGCATTTATACCATGAAAAAAGTCTCAAATCAGGGTTTTATTTTTGTTTCTGTTTTATTTTGTTTTGTTTCTGAGAGCTAGTTTACTTGCAAGCTGCTGCCTGACAATGTTCATGTCAAGCACTTACTAGAAAAAGAAGACCCAGGCAGTTGATAACCTTACTAGGGAGCTGTTTGGGTGATGTCATTAAGAAAGCCCACAAACTTCATACTGGTGGAATTTACATATCAGAGTAATATAGATCAATGGAAGAAGATAAGGAGTCACAGTGCCCAGAGAGATGGGGTTATAGATGTTCTGTTTTGTAAACTGTCTTAATAGTTCATATCCCACTTTTAAGTTACATATATCACTAGCTAAAATAATACTCTTGAAAGCATTATCCAATATCAATATAACACAAACCACATATGTATTTTAAAGTTTTCTAGTTCTTATGATAAACAGCTAAAAATAATTTAATAATATATTTTATTTAACTTAATACATCAAAATTATTATTTCAGTATATAATCATATTAAATAGTATTGAGCTATTTAACACTAATTTTTTCACACAGACTGCAGGTTTTTGTATTTATGGTACATCTTAATTCAGACTAACCACATTTCAAGTGCTCATTAGCCACACATAACTAGTATTCAGCAACATAGCTCTAAGGAAAATGATAAAAACAGTTTCATAATTGACCAGATAGGCTTGGTAGACCTTGGAGGGTGATTGGATGCAAGGGACATACTTTTGGAATAGAAAGAAGCCAAAGGGAAGGACTTGGGAGGTGTTCTTCAATGGGAACCTCATTCCTTCCCATGACTTAAGCTCCACCTTTGCGCAGAATTCTCCCATCTTCAGGTCTGACTACACTTCTGCATCCTGCATGAGGAATAGTTTAGGTGTGCAACCAGAATCACAGTCTTTACCTGTAGAACTCCTCCTTACTACAATCCTGGCAAACATAAAGGCTGGAAACCCAAGGCGCCATGGATTCTTCCCTCCTGCCACATGCAAGAGCAGATCTTTCGAGTCTCCCACTCCCTGACTGCCAACCTGGAGGCTGTGGCAACTTGGAAGACAACAAATTTCCATTAGTAGCTTCCACAGCATTAGCTCCTAATCATTCCCTCAGATATTGGCTAATCAGATATTTATGAAGAAACTCTTGAAGTAAAACATGGCTCCTGTCTTCTGTGGGCTCAATCTTTTTGAAAAGAGAAGACATGAACCCCTTTGCTAACACGATATTAAAACATGAAAAACAGTAGTTTTATAGTAAAAATATCTCCAAGTAGTTTTGATTTATATTTTTTATGATAGATGAGGCTGAGCATCTTTTCATAAAGATCCATTTTCGTTTTTGAAACTGTACAGTTACATTTCAGCCCATTTATCTATAACACTATTAACCTTTTCTCCTTTATTTTTCGATACTCTGTATATTTAAGGGATATCAACTTTACCTTTACCTTCTGTCTTCCTTCCCCTACTCCATGGCACATTTTTTTTTTAATAATGATTTTTTATTATATTATGTTAGTCACCATACAGTACATCCCCGGTTTTCGATGTAAGGCTCGATGATTCATTAGTTGTGTATAACACCCAGTGCACCATGCAATACGTGCCCTCCTTACTACCCATCACCGGTCTATCCCATTCCCCCACCCCCCTCCCCTCTGTAGCCTTCAGTTTGTTTCTCATAGTCCATAGTCTCTCATGTTTCATTCCCCCTTCTGATTACCCCCCCTTTCTTTATCCCTTTCTTCCCCTACTGATCATTCTAGTTCTTATGTTCCATAGATGAGAGAAATCATATGATAGTTGTCTTTCTCTGTTTGACTTATTTCACTAAGCATTATCTCCTCCAGTGCCGTCCATGTTGTAGCAAATGTTGAGAACTCATTCTTTCTGATTGCTGAGTAATATTCCATTGTATATATGGACCACAACTTCTTAATCCAGTCATCTGTTGCAGGGCATCTCGGCTCCTTCCCTGATTTATCTATTGTGGACATTGCTGCTATGAACATTGGGGTGCATATGGCCCTTCTCTTCACTACGTCTGTATCTTTGGGGTAAACACCCAGTAGTGCAATGGCTGGATCATAGGGTAGCTCAATTTTTAACTTTTTAAGGGACCTCCACACTGTTTTCCAAAGTGGCTGTACCAACTTGCATTCCCACCAACAATGTAGGAGGGATCCCCTTTCTCCACATCCTCTCCAGCAATTGTTGTTTCTTGTCCCAAGCAGATCTTACTCCACATTCCTCTGGGGCTCCCCTTTGATGCCTATAATATGTGGTATGTTCCTCCACTTGTATTTTCACCTATCAAATTCTTTCCAGCAATATACATTCTCTTTATGCTCTGAGTTCTGCACTCTGTGAGGACAGGGATCCTTCTTTTAATTGCACCCTCATCTTTGGTCTGCAGAGTCATTTCAAAGTTTCAACAAGAAGCATGTTTAAGTCACTTCAGATATGCATAAAACAGGATCCGTGGAAAGGAATGTTTCATAATAACCAAGATTACTCAGTTTTAGGTCTGCTCATAATGGCACCATGCCTGAACACAGCAGGCCACCCCATTAGCTTTCTCACCAATCTTAGCTCCCTCATCAGCAGGGATGCATTGGAAATAGACCATTTCTAATCTGCCAGTCATTTTTCTCCTTTCAACTCCAAACTACTTCTCTTCTATCAACTCCTAGAATTGTGTCTTGTTTTTGAGTAGTGTTCTGAAAAAAATGTTTTTCAAGCAAATGTAAATTTTGAAATTATATTTTCTGCCAAAAGGAATCTCATATATTGAATGGGCTCCTTCATAAAGAAACCAAGAATGGGACATTAAGGCTCCCCTTTTGGCATTCATGGGGGGGATTTTGGAGCTCATAAATCCCTTCAGCAAAGTTTACACCTCTAAAAATATTGGTATAAGAGGTGTCCTGAACCCAGCCTACTGAGGCTGCCACCCTGATCACTATTTCCCTGTCTGCATGTCAGACACAGTCACACAAGGTATTGAAACGAACAAACAACAGAAGAAACTGAATGACCTAAGGAAGAGACACAACTCCATTCTAAAGCTATATATAATATTTGTGAGGAGTATAACTTCTGTTTCAGAACCTTGAATTGTTCACTACAGCCCTAGAAACATATGGGTTGGTGTTTTTTTTAATGTTATGTTAAGAGCTTTACCTAACAGCATATTTAGTGTTTGTACCTACTGTTGTACGAAAGCTATCAAAATGAAGGTTGCTAGTTAACACTGAAAATCTGTCATGACCTTTATGGGTTTTATTCACTTTACAATTCATAGCAAATCAAGACATTATTTTTCTCTTCTAGACATGTACCCTTCCAGGCACTATCCCTCTTCAACAGTCACATTAATTCTAGATTTAACCTCCCCTCCGATTAGAGATTATCTTTTTCATTCTAACTTTGTCAAGACTAGACAAAATGGCTTTTTTCTCATTAGCATTATGCTCTTTTTGGCATTTTAGAAGTATTTTAAGTAATGACTGCATAAAATGTCATAATATTTGGAATTGAGCTCTTTCATTATATCATTCAATATGAAAAGCTTATGAAAAGAGCTGCAAGAAGACTTTAAAAATAAATACCTTAGAGACATTTTTCCCCATCACCTGCGAACCAAAATAATTGCGGGCATCTTATTTGCCCTTAGCTCCTCCCCCTCCGCCATTCGGACCTCCTCCCCCAACCAGCCGCCTCCCCTGTGGCACACATCCAGTGTAAATCTGGCTTTGTTTGAAACTCTTGTTTTGACTGGGTTGATTAAAAATCACTTTGTGGTTTTTACCAATCTAAGATATCCTGAAAAGAGAGGATGTAATGCTGGGAATTAGATACATGGTCATATAATTCAAAGAGCTTTCTCTTAACGTGCCAGATTATGCCAGAAAAAGACTGAAAACCTCACAATAGGCTTGCCACTGATTTTTTCCCCAATAGTGAATTGCCACTGTTTCTTCTTCTTTTTTTTTCAAAATTATACCCAGACAGGAAGATGACTGAATGTACTGTTCCAGAGCAATAGAATCACCTCAAGGCAGAGAATGTAACAGTGTTCCCCCCCCCCCAGTCACCCCTCAATCTATTGCCTTTTTCTGGTTCTGGAGGCTGTGGCAACTTTGAAGAGAACAAATTTCCATTAGTAGCTTCCACAGCATTAGCTCCTAATCATTCCCTCAGATATTGGCTAGTCACGTATTTATCAACATGCTCTTGAGGTAAAACATGGCTCCTGTCTTCTGTGGGCTCAAGCCTTTTGGAAAGAGAAGACACAGACCCCTTTGCCAACATGATATTAAAACATGAAAAACAGTAGTTTTATAATAAAAATATCTCCACGTAGTTTTGATTTATATTTTTTATGATGGGTGAGATGGAGCGTTTTTCATGAAGATCCATTTTCATTTTTGAAACTGTACAGTTTCAGCCCATTTATCTATAACACTGTTGACCTTTTCTCCTTTATTTTTCGATACTCTGTGTATTTAAGGGATATTAACCTTTTTGTAAGTTATATTTTTCCTCGCTTCCATTTAAAATTCTTAAAATTATTTTTACAACAGTGTGATTATTTAAACTATATTTTATTGCTACTGAAATACTATAAATTTGGTTGTATATCCATGGGACAACATGTATAAACCCAGGGGGCATTATGCTAACTGAAATGCATCAGATAGAGAAAGACAAATACTCTGTGATCTCATTTATTTGCAGAAACATACACTGGATTCATAGAAACAGAAAACAGATTGGTGGTTCTCTAAAATGGAGTTGGGGGGAATGAGTGAAGGTGGTCAAAAAACTTCCAGTTGTAAGATAAATAAGTCCTGAGGATGTAATGCTCAGCATGGTGACCATAGTCACCTATACTGCAGTGTATATTTGAAAGTTGCTAAGAAGTAGATCTTAAAAGTTGTCATCACAGTAGGACCTGGCTGGCGCAACCAGTGAAGCATGTTACTCTTGATCTCGGAGTCACGAGTTCAAGCCCCATGTTGGGGACAGAAATCACTTATAAAAATAATAAAATGCATTTTGAAAAGTTCTCATCACAAGAAAAAAATCTGTAAGTGAGGTGATGGATGTTAACTAAACTTAATGAGTTACTCATTAATGTTATGAAATATATACGAATACCACATTATGTTGTATACGTTTAACTAATACAATGTTATATTCCAGTTATAACTGAATACAACAGGCAGAAAAGAAACACATACGATCTGGGGTACAATTTTTCTTGATCTTAAGCAAGGTTTAGATACTTATGTTCCTGAGAATAAGAAGACTTATTATTTCTCTTCTGTGCTAGTGTTTCTTTTAAATTAAGCTTCAAAAAAATAAATAATAAAATTTGGCCTCAACCAACATGAGGCAAGTTATTCTAAAAACTTACAATTTGCTGTCAGTATTAAAGAGTCCTTGAAGTCATTGCCAAGGGAGGTGACCTGGTGAAGGTAGAGCTTTGGGGTGCAGGGCAGACTGAAGGGAAATGGGATGGACAGGCCAGGTGGGAGCAAGTCCCCTTCTCCCGAAGGCTCTGGAAGCTCGTGCCCAGAGTGACTGTCCCATGGCTTGACATTGGCTTCACTGCAGACTCTCACTTAATTTGTAGAGAGCTAATTTTCCTATGGTCTGAGCAGCAATTATGTTGGATCATTGCTTCACCAGAAAAGAAGCAGCTTAAGAGTTATTAACACACTTTAGTCCAGTATTTGTGAAACTGAAGCTGTCTGGCAAGTTGGGTTGTGTTACATGGAGAATGGTGGCTGTTGACAGACAAGGCTTGGGTGCAGCTACTGGAAAGTGACATGCCATCAAGGACTGGTTGAAAGCACTGTGTCTGGGTACCAGTTTTGTTGCTTCATAGCTGTGTTGCTTTGCGAAGTCACCTCACATCACTAAATCTGATTTTTTGTATCTATAAAATGGAATGCTCTTTGCTATGTCATTTGGCAGGACTGCTCCTATCAAGTAGGGTAATGAGTTGAAAATTCCATTTAAATTAAAAGGTGGTATGTAAGTATGCATTGACTTGCATTGACTTTGTGGCATGAGGCCAAGGGACCCAGGTACCTCCTCCCCCAAGTAAAATCCACCCTGCCCTCAGAGTTCTTCACTACTGACCAAGGAAATCAGGGACCAGGGCTTCCTATGTCATGGCCCAGCCCATGCTAGTGAGAGAATGACATTGGTTAGGAAATTTCTCTCCACTGTACTTGTCAGGGTCCAATCAGGGAGCTCAACCATCACTGACTCTACTGTGGTAGAATGCTGGAGGAAGAGGAGGCACTGACTTAGGCAGAGTGTGGCTGGGCCAAGTCTTCCAATCCTGCCCCTATCCTGGAGCCTGGCGTAATGTTCATTTGCCACTGTCCTGCCCTTGAGCCCACACTCTGCTGCCTCTTGGGGGTAGGTAAGCTGATCCTGAAATTCAAAGTCAGCATGGGCATAGGCTGCAGTCTAGAACCTTGATTCTTCCTCTTCCTTTCCCTTCCCCTCTCCCCAACAATCCTCTAAGA
Organism: Ursus maritimus; assembly: GCF_017311325.1. Taxonomy (NCBI): domain Eukaryota; kingdom Metazoa; phylum Chordata; class Mammalia; order Carnivora; family Ursidae; genus Ursus; species Ursus maritimus. The sequence goes on from NW_024427107.1 coordinate 7,764,949, forward strand.
TCTGACAGCTTTTCCTCTAGAATATCATGCTCAAAAGGACAACACTGCCTTGTGAGTAATGGTCTGGCTGTTCTCCTAAAGGGGGATACACTGAGCATCTTCTGGAAACCACCTGCCACTGGTGACAGTTACCGTTTTATTCAAAATACAGAAGAGTTGATATTCTGCCCTCTTCACATATTATAAAGTTATTCCCCCTTCTCCTTCCTGTATCTTCTGGAAAGGATTTACTCCTACTCTGTTCCTTCCTTTATTGAAAACTGGAGCACAATACAGTCAGTGGATTAGAGGTGACATTCCTTTGGGTCTTATCAAGTTACCCTCTCAACAGAATAGGGAAGAAACATACATTTAATATCCAAAAAATATCTTTCTCTGTTTCCCTCTTTCTGACTACACACACACACACACACACACACACACGATTGTATGTGTGTGCATGTCTTCTTTTTGTTTTCTTCCTATGGGAAATTGAACATTTTGCTTTCTGTAAGAATAAGGCCCTTATAAATTCTTTCCCTTTTATGTGGCTTCAGTTAACTTCCCAATAACATAAATTCCCTTCTCTCTTGTCAGCCGCTGCCCATTGCTGGTTTAAGTGCAGTGTTTTAGTTATAAATACAGTTGACCCTTGAAGCATGCAAGGGTTGGGACGCTGACCCACACACAACTGAAAATCTATGTATAACTTTTGACTTCCCCAAAACTTAACTACTAATAGCCTACTATTGACTGGAAACCTTACCAATATCATCAACAGTTGATTACCACATATTTTGTATGTTACATGTATTATAACACATATTCTTACAGTAAAGTAAGCTAGAGAAAAGAAGATGTTATTAAGAAATCATAAGGAAGAGAAAATACATTTACAGAACTGTACTGTAAAAATCCAAGTATAAATAGAACCGTGCAAGTTCAAACACTTGTTGTTCAAGGGGCAACTGTGTTTTTTGCTAAACTTCTAAGCTGTCATTTTCATTTCTTTATTTTGGTTGTATGTAATGCCACTGTGGAAAAGACCATCTGGCTTTTCTTTTGGCTTAAAAACTGAGAAGACCCACCCCAGAAGGGAGCTTCTGAGCTCAAACTGCCCTCTGACCAGGCTGGGATCAAGGACTGTCTTGTGTCAGTAAATGGAAATGCTTTACCTATAAACTAAAGTTTGAGGAAGAAAATGATGAAATCCAGGTGTTTTCATATTTCTGTTTAAATAAGCTTTAGTTAAGGAGCTAGCTAAGTGTTTTGTGGCAGTGAAGCCCAGGGATTCTGTGGTCATCTTTGGAAAGAGGCATAAAGTAAGAGACCAAATGTTTTTTTTTTTTTCAGTTTTACTGAGACATAGTTGACATACCTTAGTGTATAAGTTTAAGGTGTACAGCATGATGGCTTGATTTATATATAATGTATAATTATTACCACCACTGGTTCAGCCAACACCAAAAATCTCACATAGATACAATAAAAACAAAGAAGGAAAAAATCTCCTTTGACAAGAACTCTTAGGACTTTTATTTTTAATGACTTTCCTGTATATCATACTGCAGTGTTAGTCCTCATGTTTTACATTACATTCCCAGTATTTACTTATCTTCTTATGGGAAGGTTACACTTTTTGACCACCTTCCTATAATTCCCCATCCCATCATCCTTCACCTCTGGTAACCACAAATCTGATCTCTTTTTCTATGAGTCTGTTTTTGTTTTTTAAAAGATTTCATGTGTTAATGAAATCATTCAGTATTTGTCTTTCTCTGCCTGACTTATTTCACTTAGCATAATATCTTTAATGTCCATCCATGTTGTCCCAAAGGGTAGGATTTCCTTATTTAAAAAAAATGACCAAATAATATTCCATTAGATATAGAAGATAGACAGGTAGATGATAGATAGATAGATAGATAGATAGATAGATAGATAGATAGATAGATAATAGATAGATACATATCATAGCTTCTTTATATATTCATCCATTAATGGATATGTTTCCAAATCTAGGTTATTATAAATAATGAACATGAGGTTGCAGATATCTTTTCAAGTTAGTGTTTTCATTTTCTTGGATATATTCCCAGAAGCAGAATTGCTGGATTATTTTTTATTGTTTTACTTGTACTTTTATTTTTAATGTTTTAAGGATTCTTCTCTTTCCATGGTGGTTGTAACAATTTACAGTCCCACCAACAGTGCACAAGGGCTCCCTTTCCTCCACATCCGCACCAGCACTTTATATCTCTTGTCCTTTTGATGATTGCCATTCTTCCAAGCCTGAGGTGATATCTTACTGTGGTTTTAATTTACATTTTCCAAATCACTAGTGATATTGAGCACCTTTTGGTGGACCTGATGGCTTTTCATACCTCTTATTTGGAGAAATATCTGTTCAGAGACTTTGCCCATTTTTGTAATTGGGTTATTTGATTTTTTGCTATTAAGTTGTAGGAATTCTTTATAAATTTTATATGTTAACCCCAGATATGGCTTGCAAATATTTTTCACATTCCATAAGTTGTCTTCTCACTTTGTTGATCATTTCTTTTGCTGTGCAGTTTTTTTTAGTTTGTTTTCCCGCTTGTTTATTTTTTATTTGGTTGGTTGTGTTTTTGGTGTCATATCCAAAAAATCATTCTGAAGACCCACATGAAATGACTTTATTCCTTTTTTGGGGGCACAGTTTTGTGGTTTCAGGTCTGACATTTAAGTGTTTAATCCATTTCAAGTCAATTTTTATGAGTGGCATGTAATATGGGTTCAGCTTCATTCTGTTACATTTGAATATCCAATTATCCCAGCACCATCTATTGAAAAGACTGTGTTTTTTCCATTGAGTATTCTTGGTTTCCTTGTTAAATATTAGTTGACCATATGAATAAAGCATGGAATCAATCTGAAAGCAGAGTCCCACCAGGTTTCAGGAGAAATGCAATGCTAAGCAGCTTAAGGGAAGGGTGTTCAAAACCCCGGATACACAGGATTTCCCAGAATCTGGCACATTAGATTTCCATAGGGGACATTAGATTTCCATAGGGGAACATAGCCCAGGTGAAGATGACAGCCGGTAATAACCCTCAACAGACCACATAAAGAAAGTGGGTCATGTTAGAAGGGAATAAATATCATAAACACCAGAATTAACCCTCCTGGAAATGAACATTCTGACATTATAAAGTAATTATACTTGAAGTGAGTATAAGATAAAAGAAAGAAAAATACCCTCATAAATAAATTGGGAAGTATCTTAGAAATAGGTTGATTTAAAACAAGACGAAGCAGAATTACAAGAAATAAAAATGTACTCACTGAAATCAAGACAACATGCCCGGAAGATAGAGCTGAAGAAATCATGAGAATGCAGCACAGTGCTGAACACATTCCTACCAACATGCAATGAAGTAAGCAATCAAAAGCAAGAAAAAAAACAAATAAATGGAGAATAGTTCTAAAACTCATGCATGGATATTTAAAAGCATGCATAAATAATTTATGGATTCACAACATAATGGACATTATAAAGTCTTCAGAAGTAAACAAGAAAAAACACAAATCTTTTGAGTTGCAGCAAAATTTCCTTTGAAGTAAATAAGTTGTCTTGTTTCAAAAGAAGATTAAAAATGAATGATCTCATCATTCAAAAAAACAGGGGAAAAAACATAAACTTGAGGAAAAGTGGAGAAAAGAAATAAAGAAAAAAAGCAGAAAATAATTTTTAAAATCTCAGAAATGATAAATAGCATCAATAAAATCAAAAGCTAGCTCTGTGAAGGAATTAATAAAATAGACTTCTGGCAAGAAAAAAACGGGAGAAACTACATTAATTTATATAAAACATATGTATATAAAAGTTTTATGAAATTATATACAACATATATATTTATATCTCTGTGTGAACATGTATACATTTATATAAACCTGAGTGTAAAATCTTAAATTAAATATTTACCAACTGAATATAGGAATGGTGCCAATATGTTGCAAACACGATGGCTCTATTCCAGCAACCCTGCATGGTTTAACATCAGAAAAACTTGAAGATATTACATGACCAGATGAAAAGCCATCTCCACATATCTGTAGGACCAGAATATGCTGATGGGACACCCATCACTTCTGTCATACCCCAGTTGACAATTCACCTCTGTCCCACTCATTTCTAAATTCCTCTGTTGGGAAGATGTAGGAAAAAGGAATGAATTTCATGATATCCTTTGGGGATTATTTGACAAAGGGAGAACATGTATTTTAGGACAGTCTATTGGAAGCTCCTAACTCCTGACAGGTCATCTTGTAGCTAGAGAGAGAAAGCTAAGAAGCTCTAGGTTCAAGAAGAATATTTAATGTAGTTTCCTGTATTAGGTTCTTGGATATCTATAGAATCTATTTCCCATGATAAGTAGGCCATTGTGCTGTAGGAATAAAAGCCAATATTGAGAGAATTTAAGATTCTGTCTGTAGCATTTAGAACAATCTTTTGTCTCATTTGGTTGACAGTGAGGGCAGTTGACGTGTTGGGTTGCTAGAACATTAGTGTCAAACAGAACCTTCTCTTTAAATAACTATCTCAAAAGGTGCTGAAACCATCTGGATCAAATTAACCATGCACTAATGCCAAAAAAAGAAAAAAAAAGAAATCCTAGAAAACTAAGAATACAGGTTGAGAAAATCTATAATAAACAATAATAAAGGAAAAATTAAAAGAATATACGTCAGAAGTAAAATTGTCTTTATTCACAGACAATATGATTATCTACATAGAAAGTCCAAAAGAATTATATATGAGTAAGATTTAGAAATCACATTGGGTTAAAGATTAGCATATAAAGATCAACTATATTCCTATATGCTAGCAATCACTAATTATAAAATATAATAAATGAGAAGAAAAAAAATCAAGCTACGGGGATAAATCCAACAAAATGTGGAGAAGAAAAGAAAGCTACTGAAAAACAGAAAATTGTGATTAAATATATGGAGAGCAATACCATATTCATGGATTAGATAACTTAATAATTACCTTAATCTAACTAATTCATTTGCATTTGAATAAAAAACCAAAAGATCCATATGTCTATCTTCCTCTCTTTTCATCGCTTTCTCCCTCTCTCTCTCTTTCCTTCCTTCTTTCCTTCTTTATTTTCATGGAATTTGGCCAATTCTCAAATTCATGTGAAATAATAGAAGACCAAGAATAGTCAAGACAATATGGGAGAACATCTGGGAAAACCCTCCTATATACCAATGTGCATTATAAAGCTTAGTAATTAAGATCATGTAGTACAGACACAGGTGAAATAAAATAGAACAAGGCAAAATAAAGGACCCAGAAATAAATCCAGGAATATGACAGAGTGCCATCACAAATACGTGATTGTGGACACAATTTTTTTTTAAAGATTTTATTTATTTATTGGACAGAGAGAGACAGCAAGAGAGGGAACACAAGCAAGGGGAGTGTGAGAGGGAGAAGCAGGCTTTCCGCGGAGCAGGGAGCCCACTGAGCAGGGAGCCCGATGCGGGGCTCGATCCCAGAACCCTGGGATCATGACCTGAGCTGGAAGCAGACGCTTAACGGCTGAGCCACCCAGGTGTCCCATGGACACAATTATGATGAGCAGATAACTGCCTAGCAATATTGAGCAAGATAAAATCTGATCTCTACCTAATGAAAATAAACTCCAGTTCTGTGAAATTGTGAAAAATAAAACTTTATAAGTGATAGAAAAAAATATAAGTGAACACTTTTATTTCAAAGTAAAAAAAAAGATATTTAATCAATATGCAAAGATTTAAAAATTTAACCATATTAACACTTAAAATTTCTGTAAAAGAAAATACACTATATTTGAATTAAAATAGAAGTCTTGAGAGAAAATGCCTATAATTCATATGGATAAAATATTATATAAAGATTAAACTAATGCAATTCATACAGCAAATGAGATATTAATATCCAGGTTAAGAAAGACAAAAACCCCCATAGATAAATGGCTAACAGGCACGAACAGGTAATTCACGAAAGGGGAAAGCCAAAGGTGGGGACTGAAATTTATGTTTTAGTTTTGATAGTAATCGATAAATCGTATAGACCAGAGGGAGAAAATGAGAAAGGGAAATGAGGGTGACAGGAAAGACATGTTCCAGTAACTGTCATTGTAAACTAGATTAGTTAGGAGATGAAGTGAGCCCAATACAACTGAGTAATGGTTAATTGGGAAAAAAATTAAGAAGGTTAGTGATGTGAATGAGCAGATGTCGTGGGATGGCAGGAGCAGCAGTCTGTGTTTGGGCCTACAGAAACAGTGAAGTCTTATGGTTGAAGATTTCAGAGGTTGGAGGACTCTGATGAAAACTAAGCTCAGAGTTTGTCCTTGAAGGCGGGAAGAGGAGGTGAGTGAAGACCGTTGGGCTGGAGGTCAAGTGGTTGTGGATGGAACCACCAAACCCTGAGATTGCTAGAATGGGAGACAGGTTAGGCATAAAGAAAGTAGTGCTTAAAACTTTTACCATCTTACATATTCCAAAACTGTTCTGTTACACTGATAGACAAAAAAACAAAAAACAAAACAAAAAAAAAACACCCAAAAACTAACATGAACTAGTACTGGAAATGTAAGAATGTAAAATCTTTGCAGATTGAACTTAACAAGTACCTTTTTCTTCATGCATTGACCTCCACATTAATATAACTAAGAAATCTAATTGAGACAAAGAATTGTTCTACTTGCCTCCAGGATAGAAAGAAAAGGAGTGTCAGCCTCCTTATTGGAATGCGATAGAATGTTGGTAGTAGTTCCACTGCTCTCACCCTAAGGTGAGTGGATCTTCACACATTTTCTTTTTGTCCTTTACAAACTGCTTGATTACTAATTGAGCTTGTATTGTTTTCCTGTTCTGTTGCTTCTGAAGAAAAATACCTCCAGGAAAAACATGACGTTTCTTCCCTCTCATATATCCTGCTGGTGATAAGATGAAGTGGTTCCCCAAGTTTGGGTTTCCTTTCATACTCTTTGCATGCTTGTTCTCAGCTACTGCAACTTAAAATCAATTCTAAATCATTCTCTGTGACCCTATGAGCTCATGCAGGCTGAATGCTGAGTATTTAGAGGCTGTAATAATTGATGGGGCTTCTAGTTCTCCTTGAAAATACACTGCCTGTCTTCCTCCACAAGCGATCATGTGTCACCTTACTTAGTTATGTATGTCCTGACAACCGACAAGCAATGATATGCTTAGTGGAACTTTAAACAGAGCATGGAGGCTTCTGAAAACACAGTTTATCATTGACAGTGGCAGTGCTTAAAAGTCCTAAGTACCTCTCATAGAAGTGGAGGTGAGAGTCCCTGACTGAAGCTCAGGGTCCCCACATTCCCATCCTCGCTTGCCTCCAACCAGCATTATACCCAACAACAACTCATTGAGAGTCCCTGTGCTTTCGTCTCTTCACCTATAAAAGATTCTCCCCACCCCCCGCATCTATCAATGATTCTCAAAGGTCTCAGTTAAACATGGTAGGATGATTTGGGCTGTATCGATGTAAGTTTAAGAAGTTAAGGAAACCAATACAAGTTCAATGCACACAAAAATATTCACAAGCTGCAAAAAAACAAAACAAGACAAAACAAAAAACGCCACTCATTTTAAATCAACTGGTGTATTATTAGTATTATGGCTTTTCTTCAGCATCTCCAATTTTCTTGTTCCTTAATTTTCAGCTGATGTTTTCAGAGTTGGAGCAGTGTAGCCTGGCAAACAGGAGTAGTTTCAAAAAAGACACAGTGTTTTAAAATGTAACATAATTACCTGTAGGCTGACCACACCACTTTGTGATATGTTAAATGTATTAGGAACATTTAACAAGGCGTTACTATTTTAACCTCCTTCATTATTTTAGAATAATTCCATATTATTCTCCAGCAGTAACACATGTGATCATTTTCAAAGCAGAATTTAATTTCTAAAACAATGAAACAAAACCAACATATTAAAATAGAACTGAATTCATACAGAATTTAATCTGTTAAGTGTCTAATTCTTATTATTACTATTTTTAAAGGAAATCTTAGCCTCTCTTTAAGAAAACCAAAAATACTAGGTTCACTAGTAGAGTTTTATGTAGTATTATTTAAACTTATTACAATAAACCCCTGTTTCTCAAAGAAAGTGTGTGGGTGTGCGCGCGCGAGTGTGTGTGTGTGTGTGTGTGTGTGTGTGTGTGTAGTCCCAAAGAGGTATAGACACTTCAGGAATCATATAAATTAGGAGATTTAGGTTATATTCTTAGTTAGTTGATGCTAAGATTTCCAAACATGGGAATTCTCAATGGCTTTCCTTAGCAGAAATATCTGTTCACTGAAGAAAGAATAATGGGCATTCCTTGGGTTCACTTTTGAATATTGAATCAGGCAGGGAGAAGCATGGAGAAAATGGCTGAAATTTTCAAGCTGCTTTTTTACTTTCCAGAATTTCACACTTGAGATAGTCTGCACTTTGAATTTTGAAATATGATAAAATGAATTCTTTCCTCCCCAAAAGACCATTATTTCCATGTCTTTGATTTCCTTTCTTTTCTTTTCTTTTCTTTTCTTTTCTTTTCTTTTCTTTTCTTTTCTTTTCTTTTCTTTTTTTTTCCAATTTATAAGTGATTTAGATTACTAAGATTGGAGTCCAAAATGCAGACTAGTTACTCCTCACTCAACACATGCCACTGCTTGAAGTCATTCATTTGATATAACTTCAGGATTCACACTTTGTCTCAACCTTCTTGAATATTATAAAAATAAATAAAAATATTTGCCGGACCTATTTAGTATTTAGAAAAAAAATCCCAGGGCGCCTGAGTGGCTCAGTGGCTAAGTGTCTGCCTTTGGCTCAGTTCATGATCGTGGGGTCCCTGGGATGGAGCTCCTCCTTGAGCTTCCTGCTTAGCTAGGAGTCTGCTTCTCCCTTTCCTTCTGCTCCTCCCCCCTCACTCCCTGGTGCCTTGGCACTCATGAGCTCTCTCTCTCTCTCTGTCTCAAGTAAATGAAATCTTAAGAAAAGAAAAAGAAAGAAAAAATTGCAGTGTATCTATAATCAGAACCCAACACTGAATTAAATAACTAATTTTTTTAAAGTAGAGACAACAAATCAGGTTGTTTTTCAAAGTCATTTTTTGAAATGTGATGTTTTAAAATGACTAGAAATGTTGCTTGAATTATCTAGTTAGAATGTTAAGGTCAAAATATAATTAAAAAGAAAAAAAAGAAGAAACCTCCCACAGTGATCAGAACACACCATGGGCTAGAACATATACTTTGTATTCCCCATAGTGTCTTGAATCTTCTCAGCACTGAGAAAGTTTGTCATATGAATTAAATCTTCACCTGCTATTTCGTTATGCATGTTAATATGCATCCAAAGATAAAGAATAAGGGGGGGGGAGTAGAATCTCATTTTCCTGCAGAATTTTTTTTTTTAATAATGATTTTTTATTATATTATGTTAGTCACCATACAGTACATCCCCGGTTTTTGATGTAAGGCTCGATGATTCATTAGTTGTGTATAACACCCAGTGCACCATGCAATACGTGCCCTCCTTATATTATGTTAGTCACCATACAGTACATCCCCGCTTTTCGATGTAAGGCTCGATGATTCATTAGTTGTGTATAACACCCAGTGCACCATGCAATATGTGCCCTCCTTACTACCCATCACCGGCCTATCCCATTCCCCCACACCCTCCCCTCTGAAGTCCTCAGTTTGTTTCTCATAGTCCATAGTCTCTCATGTTTCATTCCCCCTTCTGATTACCCCCCTTTCTTTATCCCTTTCTTCCCCTACTGATCATCCTAGTTCTTATGTTCCATAGATGAGAGAAATCATATGATAGTTGTCTTTCTCTGCTTGACTTATTTCACTAAGCATTATCTCCTCCAGTGCCGTCCATGTTGTAGCAAATGTTGAGAACTCATTCTTTCTGATTGCTGAGTAATATTCCATTGTATATATGGACCACAACATCTTAATCCAGTCATCTGTTGCAGGGCATCTCGGCTCCTTCCACGATTTAGCTATTGTGGACATTGCTGCTATGAACATTGGGGTGCATATGGCCCTTCTCTTCACTACGTCTGTATCTTTGGGGTAAACACCCAGTAGTGCAATGGCTGGATCATAGGGTAGCTCAATTTTTAACTTTTTAAGGGACCTCCACACTGTTTTCCAGAGTGGCTGTACCAACTTGCATTCCCACCAACAATGTAGGAGGGATCCCCTTTCTCCACATCCTCTCCAACAATTGTTGTTTCTTGCCTTGTCTATTTTTGCCATTCTAACTGGCGTAAGGTGGTATCTCAGTGTGGTTTTGATTTGAATTTCCTTGATGGCTAATGATTTTGAACATTTTTTCATGTGTCTGTTAGCCATTTGTATGTCTTCATTGGAAAAGTGTCTGTTCATATCTTCTGCCCATTTTTTGATTTGTTTATTTGTTTCTCGTGTATTGAGTTTGAGAAGTTCTTTGTAGATCTTGGATACCAGTCCTTTATCTATAGTGTCATTTGCAAATATATTCTCCCATTCCGTGGGCTGCCTCTTAGTTTTTCTGACTGTTTCCTTGGCTGTGCAGAAACTTTTAATCTTGATGAAGTCCCATAAATTCATTTTATCTTTTGTTTCTTTTGCCTTTGGGGATGTGTCATGAAAAAGGTTGCTTTGGCCGATGTCGTAGAGGTTGCTGCCTATGTTCTCCTCTAGAATTTTGATGGATTCCTGTCTCACATCGAGGTCTTTCATCCATTTGGAGTTTATTTTTGTGTATGGTGTGAGAGAGTGGTCAAGTTCCATTCTTTTGCATGTAGCTGTCCAATTTTCCCAGCACCATTTATTGAAGAGACTGTCTTTTTCCCACCGGATGTTTTTTCCTGCTTTATCAAATATTAGTTGCCCAAAGAGCCGAGGGTCCATTTCTGGGCTCTCTATTCTGTTCCATTGGTCTATGTGTCTGTTTTTGTGCCAGTACCATGCTGTCTTTGTGATCACAGCTTTGTAGTACAGCTCGAAATCCGGCATTGTGATGCCCCCAGCTTTGTTTTTCCTTTTCAACAGTTCCTTGGAGATTCGGGGCCTTTTCTGTTTCCATACAAATTTAAGGACTATTTGTTCCAGTTCTTTGAAAAATGTCCTCGGTATTTTGATCGGGATAGCATTGAAAGTGTAGATTGCTCTGGGTAGCATGGACATTTTAACTATGTTAATTCTTCCAATCCATGAGCATGGAATATCTTTCCATCTTTTTATGTCTTCCTCAATGTCTTTCAAGAGTGATTTATAGTTTCTAGAATATAGGTCCTTTACGTCTCTGGTTAAGTTAATTCCAAGGTAACGTATGGTTTTTGGTGCTATTGTAAATGGGATGGATTCCCTAATTTCTCTTTCTTCGGTCTCGTTATTCGTGTATAGAAATGCAACTGATTTCTGAGCATTGATTTTGTATCCCGCCACGTTACTGAATTGCTCTATAACTTCTAATAGTTTGGGAGTGGCTTCTTTTGGGTTTTCCATATAGAGTATCATGTCATCTGCAAAGAGAGACATTTTGACTTCTTCTTTGCCAATTTGAATACCTTTGATCCCTTTTTGTCGTCTGATTGCTGTTGCAAGGACTTCTAGTACTATGTTGAATAATAGTGGCGAGAGTGGGCATCCTTGTCGAGTTCCTGATCTTAAGGGAAAGGCTTCCAGCTTTTCCCCATTGAGAATAATATTTGCAGTAGGCTTTTCATAGATGGCTTTTATGAGATTGAGAAATGTACCTTCTATTCCTACACTCTGAAGGGTTTTAATCAGGAAAGGATGCTGTATTTTGTCAAATGCTTTTTCGGCATCGATTGAGAGGATCATATGGTTCCTGAGTCTTTTCTTGTTGATATGATGTATCACGCTGATTGATTTGCGAATATTGAACCACGCTTGCATCCCAGGTATGAATCCCACTTGATCGTGATGGATAATCCTTTTAATGTACTGTTGGATTCTATTAGCAAGTATCTTGTTGAGGATTTTGGCGTCCATATTCATTAGGGAAATCGGTCTGTAATTCTCCTTTTTGAGGGGGTCTTTGCCTGGTTTGGGGATCAAGGTAATATTGGCCTCATAGAATGAGTTTGGTAGCTTTCCTTCTGTTTCTATTTTTTGAAATAGCTTTAGGAGAATAGGTATTATTTCTTCTTTGAATGTTTGGTAGAATTCCCCAGGAAAACCGTCCGGGCCTGGAGTTTTGTTATTTGGAAGGTTGTTTATCACTGACTCAATTTCTTCATAATTAATTGGCCTGTTTAAGGAATCAATTTCTTCCGGTTTCAATCTTGGTAGTTTATAGGTTTCCAGGAAGGATTCCATCTCTTCCAGATTGCTTAGTTTATTGGCATATAGCTGTTGATAAAAATTTCTAATAATCCTTCCAATTTCAATGGTGTTCGTCGTGACCTCTCCTTTTTCATTCATAATTTTAATAATCTGGGTCCTTTCTCTTTTCTTTTGGATAAGTCTTGCCAGTGGTCTGTCAATTTTATTGATTCTCTCAAAGAACCAGCTTCTAGTCCTGTTGATCTGCTCTACTGTACTTCTGGTTTCTGCTTGATTGATTTCAGCTCTAATTTTGGTCAACTGCTTCCTCGTGCGTGGATTAGGCCTGTCCCTCTGTTGCTGTTCCAGCTTCTTGAGGTGAGAATATAAAAACTGCATTTTAGATTTTTCTATTCTTTTGAGTGAGGCTTGGATGGCTATGTATTTCCCCCTTAGGACTGCCTTTGCAGTATCCCATAGGTTTTGGACTGTTGTATTTTCATTCTCATTGGTCTCCATAAATTGTTTAATTTGATTTTTGATTTCCTGGTTTATCGAGTCATTCCTGAGCAGGATGGTTCTTAGTCTCCAAGTGTTTGAGTTTCTTCCAAATTTTTCCTTGTGGTTGAGTTCCAATTTCAGAGCGTTGTGGTCTGAGAATATGCAGGGGATAATTTCAATCTTTTGGTATCGGTTGAGACCTGTTTTGTGTCCCAGAACATGGTCTATTCTTGAGAATGTTCCATGGGCATTAGAATAGAATGAGTATTCTTTGGTTCTGGGGTGTAGTGTTCTATATATATCTATGAGGTCCAACTCGTCGAGTATGGCATTCAAAGCCTTTGATTCTTTGCTTAGTTTTTGCCAGGGTGTTCTGTCTATTTCTGAGAGTGGAGTGTTGAGGTCCCCTACTATTAATGTATTTTTATTTATATGTCTCTTTATTCTGGTTAAGAGTTGGCTTGTGTATCTTGCTGCTCCCCTGTTGGGGGCATATATATTTATAATTGTCATATCCACTTGTTGAATACTTCCCTTAAGAATAATATAGTGCCCTTCTGCATCTCTAACTATAGTCTGTAGTTTAAAATCCAATTTATCTGATATGAGAATTGCTACCCCAGCTTTCTTTTGAGGTCCATTTGCGTGAAAGATGGTACTCCATCCCCTTACTCTCAGTCTGAATGCATCTTTGGGTTCGAAATGAGTCTCTTGTAGACAGCAAATGGATGGGTCATTTCTTTTTATCCAATCTGCAACCCTGTGGCGTTTTATGGGATGGTTCAAACCATTTACATTAAGACTGATTACTGAGAGATATGATTTTAATGTTGCCATGTTGCCAGTAAAGTCTTTGTTTGTATTGGCTGTGACTTTCTGTTCTGTATCACTCTTGGGGCCTTTTTACTTTTATAGAACCCCCCGTAATATCTCCTGTAGGGCTGGTTTCGTGGTTACAAAATTGGTTAGTGACTGGCGATTCTGAAATGTCTTTATTTCTCCATCAATTCTGAATGACAGCCTTGCTGGATAAAGGATCCTTGGCTGCATGTTTTTCTCTGAAAGAGCTTTAAATATGCTCCCCCAACCCTTTCTCTCATTCCAGGTCTGTGTAGACAGGTCTGACGTAATTCTGATGCTTTTGCCTTGGTACGTGAGAAATTTCTTTGCCCTGGCCGCTTTCAATACTGTATCCTTGCATCTAATATTTGCGAATTGCACTATGACGTGACGTGGCGTAGGTTTGTCGTGGTTGAGCTTGGGAGGGTGTCTCAGAACAGAGGGATTGCAGCCCATTCTCCACTGATGTTCTGGCCACTTTAACTCTGTTACTGTTGGTGCTGCTCAACCCTGCGGCGTCCCGGGATGTGCGCACCAACTCGGCGACCCTGCCCTCACTTCCAGGGCCGGCGCGTCTCTGTCCTTTGTGTTTCTAATGCCGCCAGCCACCGGCCGCCCCGTCTCTGTCCTTTGTGTTTCTAATGCCGCCAGCCACCGGCCCGCGCGTCTCTGTCCTTTGTGTTTCTAATGCCGCCAGCCACCGGCCGCCCTGTCTCTGTCCTTTGTGTTTCTAATGCCGCCAGCCACCGGCCGCCCTGTCTCTGTCCTTTGTGTTTCTAATGCCGCCAGCCACCGGCCGCCCTGTCTCTGTCCTTTGTGTTTCTAATGCCGCCAGCCACCGGCCGCCCTGTCTCTGTCCTTTGTGTTTCTAATGCCGCCAGCCACCGGCCGCCCTGTCTCTGTCCTTTGTGTTTCTAATGCCGCCAGCCACCGGCCGCCCTGTCTCTGTCCTTTGTGTTTCTAATGCCGCCAGCCACCGGCCGCCCTGTCTCTGTCCTTTGTGTTTCTAATGCCGCCAGCCACCGGCCGCCCTGTCTCTGTCCTTTGTGTTTCTAATGCCGCCAGCCACCGGCCGCCCTGTCTCTGTCCTTTGTGTTTCTAATGCCGCCAGCCACCGGCCGCCCTGTCTCTGTCCTTTGTGTTTCTAATGCCGCCAGCCACCGGCCGCCCTGTCTCTGTCCTTTGTGTTTCTAATGCCGCCAGCCACCGGCCGCCCTGTCTCTGTCCTTTGTGTTTCTAATGCCGCCAGCCACCGGCCGCCCTGTCTCTGTCCTTTGTGTTTCTAATGCCGCCAGCCACCGGCCGCCCTGTCTCTGTCCTTTGTGTTTCTAATGCCGCCAGCCACCGGCCGCCCTGTCTCTGTCCTTTGTGTTTCTAATGCCGCCAGCCACCGGCCGCCCCGTCTCTGTCCTTTGTGTTTCTAATGCCGCCAGCCACCGGCCGGCGCGTCTCTGTCCTTTGTGTTTCTAATGCCGCCAGCCACCGGCCGCCCCGCGCGCTCCCGGGTCTCCCGGTCTCAGTCTATGCCCGGTGAGCACACCTCGATTCCGGAGTTTCGTGAGAAGCCTGGTGGCGCGCGCACCCAGTTCAGGGTCTCAGTCTGGTGTTTTGCGGGTGGCAACCGCGAGTCCGCCTGCTCTCCCGTGCAGGTGGCCCGCCAGCCGCCAGCCGCCAGCCGCCCGTGCGCGCTCCGGGAGTTCCCGGTCTCAGTCTGGATCCCGTGAGCACACCGGGATTCCGGTGTTCCGGGAGATGCCTGGAGCTGTGCGTTAGTCTGCTCTCTCGCGGGTGCCCTCTGTGAGTCCGCCCGCTCCCCCGTGCAGGTGGCTGCCACTTCCCGGAGCCCAAATGCGGCGGCTCCCTCCCCCTTCCGTTTATCTTCCGATATCCGTGCACGGTTTACAGCTCCCCTCTTCGTACCTCAATACTCAGCGCTGGAGATGTTCATTTGTAGAGATCCAGATGCATCATCCTGTGTCTCAGGCTGATTCCGTGGTTATTTAGGCTGGTCTGTTACCTATCCAGCTCGACTCAGGGGACCGGCTGAAAAAGGGGTCCCCTACTCCTCCGCCATCTTAACTCCTCCCATTTTCCTGCAGAATTATCTTTCAATCACTTCACATAAAAAAGACAAATAAAACACTAGCTGAAAGTTTTTGTAGCTGTGACACGTGAAGGTCTTCTTCCCTCTTCTATAACTCTGTATCTTCATTTCACAGTTCCTGTGCTTTAATTCTGGTTGGCATATTGAATATCAATGTAAGAAGATGTTTAGACAAAGGATTGACTCAACAGCTCAAAGAACTTTGAGACGTCATCATATTTTTGCAAACATCCAGGAACATGGAAAAGGAAAGGGATATGTGGCTAGAGGTAAGTAAAAGATGTTTTCATTGTATGTCATCTAAGCACGCCTTTTGAATTGTTCGTTCACATCAGAGAATTTTGGTCAGTTTCTGTCTCTGGAGAGTGTGATTTCTCTCCAGTTAAACAACACACAGAAAACCTGCTTGTCTACGTTGGTTACTTGGGGAGGTGCTGTCCCATGTGAGCAAAATATATTGCTATGAATGCAAGGTGAAATATTGAAATGACTATGCCCCTCTGCTTTTAGACTCTAACTTAATATTCAAGGACTCTGTGGGGCTCTCAGGTCCAATGGTACAGTCACACACCTAGGGATCACAAACAAAGTGTTTATCACAAGCATTTTTTTAAAAAAAAATGTGATTAATTTTGAAACGTGTACATTTATTTTTGCCAGCAAATTTTGACTCATCTAGTTCTTGGCATTCACCTTCAGGATTTTGGCAGATAATGTTATTTTCTATCAAAAGAAGAGTTATTTCCATTTTCTGGCCATGCGTATTTTGAAAATTAAAGACTTAATTGTTTACCATCTAATGTAAAGACTAATTTTCCCTATTAGGATTTCCATTGAATGGGGTCAGTGACAGACACTGACTACCATTTGACTCTATGTTAACACCATAGAATTTTTAGGGAAGCCCACGTAAAATCTGGCTTCTTACATGTTTTGATTTTTCTAAGTTGTTTCTTTTGTCTGGCTTCTTTCAAATTTGTCATGATGCATATATTTGTGCTGTAAAACCACCTTCTATTAAAAAAATGGAAAGGAATTGTCCTAATTGTCCAAAATGTATAAATGTATCCAGTGATGTTGTGCAGAATGGATTTTGACTTAATCAAAAGAGGTGGTTATTTTTCGCTCACAAAGTGTAAGTCCCAAGTTAGGTGGCCCAGGTATTGTGTGGTGGCTCCATGGTGTCACTGGATTTTCAATCCCTTTAGTTCTCAGTGCCACCGTCTTTAGGGTGAGAGCCATAGTCTCATGCTCTGAAGAACATTGCTGGTGCTTGGTTTTCACCTGCTTCAAGCAAGAATAAGGGCATAGGAAAAGGGGAAAAGTTGGTTTATGAGAGTGATCTGCTCTTGTTAAGAGCTTACCTAGCCTCAACACCCTCTCTCCCTAGTGACTTGTGATCATATCTCTTGAGCCAGAACTGTGTCCTGTGACAATCCCCAAGTTGCAAAGGAGGCCAGAGAATATAAATATTTGGCTGGGCATATGCTGTCATAAGCAAAATCAGGGAATATGAGAATTGTATTAGGTAACTAAGAGTCTTTGACACATTCAGAAGCACTAAATTAATTTAGAATTAGTAATCACTAGAGTCTATCGTGGATGCATTTTCATATACCTTTTATCTTTTGGAATAAAGATCTAAGTAAAGAGGCAGTGATGATAACAATACTGCAGCCATGTAATAGCCCTCTTGCTGATGAAGAAATTGAGTGTCAAATGGGAAAATAAGCCAACAACACATCTAGCCACATGCTCTCATCTGGACCATTGGCACCTTCCAATTAGCAAGACTGTTCTGTACCCTTGATGCACCCGAGATGGCAAAGCAACTGACTGAAATGTGAAACTGACCACTGAAGGTTACGTCCACCCAAACTTCTGATAGTTTCACCAAATTAAACTGCCTGACTTTGTTGCAGAGTTGGTTTTTCATTTGTTTTGATTTTTTGGGGTAACTTCTTTGAATTATTATTTCCATTAGAATGTTAAAGGTGTATTTTCTGAGAAAGCATCATAATATTCCCAGGAAAGAAACATACTTTCTGCCATGTGTTTCGACCAGGTAACTGGTTCCTGGTGGGACTGGTATGAAGAAAGGATAGACCTCTACTTTCTCTCGTGTATTCATGTATAACTGGATCAGCCAGCTGTCCAAGAAATATTTCCCAGTAATTGTAATTCCACTGAAAGTCTTAATCACTCTTGTTCATTAGACCTCAATATTTCTTTGATTTAGCTAGAAAAAAAAAGTTACAGTTTCCATGAAAAGAGCACATTTCTAATTATAGCCTAAATTCACCTAACTGTCCAGGACTACTGAAAACTTTCAAGACACATTAGATAAAGCGCATAAATAAAAATTTTACAGGATTTTTTTCCAAATCAGTGTGTTCGATATTACACAAGTTAGTTTAAACCTATTTCATCAAACTGTTTTATAAAATATTGATTTTGTTGTGTACATCACCTCATAAACTATTCAATATTTTCTACGTCTTAATGAATATAAGCTTATTTATACTCAAAATGAGAAACAAATTTCCACATGTGAGGTAATACAGTTTTCGAATTCTTTGGGGGAAGGGAGCAAAAAGAGTGAAAATAACCAAGCCAGGCAAGCTGCTTATTCTTTCCTCCTGTTTCCTCCTGGATCATGCCTCCTTCCCAGGGTGTGGTGAGAGAACTGTGAAGCAGCATGCTCAGCAGAGGGACCGGCACAAAACAAGTACCTGACAGCCTTTAACTCCCTTACTCTTCCTACACAGCCCTCCATAATTTGTCCAGGTTTCTGACCCCACCTCTATTTTCTTCCCCACTCAACTCTTCCCTTTAACCCAACCAAATTCCTGACGCCTTGTCAACATGCCATGCTCATTGTCAATGCTACCCATCACTTCAATGCCTATTGTCCTCTCTATGATGCAGAATGCATTTATCTCTCAGGGACCTTGCAAGCCCTGCTTCCTCCAAAGCCCTGTTCTGTGCTGCACAAACCCATTTTACCTTTCTCTGCACTCTGCTACTGCAAATGTCCTTACCACTCATTTTAACACTTAAATCTGGTCATGAGTTACACAGAGCTTTGAGCATATCTGATGCAATGTGGAGGGGGAAAACCATTACATAACACAGTTCCCTCTGCATCACCAACCATAGACAATATTGACACCTATGAATAATGATTATTTCAAAGCTTAGAAATAGTCGCCCTGCTGTGATAAAAGATGAGGAAACAAGTAGGGCCAATTCCAAACAATTCTTAGACACCTGCAGAGTGAGACTTCAGCTAAACTCTGACACTATCCATTCAGAGACAGCATCAGATTCCACAGGTTAAGGGTTCAGTCACACAATACTGCCCCAAGCCCTCGCTTTGGAGGCCAGTCTTAAGCCCCCCACTTTGCCTGTGCTTCTGACCATTGGCTACAGATTGGAGGTTCCAGTGACCTCCTCCTTAGGTTCTTTTAATGTGCTAGAGTGGCTCACAGAACTCCGGGAAACACTTTGGTTCACCAGTTTATTAAAGGTTGTGATAAAGGATACAAATCAACAGCCAGAGGAAGGCATACGTAGGGTGAGGTAGGTGAAAAGGCATGAAGCTTCTGTGCCCTCTCCAGGAGCACCACGCTTCTGACATCACCATTGGGTTTACCAACTCAGATGTTCTGAGAACCTGGTCCTTTCAGGTTTTTATGGAGGCTTCATTACATAGTCATGATTGACTAAGGGACTAGCCATTGGCTGATTCAACCTCCAGCCCCTCTCCCCTCCCTAGAGGTCTGGGGACTTCTAATTCACATGATTGGTTGATCCTCCTGGCAACCAGCCCCAGCCCTTAGTGGAGGGTGAAGGGGATTGGTTTCCAAAAGTTACCTTCATTAACATGACAAAAGACACCTTTAATGCCTTCCTTTTGGGAAAGTCCAAGGGTTTTAGGAGTAGTGGTGAGGAACTGAGTAAAGACCATATACATAATATATTTTGGTCATCTGAATAACCAAATATATATTTTTTATAAATCACAATCTGACAGGCCATGTAGTCCCTTGCCAAGTGATAGTCCCCATAGTTGTGTCAGACTGAGTGTGATTCTGCTGCATGGAAAATTAAAAATTTGAAAAATAGCCCAGGGAATTCCAGTTTCTGGTTCCACATGTAGGGCGCTTGGAAGTCACCACCCTGTCCCAGTAAAAGGTTGAACAAACTGAAAGACAAATAATATGTCTTAGGTCTGTAAGAGAAGTGAGGTCACAGGGCAAAAGGCTGTCCCCAAATATTAGAGACAGCAAGAAGCAAAAACAGAGATTTGCAACTAATCAGAGCAAACACCAGGAGCCGAAATCTCTCCAGGAACTGCAGCAGAGTGAGAAAAGTCAAACTGTACTTGAGGAATTACTGGAGGCTCAGAGTGGACAAGTCTGAGAGCTAAAAACTCCAAAAGGACCTAGGCGTGGAGGGAAGGGAAGGGGAAATATTGTGAGTTTTACCTCCAGGACCTTGACCAGATTCCCACAGTAGGTATGAGGAAAAAAATCTCATGTTCTGGCCTGAAGAAGGGTAAAGGGGAACCATTTCTGAAATACATGAGAGCACTCCGTTCTCCCTAACAAGAGCAAGCCTAAGGAGAAACTATTTAACCAGAGCCTGCCTGTTGGGGTTGCATTAGAGCCTAACTGAGCTGGCAGAAAGGAAAAATTATCAACTCCAGCCAGCTCTAGCCATCCTGTCCCACCTGAGTGGAGCAGGGGGGTAACTGAGAAATACTTATGAAATGTACCCAATTAAAAAATGTGCCAAAGACCTTAACAGACACCTCATGGAAGAAGATACACAGATGGCAAATAAGCATATGAAAATACACTTCACATCATAGGTCATCAGGGAAATTCAAATTAAAATAACAATGAGATACCATTATACACCTATTGGAAGGGCCGAAATCTACAACACTGACAAAAGCCAATGCTGGTGAGGGCCTGGAGCAGTGGGAACTCCACTCATTGCTGGTGGGAATGCAAAATGGTCTGGTCACTTTGGAAGACAGTTCAGTGGTTTCTTACAAAATTGAACACGTTCTTACATATCACAGGATCCAGCAGTTGTGCCCTTGATACTTAACCAAAGGAGCTGAAAACTTATGTACACACAAAGCCCTGCACATAGACGTTTATAACAGCTCCATTTGTAATTGCTAAAACATGGAAGCAGCCAAGATGTCCTTCAGCGGGTGAGTTAATAAATGAGCTATGGTACATCCAGACAATGAAATTATTCAGGACTAAAAAGAAATGAACTATCAAACCATGAAAAGATTTGGAGGAAACTTCTATGTGTATTGTTAAATGAAAGTCTTATTACTAATCTGTAATTCATTATGATTCCAACCATTAGACATTCTGGAAAAAGCAAAACTAGAGACAGTAAAAATATCAGTGGTTGCCAGGCACTGGGTAGGGTAGGGGAGAATGGGATGAATAGGTGGAACAGAGAGGATTTTTAGGGAAATGAAGCTACTCTCTCTGATACTATAATGTTGGATACATGTCATTATACATTTGTCCACGCCCACAGAATATACAACACCAAGAGTTAACCCTAATATAAACTATGAAATTTGGGTGATAATGATTGCCAATAAGGTTCGTCAATTGTAAAAACTATACAATCTGGCGGGGGATGTTGATGGTCGGGGAGCCTGGGGAAGTGGGGGACGGGAGGGGGATATGGAAAATCGCTATGCTTCCTTTCAATTTTTCTGTGAACTTGTAACCACTCTACAAGAAATAAAGTCTTAAAAAATGACCCATATTTGGTAGGTTTACTTTTAAAAGCATTCATTTAAACATATATTAGCTTTTTAAAGAGAATTTGAAAAGTTTGACGGAAACAGTATAAGGAAACATGGCATTCGATCTCTCCCCAAGTTTGTGTGATGTGCTGTTTTAACCCAGGCAGATGAAAAGTCATAATCAAGAGATGTGGAGGAAAACCTGTGGTCAGAGGAACATTTGGAACTACTGCTCAGACATTTGGGTCCATAGAAAAAACCAGAATTGTCTAAGAAAATTTATTTTGCAACATTCTGCCAAGTCCCAAATGCCAGAGAATCTTGGCAGACTCTGTTAATTCAGTGTATCTGCTCTGAATCATTTTCCAGAGACCGGGCTTTGCAATGTTACACGTAACAGTGTTGAAAGGAAGCAAAACTGCTCAGATATCATCCTATTTTAGAAACAATGCCAACAACCAAATATGCTTTGAGTTCTACTATGGAAAGATTCTTGTTAATAACGCCTTTTTATTCTGTTTAGGTTTTTTGTCATTTTACAGTTGCGTATTGAGGGCACAGTGCTATAGGGGAAGTTTCTTTCCTATGACCTGGCTATGTTTGGAGAGAGGAATTAAACGACATAAGATACTCTCCATATTACATATTAATTTGTTACATTTAAATGGATATATGTAACATATCACTGATGGAGCAAAGCTTTTGGATAATGTTCTGCATTTCGTTCTTCTATGATATTTCTTATTGACAATGAAAGGATGGTTATTTCTCTAGTCAATGTGGTAGACCTTCACACAGATGAAACTCATGATTTCATAGGCAGGGGTTGAAAATCTAAATGATGGAATAAATTGCAAATTTTGCAGGGGAGCTGCAGAGGGAGAGAGAGAGAGAGAATCTTAAGCATGGAGGAGGATGTGGGGCTCAATCTCATAACCCTGAGATCATGACCTGAGTTGAAATCAAGAGTCAGACACAACCTACTGAGCCACCCAAGTGCCCCATAAACTGCAATTTTTATACCAGAACAAAATCTTTAAAAATATGACTTTGTAATTTTAGAGTTAATTTGAAGATGTCTTGTGAAGTTGGGTCCTACTATATATGCTTTTATTGAAAATAATTTATGACATTCTCAATAAAGTGGCCTCATCCCCTGACGAATGACAATGCTTATGCAAAACCACAAATACACAATTTTCTCCAGGACTATTTTTCAGATATAGGACCTGGTCTCTTTGAGAATAACTGATTCCATTTTGAGCATTTTGAGAAAGCATCTAGAGGTGTCAGGAATATCTTATTATTGCTAATAAGAAAAGATACTTAAGAAAATGTCTAGGATAATGTTGAAAGGACAAAGAACCATCTTAAAGCTTCTATTTGTAGTCAAGATTGAATATTTGAGTCACATCAAGTTACTACCATTAATTATAACAAGTTCCATCTATGTCTATGAAAGTCAAGCAGAGAAAGACAATTATCATATGGCTTCACTCATTTATGGAACATAAGAAATAGGAAGATTGGTAGGAGAAGGAAGGGAAGAATGAAGGGGGGGTAAAGAGCAGGGGGAATGAACCACGAGAGACTATGGACTCTGGGAAACAAACTGAGGGCTTCAGAGGGCAGGGGGGTGGGGGATTGGGATAGGCCAGTGATGGGTATTAAGGAGGGCACATATTGCATAGTGCACTGGGTGTTATACGCAAACAATGAATCATGGAACATTACATCAAAATGTAGGGGTGTACTGTATGGTGACTAGCATAACATAATAAAAAATTATTATAAAAAAAAGAAACACCATAGATTCATAAAGATAGTCAAAGAAAGAAAAGTTAAAAATGAAGTATATGAGAACTACTTTTAATACAATTGAAGGAAATATCATAAGACATATTTATTTTAATGAACTTGAGATGGCAAGACATTGGGGGCACCTGGGTGGCTCAGTTGGTTAAATGTCTGCCTTCAGCTCAGGTCATGATCCCAGGGACCTGGGATAGAGTCCTGCATTGGGCTCCCTGCTCTGTGGGAAGACTGCTTCTCCCTCTTGCTCTGCCTCACTCTCTCTGCCTCTCATGAATAAATAAATAAAATCTAAAAAAAAAAAAGAGATGGATGGCAAGACACTGGAAATTTACAGTGGGCTGAATAGTTGTAGAAAAATATGGGGTTTTCCTAAGAATAAAAAGAACAGGTGACCACTTGTGGCCAACACTGTAACAGGGTGGAAGAGGTACCACTGTGATGGTAAGCTGATAGATTAGCCGCTTGCCCAAATAAAAACTGTACAAATAAATCACTGTAAAGATGCCTTCTCTCTCATCTCCTGGGAGATAAAATCTCAGAATAACTTTACTAATTTTAACAAAATACCAATTAGACATACATAGATTTGCAGAATTGTTAACAGATCAGGTCAATATAAGATATTGATGTCGCAATGGATTACAAAACCTGAAGGCTCATCATTTTAGAGAATGGTTGCACTTAACAGAAATTAAACCCCGTGGGAGGGACTTTAAATATTCCATGGATGTAAAACTGAAGCTGATCTATGCAATGAGGATCCAGCTTGAAGGCCATAAACAAGGCAGAGAACTTGCAACGCAATTTGGTAAGATTGTTGTAGGCTGAGGAAGATACAGAGCCACAATAGTCCTGAGATGGCAGAGAAATAAATACCAAGGGGCAGGATGCAGTGGCGGGTCCCTGGGAGGCAATGCTGCATGGTCGCTCCAAGCCCAAGTTTGTCAACCAGCCATCCGCTCGCTTTACCCCCAGGAGTTCTCAGGTCTTTTCTCTTGTCTTCTTTGATCAGAAGCCTTTCTGAATTCTTCAGGAGACAGATTTTCCAGCTGCTGCTCCCTAGGTAGGCTTCTTATAGGATAGCTATCATAGACTACTTTGGAATTTGGGAAAGCAGGCAAAACAGGATCCCTTGTGTCTGGAGGAATTATGAGCATGTTTAACAGCTTACCACCTTGTAGGCTGGCTGGCTTATACCAGTTCCAGAAAGACAAGGGTAAAAGGGCAAAGGATTTTACAATGACAGGACCTGGAGTGTGTGTCATTTCTGCTTCTCTAGGCAGTAACTTAATATCTTGGTGACTTACTTTGTTCATTGGTGAAATGGGTTGGCTCGTATATTTTACAGAATTATTGTGAGATTAAGGAGAGAACATACATGGGGCTGCCTGGCATTCTAGGAGTGGTGGTAGAATCTGAACAAAATCTCACCACTTTATCATGGGAAGTCCTGTAAAGGCATGAAATGAGAAGCAGAGGCCACACTGGCATTTGTGTCTTCTGTCCTTCCTCTCGTCCGTGGTCCGTGCATCCTTACTACTGTTCCCCAATCCCACCCCTACCATAGTTACCATTTCTGGCTTCTCTTTACCCACCCATCTTTTTTATTAGAAATCCAGGAAGATTACTATTATAACACTGTCACTAACAATGATTACCATTTGTTTACTGAGTGCCCACTGTGTGCCAGGAATTGTGCTAGATACTTTACACACATTATTTTATTTTATTGTCATAATCCCCACAAGGTGACTGTAATTATCCCTGTTTTACAGATGAAACAAGGCCGAAGAGGAAACTTCGAAAAAGCTTTATAGTGTCTAAAGGTTAGGGGCGCCTGGGTGGCACAGCGGTTAAGCGTCTGCCTTTGGCTCAGGGCGTGATCCCAGCGTTATGGGATCGAGCCCCACATCAGGCTCCTCCGCTATGAGCCTGCTTCTTCCTCTTCCACTCCCCCTGCTTGTGTTCCCTCTCTCTCTGGCTGTCTCTATCTCTGTCGAATAAATAAATAAAATCTTAAAAAAAAAAAAAGGCTATATAATGACCATGCTGGGTTTCCAGCGGCAGTCTGACTCCAAAACACTTGTCTTTTGCTGCTACACTCCTCGTGAGAATGGTATGCAGAACATGATAGCACAGCCTTTTTCAAACTTTTGGTCAAAGCCACTATAAAGGAGTGAAATAATAAATATATTAGAGTACATCCTATATAGTATTATTCTATAAAAATATTTATTTATGGGTGTATGTGTGTGTGAATAAGATCACAATATAAAATGGATTCTCATGGTTGTCATAGCAAATGGTGTTTGAAAGTCTCTGCTACTATATTTGCCAGCAATATCACTCATTCTCCATAGAAGGATCTATACAACCAAAGGGTTGTGCCATGATCCAACGCATTATGGGAAGAAAATGTTAGAATCTCTATTGTACCTATTTGTTTTTTTAGTGTAAAAAAAATAAGAAAGAAATGTTTTCATCCGTGTTTCATAAAATATGCAAGGTTAGAAGAAATCAGGAATTTTATTATGTGTTTTAACTAAATGAAGTTTGCAAAATGACAGGTACCTAGAAAAGAATCCTGCAGAGAAACCATGGACAAAAGATAAAGTAATAATGTTGGGCACGGTGGAAAATAGCCTCATTGGCATGCCTCCTGTACCTGGTGTTTCATGGCTGTGCTATAGGTAAGGACAAATGGAAATTTGACAGGATGTTAAGCAAAGGAAAAAAAAAAAACCCAAAAAACAAATTATCAAGACGACTGTTTAGAATACGGATTTGCATTCACTATCCTTTTTTTATTATAATAATATTTTTTATTATATTATGTTAGTCACCATACAGTACATCCCTGGTTTTTGACGTAAAGTTCGATGATTCATTAGTTGCGTGTAACACCCAGTGCACCATGCAATACATGCCCTCCTTACTACCCACCACCAGTCTATCCCATTCCCCCACCCTTCTCCCCTCTGAAGCCCTCAGTTTGTTTCTCAGAGTCCATAGTCTCTCATGCTTCATTCCCCTATCCTTAACAATAAAAAATTTTCTTAAAATATATATGATATCCTCAGATAGCAGCAAATGTGGTATGAAATCATGCTATAACAATGTGCAAGGCATTTAAAAACTGAACAAATAGGTTATGAAAAACAAATGTTTACATATTTTTACCAAGTTCAAATTATTTCATACACAATCCACTTGGAGAAATTTTATGCTAAAGTTTTAAAAGTTTGAGATTTTACTAATAGGGGAAGACAAACAGCCACATCCTGTTGGAGAAATATTCATTCTTCCTATTATAGCAATAAAAGTGGCTGAAGTCACAAATGGATTAAAAACCTGGAGGCAAAGTAAAGTGTATTCCTTTGTGAATAAATAAATACTCACATTATCGAGGTAGGTAGAGAAAATATTGCTTAAAATTGAAAAAGCAGGTATTAGAATAAATTATGCAGTTTTGGACAAATGCTAACTATACAGTTAGTTGCAAGTACACAGATGTTTCTACCATATCAGAGCTGTGGTATTTAATAGCCTATGAATCAATTATAAAATGTAAGAAAAACCACTTTTTGTGTGGATTGCTAAAGGAGAGAGGTAACAGAGACATTGTTAAGAAGTGAATGATCCTTTTAATGAAAAATTATATTTTATGGAAAAGATGTAGAAGTATAATCACTAATGAAGCAATTGCTTTGACTGTAATAAAAAAGGATGTCAGGATAAGGTTACAGAGCTAGAACCTCTCACAATATTTTTTCACTGAATTATTCATAGGCAAGTTATTATAGTAAAGAAGCTGCAGCCAGGAACGCACAAAGTTCTACAGGCCAACATCTAGATCTATACAGTTAAATATTAAAATAAGACCCTTAAAACGTGATAGAATATTGACAGTATTTTGTAACGAAATGGGAAATGATCATTAAGTATTTTAAATACATGATTCACATTATTTCATGGCAAAGCAGCTAAAAGAGTTGTTGAACTTAAAGACGTTACTTTTTCAGGGTGTGATCCCGGTGTTCTGGGATTGAGCCCCACATCAGGCTCCTCCGCTATGAGCCTGCTTCTTCCTCTCCCACTCCCCCTGCTTGTGTTCCCTCTCTCGCTGGCTGTCTTTCTCTCTGTCAAATAAATAAATAAAATCTTTAAAATAAATAAATAAATAAAGATGTTACTTTTTAAATAAAATGAAATTCCATATTTGTAGACATTTTTTATAATTTGATTAGTATTACGTTACTAAGCACCAACTTTTAAAAATATTAAATACATTTAATCACTCTTTAAAGATTCAAATGATTTTTTTAAAAATGCATAAGATTTTACTACTTTTCAAAAAAAACCCATGCCATAGAAAGAGAATTTTTAAAATGGTTCTCTGAAAATATTTCCTCCATCATAATATTAGTTGCCAGAAACAGTGTTTGTGCTATCATAAAAATAATTGTGAATATAGGGGCGCCTGGGTAGCACAGTGGTTAAGCATCTGCCTTCGGCTCAGGGCGTGATCCCAGCGTTCTGGGTTCAAGCCCCACATCAGGCTCCTCCACTAGGAGCCTGCTTCTTCCTCTCCCACTCCCTCTGCTTGTGTTCCCTCTCTCTCTCGCTGGCTGTCTCTCTCTGTCAAATAAATAAATAAAATCTTAAAAAAAATAATTGTGAATATAGACTTAGAAAAATTGGAAACTGTTTTCTAACATCTATAAAAACTTCAAATGAATAATAGCAGTGGATATTCATTCTCTTTGTTAAAATGTAAATTGAACACCTCTGTTAGTTTATAAGAACAACTGATTGACATAATCGGTAGCTGAATTTCAACAACAACAAAAAATCTTTGCAGTGAGTGAATGGCACTGAAAAATCAGTATCAAAATCCAGTTAGTACAAACAATGATGTCTTTCCTCCCTTTGGATTTACACATAATTTTGTGAAGAGTCTTTCTCAGCTATGATGGTCATCATACCCACGTACTAAAATAAATCCAAATGGAAACCAGCACTTCAAAATGATGTAAAAATAAATATTGAAAGTGTTGAACCAAGTGTATTATTCATAATAATTCTAGCTACAAATATTTTGGTCTATTTCAAATAAACCAAAAATGCTAGTCTTGACAATGTAGAGCTTTATTGCTTGTGCATTGTCCCAGCATGGGAGTCCTAGGTCAGTAGGCCACTTTCTTCAATGTGGTGATTTAAGGAGCCCAGACTTCTATTGCTTGGATCCACCATCCCCTATGGCTCTGCATCTATATATCCAGTTATTGGAAACATAAAACAGGAAAACATTGTTCCTTAAAAGCTTTATCCTGGAAGTGGCACATCCATTGAATGAAAAGTTATTGTAGAACAGGATACTCATGTTTTTTCAAAGCATTATACACAATTTATTAATTGTAGTGTTTTGCAACAGACTAGTCTGGTAAGATTCCATCTTCGCCAAGTGATCATGATTGATGTTACCAATCATAGGACAAATGAGGTATGTGTATTCTCACAGAATGCAATGGAAAGCACATATCACCTCTATGGTACTCCTGTCAAAATTTCTAACCTGAATCTAATCATGGGGGAAAAAATCAGATAAATCCAAATTGTAAGACATGTTATAAAACTAGTCTGGACTCCAAAAATGTCACTATCACCAAAGACACGAAATGGTGGAAAGGACCATTTTAGATTAAAAGAGACCAAAGCAACATGGCAACCAAAGAGTCCCTGACTGGATACTGGATGTAAAAGATACCGAAGATTTATAAATGATGTTTTGGGATAATTTCAAAAATTTAAGTATGCACTGCATATTAGGTAATATTGTATCAATGTCAAGTATCCTGAATATGAAAATAGTATTGTGTTTATGTAGAAAAATGCTAGGAGATATGTACTTGGATATTTAAAGGTGAAGTATCATGATGTTTGCCAGGTTTTTTTTAATTGTTACCAAAAAGTATGTGCATATATATGCATATATGTGTGTGTGTCTGTGTATCTATCTGGGAAAAAAAAGATAAAGCTCACGTTGTAAAATGTTACAATTAGTGAATGTCCATAAAAGATTCACAAGTGTTCACTGTAGTCGTCTTTCCATTTTCTATAGATCTGAGAATTCAAAGGAAAATGGGAGAGTAAAAGTATGTGTCACTTTCTTGACACATTTGCATAATGGTTAATTTCATTATTACTGTTGGCCTTTATAAAATGCAAAGTCATACTTGCAATTACAGCTAAACCTTCTGTTTACAAATATAAATTAACTTAAAAGCCTCAGGCAAGGAAGCTGTAATATTAGAGAGAGAGAGAGAGAGAGAGAGAGAGGAGGAAAAAGAAAGATAAATTTTAGTTAAACCAGTATTGTCCAGACAGATATAAAAAATATAGGAAGGTGAACAAAATGTAACTAATATAAAATAACATTTCTATGGTGTTTCGAATCTTGACATTCAGCAGATCAGCTGTGATTTAAAAATGACTTTGCATTTTTGGACTGAAAGCTTAAGGAAGTTGCCCAAAAGCAACAGTGTATGCCCCATGAAGCCAGCCTACCTAAGAAAATCTGGGCACACATAATCTAGTGTTTATAAAGAAAAAAGGAGTATTCGTAACCACTAAAAATAGTAGTAAACAAGTCATCCAGTTTTTATTTTGTTTCATTTTTATTACATTAAAAATGAGTTTGCATATAGGCTTTCCTTTTCTGTAGCTTTGGCTCAAAGCCAAGGACATGGAGGAAGAGCTAGCCTTTCTAGACACCATGTGGGTAGGTAAGAAAATGTGGCAGCGTGCTTGCCCATCCAAGTGTCTCCCCAGTTCTTTCTGACATCAGGTACCTCATTGGCTGAACAAGCCAACCTTGCAGAAGCTTCTCTAGAACACTTGATTTTAAGCGTTACTTGGTCACATCTCTAGTTTGGAGATTAGGGATTTCAATTTTATTTCTGTTTACCATTTGATATCAATAGCATTTCTTAACTAAACACACTTTAAAAATCTGTAAGTTTTTTTTTTACAGTAAATGACTGTTATTTAATGATCATTTTAAAAATTCAATGCCCCAAAAAAATAAAGAAGAAGAAAGAATCAAGAAGAGTGTTTAGTACAAAGGGAGGAAATTTTGACCACAGAATGTGTGGCACTGCAGATGAGATCATCTGAGACACAAAGAAGGAGTCTCTGTGGCCCATGAAAACTCCATTTTTATATGTTCATTTGGGAGAATGTTGATGAGTGATACTACTCAGAGCTGGCTGGCCAACGAGCTTCAGAGTCAGGATGTTGGTGAAGTTGCGTAGAGAACGTGTTCATGGCATTCTGTTCTACAATGGGTTCACACAAGCATTGTTAAAATATTTCTGACAGGCTGCCTAAGGATCATGTGCTATCCAACTATATGTTATCATCTAGAAAACATGCTCAATGGGAAGTACTGTCCTGCATGAGAAAGGTTAATGCTGCATGATTGGAAGGGAAGACCACCTTCCCAGACCACATTAATTGGAGGTTGACAGTGATGACCTCCCTAACCATCTATACCACCTCCTTTTCATTTGGAAGAAAGTAGAAATTCTTCATGGTGAATTTTCTTCGTTTCACTCATATTATTCTAGAGCAGGTAAGTAATCTATAACTCGTCACACTGAAGGGGTGTTTTATGCTTTAAACAGAAATCTAAACTAGAATATTAATATTTGACTTTGGGTCTTGGGAAGCATTGAAAAATGATGGTATGTAAAGTCAGAAAAGAATACTTGATGGAATAACTCAGTCCGTACATCCTCACAGTAAAGATTCTCACATCTATGTGGTAGTTTGGGAGGAAGCAAGCATAATGGGCTCATTATTGTATTTTGAAAAAAAATAACTGAAAATAAATATTTCCCAGTATTAATTCTGGATTCAGGAAGTAATATGTACTAATATTTGGGCTTCTTTTTCAGTGTTTGCATGAATTATGACATTAATAATGACATTAAGGTTTTTCCATTAAGTTATTTTTTGACAACTGTGCTTTACTTGACCAGAGTTCATACAGGGTTGCAGTCTGCATAAAGACATCTTCCATTTGAGGAACGTGATCATTCTTATAAAATAAAACTCAAATATTCCAGCATGAGGGCGTATTTGGAAAGGAGAGGTCAGGAGAAACTCCAGAAGACAATATTATGAATGTACCTTTGTATGTCCCAGCCTACTTAGCATGTAATTTCTTTAACAAAAACAATTAAAAATAATTTTCTTAAAACAATAGTTTAATAGGTGCAGAAGAATTATCTTTTAAAAAAAGAGTCTTTAAAAAAGTATCTTGTTAGTAATATTTTAAGAAAAGTTTCAAGAAATTGGTAGCGTTTTCCTTTTTTCATTTCTTCTTGGTTCCTGGATATTGATGTTTGGACTGACATTGCAGTAAACCCGTAAAGAGTGTGGTGCTTTATTGAAATCTCAGATCTTGAAAAATCACAAAGTGTATAAAGTACCTATGAAGACGCAGTAATTTCTCTTTGAACAACTAAATCAACAGCTTAAAATAGCATAGACACTATATATTCATAAGGCAATAAACAATTCACAAAACAAATAGGTCTGTTGATATGAAAGAAAAACCAGAAGTTCTTTAAAAAGCATAAATAAGGGGCTCCTGGGTGGCTCAGTCAGTGAAGTGTCTGACTCTTGATTTTGGTTCAGGTCATTATCTCAGGGTCCTGGGACTAAGCTCCACATTGGGGCTCTGTGCTCAGCAAAGAGTCTTCTTGAGATTCTCTCTCTCCTTCTGCCCTTCCCCCCACTTGCACACATGTGCTCTCTCTCTCTCTCAATAAATACATAAATAAAATATTTTGAAAAAGTAAAATATGGGCTCTGGGGTGGTTCAGTCAGCTGAGCATCTGACTCTTGGTCTCGGCTCAGGTCATAATCTTGCTGTCAGGAGCGAGCCCCTTGTGGGGCTCTGAGCTCAGCATGGAGTCTGCTTCAGATATTCTTTCCCTCTCCCTCCCACTCACTCTCTCTCAAATAAATAAATAAAATCTTTAAAAAATAAAATAAATAAAAAGCATATATAAGAAAAAATAAAAGTTAAATAAAACTTGATATGAAAATAACTGGTAATATTAGGAAAAAAAACCTAAGAAAAAATTTTCAGCTAACACTAAAGTAATACTATAAAAATTTAACCTCCCAATTTATTGAATTAATTTGCTCCTGGTCCAATAGAATGGCTTGCAATTGTTTTTTGTTTTTGTTTTTGCTTTAGACTATGGACTATTTAATTAGGAGCACTTGCATCACAGTTCCCACTTTCCAAGGGAAAAGGAGTTAGAGATAATAATTAGCATCAGAGTACAAATAATTTTTTTCAGAAATTACTTATGTATACACTTGAGCAGCAGGGATAAGGCACTTGAACTACAGATTATATGTATTTAAGACTAATTATTGGAAAATCAAAGGTTAAAATATTGCTGATGAAAGTTGACATTGCTTCCATTGGTGAAATTTAAATGAATAATGGTCTAGATTGATTAAATTAAAATGACTGAGTATATCATTAAAAAATAAAACCCTGACCAACGTAAGACAATTTTGACAATCCCTTGAGTATCCTTCTCCACAAATCTGTTAGAAATGCACTGTCTTTGTATGCTCTAACAAATCAAATGAACATCTACAGATCAATAAATATTTTTACATGTTCCCACCTAAACTAACACTTTAATTTATGAATAATTACATTTAAGATGTACCTTTGATATGGTCAGTGAGTTTGTTCAGTATAACATCGACATATAGAAGGAGAAAAAAATGAGAGCAGATAACATTTTAATTCTATTGCTTCAGCTTGGGTCCTGTAAGAAGCAGACCCCAAATGGGATCAGCAGTGCAAGAGAATTTTTAAGGGAGGGAACAGGAGAAGGTGAGGACAGGCTTCAGACTGCAATGCAGGAAGGAGGTAGGAGGGAAGCTTTGGACCCAAAAAGACTCAAATTGCTGCAGAGTTCCGAGAAAGATTGGGCCCGGCCAATATGGAACCCTCAGGCTAGTTACCACTTGACCCCTCAGCAGAATGGAATGGCCTTGCTCCTGTACCATTCCCATTCATAGCTAGAACAGCCAGCACAAGTGTGACTTCAGAGCTTAGCAATGGATCCAGCAACTGGGGCCATCAGACAACTACATCCCCTTAGCAGGAGTCCCGAGCACTACATTTTGATATGGTCAATGAGTTTGTTCAGTATAACAAAGTTTAAACTTTGCCTCACACAGATCGACTTCTCCATGTAATTTTGGAGCTAACTTCTCCATGGTTCTGTAGGCCTCTTTTCTTAAAGGGAAATGTAGAAGTCAGAGCTAAGCAGGAGCAACTACAACCCCCATTGCTGTGGTTGGTCTGGGGGCTACAACTAGTTCTCATTCTTGCCATCCCACAACTGTTCTGACTTTTTCTTACCCTTCATTATCCACTTGACAGGTCTTGTTGACTTACCTGGTGATATCGCCAAAATCTTCCATCTTCAAGGTTCTGAGCCCTTGGCATTATACCCTTTTCAAGCCAAAGTTGTTGCTCATGTTCATTCATAGCTACCATGGGACAACCCAGGGGCATCCAACTAGACAATCCTACTCCCATGTGTAAGAGCAGCCTTCTTTCTCCTGCAGAGGTTGGTAACTCCTGCCACATGATGACTCCTTTCTTGCCTACTGGACCCTGGGCACAGAGTCCAAATTTCCTTGGCATCAGCCATACTTGAAGTTGAGTAGAACCCTTGATTTGTCCCCTTGTAAGAGTATGTCCCTCTGAGGACCAGAACCTCCAGCACAGAGTTATTGAAATGGAAAGCACAACAACCCCCAGTGGGTAATTGGGAGAGACAGTGAGTAGACCTACATATCCTCCCTATTGAGAAACAAACATATGGAAGTTTCTGATTTAATGCATATAACATACTGTAAACAATGTTGCCCCATCCTTTCAAAATGTTACCTTTGAGCTGGCACTTAGCTCTCTTTAAGAAGACTGTTCCAGTATTCTGTGAAGCTCACTGCTTCCAGGTGGTGTAGTATGTGGTATGACTGTGGTTCTATGACCACAGGCCCATGGTCACCTCTTTTGCTGTGAAGAGGATACCCTGGATGAATTCTATGTTGTGTGGGCTTCTATTCCTGTGATCAGGCCTCATATAAGCACCAGATAGTGGTGTTGACTGAAGATTAGCACCAGGCAACCCAAACCCATACCCTTAATAGGTCTTGAAGTGTTTGAGGATAAATTGCTTCCCTTCCAGAGCAGGAAGTGCCTAACATAGGTGGTTTGTCCAGTGACAGGTTGAGTAATTATTTCGTATCAGGGACTTAGCTTAAGTCTCTCTTGCTGGCAATTGGACATTTAGAGGCAGCAGTAGCTAGTTCAGCCTTGGTAAGTGGGAGTCCATGCCTTTGGGTTCATAACCAACCTCCATCTCTACCAACACAGAAGCCACCCTGCTTATGTGTTCATTGTGGTACTTATGCTAATTCTAAGGTACCAATGACAAAGGCTGGCTGCAGCCAAGTTACTCTATCATCTTGTCTACTTGGCTCTTCAATGACTCTTCTCTGGAGGATGTTTCCTGCAGGGTGTTAAGATATGATAGAAAAATCTTTACTCTTTTTTTTAATGATTTTTTATTATATTATGTTAGTCACCATACAGTACATCCCCGGTTTCCGATGTAAAGTTCGATGATTCATTAGTTGAGTATAACACCCAGTGCACCATGCAATACGTGCCCTCCTTATTACCCATCACCAGTCTATCCCATTCCCCCACCCCCCTCCCCTCAGTTTGTTTCTCATAGTCCATAGTCTCTCATGCTTCATTCCCCCTTCTGATTACTCCCCTTTCTTTATCCCTTTCTTCCCCTACCGATCATCCTAGTTCTTATATTCCATAGATGAGAGAAATCATATGATAATTGTCTTTCTCTGCTTGACTTATTTCACTTAGCATTATCTCCTCCAGTGCTGTCCCTGTTGCAGCAAATGTTGAGAATTCATTTTTTTCTGATAGCTGAGTAATATTCCATTGTATATATGGACCACAACTTAATCCAGTCATCTGTTGAAGGGCATCTCGGCTCCTTCCATGATTTAGCTATTGTGGACAATGCTGCTATGAACATTGGGGTGCATATGGCCCTCCTCTTCACTAAGTCTGTATCTTTAGGGTAAAAAAACCAGTAGTGCAATGGCTGGATCATAGGGTAGCTCAATTTTTAACTTTTTAAGGGACCTCCACACTGTTTTCCAGAGTGCCTGTACCAACTTGCATTCCCACCAACAATGTAGGAGGGATCCCCTTTCTCCACATCCTCTCCAACAATTGTTGTTTCTTGCCTTGTCTATTTTTGCCATTCTAACTGGCGTAAGGTGGTATCTCAGTGTGGTTTTGATTTGAATTTCCTTGATGGCTAATGATTTTGAACATTTTTTCATGTGTCTGTTAGCCATTTGTATGTCTTCATTGGAAAAGTGTCTGTTCATATCTTCTGCCCATTTTTTGATTTGTTTATTTGTTTCTCGTGTATTGAGTTTGGGAAGTTCTTTGTAGAACTTGAATACAAGTCCTTTATCTGTAGTGTCATTTGCAAATATATTCTCCCATTCCGTGGGCTGCCTCTTAGTTTTTCTGACTGTTTCCTTGGCTGTGCAGAAGCTTTTTATCTTGATGAAGTCCCATAAGTTCATTTTATCTTTTGTTTCTCTTGCCTTTGGAGATGTGTCATGAAAAAGGTTGCTTTGGCCGATGTCGTAGAGGTTGCTGCCTATGTTCTCCTCTAGAATTTTGATGGTTTCCTGTCTCACATCGAGGTCTTTCATCCATTTGGAGTTTATTTTTGTGTATGGTGTGAGGGAGTGGTCAAGTTTCATTCTTCTGCATGTAGCTGTCCAATTTTCCCAGCACCATTTCTTGAAGAGACTGTCTTTTTCCCACCAGATGTTTTTTCCTGCTTTATCAAAGATTAGTTGCCCAAAGAGCCGAGGGTCCATTTCTGAGTTCTCTATTTTGTTCCATTGGTCTATGTGTCTGTTTTTGTGCCAGTACCATGCTGTCTTTGTGATCACAGCTTTGTAGTACAGCTCGATATCCGGCATTGTGATGCCCCCAGCTTTGTTTTTCCTTTTCAATAGTTCCTTGGAGATTTGGGGCCTTTTCTGTTTCCATACAAATTTAAGGACTATTTGTTCCAGTTCTTTGAAAAATGTCCAAAAAATCTTTACTCATAGTGCTCAGTCTTGTAGAAGAAATGGCCAAGCTCAGTTTAGGGATAGGTCCCTTATGCATGTGGGGACAAGCCTAAATTGATGGAGACTTCATTACTACTAGAGAGAGGAACCTTGAAAGACTGTGGAGAGGAAAAAATCTGAACTGGAGAGCTTCAAAAAGTGCTCCTGGCTATTCACTTTGAATGGAAGAAGGTCTCAAGAGTGTGCTCACTCTTGTATGTCTGTCTATGTCTCCATCCAGACCTCCTTATCTCAGACATGCCATTACCTTTCCTTTCCCTTGAGACCAGGCCACTGGCCACTACCCAGTCATCTGGATGTGTTTTTCCCTTGGACTA
This sequence comes from Ursus maritimus, assembly GCF_017311325.1. Taxonomy (NCBI): domain Eukaryota; kingdom Metazoa; phylum Chordata; class Mammalia; order Carnivora; family Ursidae; genus Ursus; species Ursus maritimus. The sequence goes on from NW_024427107.1 coordinate 7,801,948, forward strand.
CTTCTTCTTCCATAGTAGTGAAGTCTCCATCAATTTAGGCTTGTCCCCACATGCATAAGGGACCTATCCTTAAACTGAGCTTGGCCATTTATTCTTCTGCATTAGTAGTCATGTGGGAACCCTCACTTCTCAATAGCTATAGGTGTGAGCTGGGGGAGGACACTGATAAGTCCATGGTGGGTCTCATAAGCATCTGGGCTAACTGCTCAAGAAGCTTACTCACATTCTTTTATCCCTCTCTGACTCAATCCCAGATGTACCAGATCCATCTCCTCTCTGAACATTTTATTTCTTCCTCTACCATCTGACAGGGCACTCAGGCATCTTTGGTTTGCTTGGCATTGACCATCAACCTCTACTAGGCTTCTAAAGCATTCTAGCAGTGATTTTTTCCATTCTATTGGTCCTTTCCAGGGTATTAAGTCCCATGTCCCAAGAAAGTGTCTCCACATCAATAAATTCTTGTTTATGTAGTTCCAGCTTCCTTTATCAAAATTCTCAAAAATTCAATCCCAGATGTACCCCCTGGTCATGCTATTGTTATTGTTGTTTCAGTTGTCCTACACTTGTATAGAGAAATGAGGTGAATGTTTTCCAGGGTGTCACTTAAGAAAAAATTTCCTCAATTTATAGTCTGATCAGTTTCAGGTATAAAGGAAAGATTTCTATTTCCAAAGGATCCTTTAGGAGTGACACTCTCAGAGAAATAAATTATATACATATATTTGTATTTAGGTTCCCTAAATGAATAAACCTGTTGCCTTTGGGCAGGATTCATCCCTTACCTAATGTTCTACTTGGCATATATCTATGATCAAAGAAATCTATTCGCCTGAAATCATTAACGCAATGGTATGTATAACCCTTGATAGAATGTCTCACTGAAAATCATGAGAGAAAAGGAAATGACCCTCAAGTGTGCCTTACTATTAGGAAATATGGATCATTAAACAGAGCATTAAGTATGGGCAAGAACATGTGTTGTTAATTTAGAACTTCATAGACAGGTCAGGTGCAGGTGGGATTCCTGCAAGGAACTGATTTTCTGAAGCCTCAAATACCATTGCTCTAGGAGGGAAATAAGGAACCCCAACATCCTGTCCCAGGATTGTCACTGAGAATGGTCCCCAGTGTAATCTTACTGAGCATGATTTTTAGGTCATTAGCTCTCTTCAAGACAATATAAGTTTTCATCATTTACCCAGCAAGCTACTCCCCACACATCCACACATTTGGACCTGCATATGTTTTTTTTACCAGGGAAGGATTAGGAAACATCTGATGACAGGATAGACATGATTTTCCATGTATTCTACTCTGGACACCTCGCTAATGTAGATTGTATAAATTATGCTGAGACAGTGAGTGAACTTGTCTCAAATCCTCATCTTATTTACTATGTTTTTGACCACTCCCAGTACATCTTCTCTTAGTTTGTGTCTGCCAGAAAGCATGCACAAAACTAGGATTATCTGCAAGAAATTTATTGAAAGAAGGAGCAGGAAAAAATTAGATTGCTTTCACCACCCACTTCAGGTATGACCCATCTGGAAGGAGAGCAGGAAAGTAGGGGATTGGCTAGGAAGCATCTTGACTATAGTGTAGCCTCCAGAAATTTTTGGTCAAGCTGATAGAGAGCTCATGAGCCCCCAAACTGCCCCTTGGAGGAGATAGATTTCAGCTGGGCAGCAGCAAGGCCATCAGGCAAATTTACAGCTTTCTGTGGGATATGTGAGCAATATTTTCATGGCTGCCACATCAACTATTAAAATAAAAATTGATGAGAATCATTATTCTGTAGTGGAACAAAGCTGGATTTGAATCCTTGCTCTTTAACCTTGGACTAGTTTTTGAACTTCCCTAAGTTTCAATATTTTTCATTTGTAAATATGGAGATCATAATAACTATGTCACAGTGTTGGGAGTGAGTATAAAATGTGATGGTTCTGTAAAACCCTTAGCATGGCACCTGGTTTGTAAATGTAAGTTCCTTTGAGTATAAGGATATGAGAGACTTCTGCATTGTCTGACCAGATGGCTATTTTCTACTTCTGCTATAAACTGCAAAATTCAGTTATTAAACAAAAAGAAAGCCTTTTCTTATTGTATGTATGAAGAATAGATATAGATTCACTTAATATTGGTTAAAATAGCAGGTAAAGTATTACTGATGCCATAGGAATGAAGACAACTTTTTCTGGTTAAATATCAGTTTGGTATCTGTAACTTAATAGTAAAAATAAATTTAACCATAATAACTCTTATGACAAATAAGAAATGGGGTATACTATATTTTCTGGAGTTTCTTACTAACTACCTCTTTCAAAAATTACAACCCACCTCTCCCAACTCTCAAAATAATGTTCAGTTGAAACAATGACTTTGTCATGGATGAGTAATTAATTATGGCTTAATGGTTAATTTCAGACATTACAGAGTTTCATACTTCTTACTGCGAATTTAATATGAGATTGTAGATTTACTTGTTTTTATCTTTGGCCTAGATTTTTGGATTACCATGAATGAGAGTTCTAATATTTACTTGAAAATGTTTCACTTAAGTTAGGTTAACCATTTAAAGAATATTCAGATTTGAAAATTTTATATTATCAGTAATTACTCTATGGAAATAAATCCCTGCATACTGAGAAAAATTAAAAAGCTAAGAAGGTAAGCATGGTGTATAAAATATTACTTTAGTAATAATTGTATAATGGAAAATATTATGAGAATTCATTCAAAGCAATGACTGATTGTGTCCACTGGTGTCTAGTGACTAGGAATTATTAGATCAAAATCTGAGGTTTATGATAGGCTTCTTTTGAATTATGTTGTATGGAAAAAAGTTGAATAGAATTCACACAGGGTTAGATTTTTCTAAGTGAAGAGTCTTCCAGACTGATAAAAACAAACAAACAAAAAAACCAATTAGTTGTTTTTATTGGTTTAAAGAAAGAGGAGAATAACTCTGGTGTAAAAAGTGAAATTATTTATACTATACTATTCTATTTATTATCTCTCTCTTTGAGGCTCACTTGGAGAAGCTAAAGTCCTGAAGAGAGGAACGAGACCATCACTAAACATTTTCCTCTCCCCATTCCAGATTTCATTTCTAGGTGCTCTGTGACTAGCAAACTACACTGGATTCATACGGCAGATTGGGTGGATGAAGAAAAGATGAATTAGATGCCAAATTTGTCATTGTCCCTCTGGTCTTTGGCACTCCCCAATGGTGTAGTGGTTGGCAATAAAGGATTGAACTTCCTGCTTCTCCCTTCCAGCTGGTTTCTTTCATGTCACCCACACATTCACCCATGTGTCTGTGGCAGAATCAGCCCAGGATAAAGAGATTGATTCTCCATGTCATTTTACAGTTACTGCATAGGTATTATGATCAGGTGTTTCACAATATTTGTGGAACCTTTGAATCAGATTCAATTAATCCTGTAATTATTAGTAAACATCCCACATCACCTCTCCATCTTAAGGTCCATCTATTTTACTACTTTTGTTATCTGCTTATGTCCCAAATAAGAGGATCCTGTATCACATTTCTCACCACATCTAACCTTCTGCTCCTTCAGTGCCTCCTCATGGAGCAAATTGTAGTACTGAAGATAGCCACAAGGTGCTGAGATACTGATCTCTTTGGTTTCAAGAAGCATGGGGCAGCCTTTAGGCTGGTACTACCTTGGTATGAGCCAGCGTTGTGCATTTGTTCCAATATGCTGCAGAAATTCTGATGTGCTCTATGTGGAAAAGGTGTGGGACAGCATGGTGCTAGACTTGTCTAGACACTTCTTCCCTGCCTCCCCTAGAACTTGGCCCCATCACTTTCTTACTCTCCCTGTCTCTGATTTTCAGTGTCTGCACCATGTCCTCTGCCTCCAGGCACAGCACAACTAGGACTTCCGAGTCTAACATCCTAATATGAAAATGGACACATAAAGATGCTGCTACCTCTTTGTAATAGCATAAATTACTAATAACATCAAAGAAAAAGAAAACCTCCATATTCAATTAAAATAGGAAACCTCTGTAAACTCAAACCACAATAATTAAGGAAGGATGGTCATAAGCAGAAAGGGAGGCCAGCAGAAGTTGAGAGGGAAGAGGTCTGAGGCTGGAGAGCTCAGACAAAATTCCCTGAGCATAATTCTCCACTCGGTTTTCCAAAGCATGTGTCGTACTCTACAAGAAAATAACTAAAAAAAAAAAAAATACATTTGTTTTTCAAAGCAATGGGACCTTGGTGCACAAACTGGCTGTGGGGTTTTCCTGAGACTCATTTTGACAGGGAAGATTGAAGAAGAAATGAGGCAGATGCCATATTTGTAGGAAATGGTAGGAGGAGTGTCTCTGTATAGGGAGCAGCTGTGGCATTACTGGCCATTGTAGCCCAGACACCTCATCCACTCACACAAGTGTGTATCATAAGAAACTTTGCTGTGCTCCAGGGAGATTTCCTAGGAGCCTTCAACTTGAAGCCTTTGAAAGCCCTGGGCCCTTCCTTATTGGAACTGCCCACTACAACTGGCCCAGGAAAAACTTTCTTCTTCAAAACTCTACTTGGAACAGAAAGCACCAACAGATTTTTTTTTTAAAGGAAGAGAGAAAAGGAATAGAAAAAACAAACCAAAGATAAAGAACACTTAGAAAAATGTTGGAAGAGAATAGTGAAAATTTTGCCCAAGTGGGTTTTTATGAATTCGAAAACTTGATGAAGCAAATTGGTGATAAAATGGATCCAGAGAAAAGATATATTACAGTTACATGGCTTGGAGAAGAGATCAGGAACTTTGACCCCGAGCTGCACTGCTACCTATGATTAAGAAACCACCCTGGGGAAAAAGCCACCCTGAGCAGAGCTATTGTTCCTGGGTCCAGACCCAGGCCTATGCTTGGTCCCCACCAGGAGAATAAATACCCCATGACCTTCATCATGACACCTATGTTGCTGGTCACCCATGGTGCTGCTGCAGAAATCCATACATTACTGTACTTGCTAACAGAAATAGCATAAGTGACATGGATGTCACCTCTGCCTCCCAGTGCTCATGAGAGTGCACCTGCTTTACCAAATCTAAATCACATCTGGAACTGTAGCTACAAGTGTCTGAAAAATGGAGACTTCAGCTTTTCAGTCACTGCAACACAGGGAAACAGAAGGAGAGCAGGTAGGACCAACCTGCCACACCCATTAGAAAATACTTAAAGGGAATACAAATGCAAATCATATAATCAATGAAATTTAGGTTGTGTAATAGAGAAAAGGGAGCTGATATCATGTAAATGTAATGATTTCATCTCTGCTCATATTGGGTAATAGATATTTAATATATAGTTTCTTCAAATCATGAACCACATAGAAAATACTTTTATAAAAAAAGAGAAAATATTTCTATACTAAACACAGCATATAGGTGAGCCCCCACTTCCATGCTATTACTAATGGCACACTTATAAGCCACCATACAGCATGCTGTGTGATATACCCATTGAGAAGCCCTGGTCTAAAGAATAAGAGAATTAAGTGTGAAATGTACTTTGTGAATTTTTATCACAATTAAATTAAATTATAAATTAAAATACCTTAGGTATTTATTCTACACATATACCTTCTCATGTGTAAAATGACACATTTATACAGATATTCATTGAAGCATTATTTGCAATGGCAAAGCTTAGAACCAATATTTATCTATACAGGGGGAAAGTAAAATAAATTATAAAATATCCATAATATCCATATATCCATAATATAGATTATATATCCATATAATATATCCAAATACAGATAATAATATGCAGTAGTTAAAAGTATGAAACTTTTCTGCGTATCAATGCAGAATGGTTTCTGAGATGCACACAGAGTAAAAGCAGTAATATGAAATTAATCTATATTTTAAAAAAAGATACATCAGTGTGCGTGCGTGTGTGTGTGTGTGTGTGTGTGTGTGTGTGTGTTTGAAGTCTGTTCTAGTGATCCTTCATCTGCCCCTGCAGGTGTGCTCTCCACCCTTCTCTACCCTGCTGTCTGTTCTGGGAGATTGACCTGTACAGTCTACACCAGCGCGTTCACCTGCAATCTGGGTTCCTGTTGGCCTCTACAGATAGGAAACACAGAGAAGAGACTGGAGGGAAGAAGGACAGGGAACCCAAGGTCTGTATCACCCCCTCCTATCATCCTCCCTGTGGATGCCAATGGATTAGTTGTGGGGATTCACGACTGTTTATTTAGTTTTAAGACCTAAGTCAGTTTTTAGATTGGAGGCCCAACTGAGTTAGGACTCTCTACATGGTAATTCTTCTCCCAAACCTTCTCTAGAGGGACCTTAGCCATTTATCAGGGTGATTGCCCTAGGAAAAAGGAAATGCATAGATTTTCTAAGGATTATTATTACTGGGTATAAATTGTTGCTAATATCCAGAGACTGGAAATACCCCTTCAATACACTGATCAAAGTGGGAACTTCTGGAAGTCACATGATGGATGGAGTGCTGGCTTGAGTTTGTCCCAGAGAGAGTCCAGTAGGAGTGGAGACCCATCCTGTGGTTACTTCCTCAAATCCCCAAACATATAATGGGAATAGATATGCTTAGTAACAAGATAGTAAACCAAAGGTAATACAACACTCCTAAGGAAACGAGAGCTTTTGCTGCCTTCAACAAATTGAGAGGTGCAGGAGTAGTTATTCCTACCATATCACCATTTAATTTGCCTTTTCAGACAATACAAAACCAGATGGATCATGGGGAAAGANNNNATATTGCTGCAAACCTTACCAGGTGATGATGCAATCACATCTGTGATTCCAGATGTTATTTCTTTATTGCAGAAATAAACATAGCCCCTGATACCTATTTACTATCACTGTATTTTCCCCACTGATATCAGGATAGATTATCAGCAACAGTTTGTCTTCATATGGCAAAGATAAAAGGAAAACCTTCATCAACAACTCTGCTCTTTGTCATTGGATTGCATAAGGCTGTGCTGACCAGTTGACCACTAGTAATGTAGCTGGTGCAATTATAGATGTGCTGTAAGAATAACATATATACCAGATTTTCAAGACTGAGTATGAAAACATTTTTAAATGTTATTGATATTTTTATATTGGTCACATATTGAAATACTATTTTGTTATATTGGGCTAAGTAAAATATATTAAACTAATTTTATTTTTACTCTTTAATTGGGGTACCAGAAAATATTAAGGGGTAAATATGGCTTGTATTTCCTGTTTATATTATATTTCTATTTTTTTTCCTCTGGGGGAGAGTGAGCAAGAGTGTGGGGGGCGGGCAAAGGGATAAGGAGAGAAAGAATCTTAAGCAAGCTCCACCCCCAGCACAGAGTCTGATGCTGGGCTCAATCTCAAGACTTAGATCATGACCTGAGCCAAAATCAAGAGTCACACACTTAACCAACAGAGCTACCTGGAGGTGGGGGGAGCTCTGTTCATATTATATTTCTATTGGACAATGTCTGTCTAGAGGAAACTAGATTGTATTGGTAACCAACAGCACAACATAAATGTCCATTAAATTGATGAAATTAAAATAATGACCTAGTAAGAAGGAAGTAGGGCATCTCTGATGCCTTTGTAAGTTTTACATATCTTGGGGAGTAAATGATTCAGGGACCGGCCACACCAGTGAAGATTCTGAGGTTCAGGAGTCTTTGTGATATCTCTCCTAAAGTGAGAAATACACTGGTGCATCTTGCATTGAACACCGTATATAAAGAAATACAATATTTGGAGGCCCCTTTTGGATTTTAGAGGCAACACGTCCCATATTTGGGCATGCTGTTTTGACCTACTTATCTGGTAACCAATAAGACTGATAATCTTAAGTAAGACCAAGGGTGAAGCCAACCAAGCAAGCAACAAAGAAATTTTTAAAGGCTCAGCAGTAGGTCCCGTTGCCCTGCCTCATGGGACTTATGTCACAATAGACCCCGTGATCTTAGAGGGTCTGTTGCAAGCCCCAGAAAGGGAATCAGTGTGAGTCTCCTGGGCTCTGGAGAGAGTAGTAGAAGTATTTCTACTACTGAGAATTATTCTTCTGAAATGGCTCTCATAGATTGTTGCTGTACCTAATAGAAAATGCACGCTCAACCACAGTATATCAAAGAACTGGCTGGCATGAAGTGGGTGTTATACAATCTAACTGTTCATAAATATTGATATACTCCAAACATTCCATTATAAAACAACATAAGTAAAGAGTGCTGGCCAGTTACTCAGGTTCCCAGGTTACTTATTCCTAATCATTTGCCATTTTCCCTATCAGCCCAATTCCATGGCCTCATGGACATCATCCAATGTCCCAGTGACCAATTAACTGTGAAGAAAAAGCACAGGCCTAGTCTTCTTGTCTGTGGCACTTCTGCTCTGCTCTGGGGTGGCCCTGAAGGCAGCCATTGAAGGAAATCTCAGTGGCTACAACCTTAAATTGAAAACATTGTGTGAAATGAGAGATGACTTCAAGTACAAATATATACTAATTCATGAGCACTGGTGTATGGGCTGGCAGGTTGGATGTGGACTGAAAATAAAACAAGACGGGATAGTTGTTGAAAAGGTGGTCTGAAGGAGGGGTATACAGATGGAACATTGGGAATTTCCTGGGCCATGGAAATATTCAGAACGCAGGTTAGTGTGCCCCACGACCTTTTTCAACAAATCTTCTAATCAGTAGGACTATGTGCAAAGGAAGCATAGTGGTGGGGATGGAGGACAGGGATAGGCTCAACAAAATGGACTTTGTCTCACCAAAATTTATCTGGCTGTTCTGACTGTAGAACACAATTTGTAAACAGGCAAGGCCAACACTGAGATGCTGTGTATGATCAGCCCCTGCAGAGTCCCCTTCTGGCAGGTTGACTGCATCTGACCTGTTCCATCAACCAACTGATGACCTTCAGAAGCTTCAGGGGTGGCTATAGAAAAAGGGGTATAACAGCTATGTTTATGTTACCTGTTTCTTCTATCTTCTCTTTATCCCACTAACTTATGTAAAGTACATTAGTGATGGCTAATGTTTTGAGTTTTAGGGAGAAATGGTTCAAATTGATATCACTCTGTGATTACACACTCTGTGTGTCTTCTGTGTAGGGATACAAACTTTTCACTGGACAGAAAGATAACTCTGGTGGCTAAAGGACACAGGGTTGGCTACGCTGGAAACCTTCCATTTGTACCTCTAGATCCATTTTCCACCTCTCCATAGTATTCTCTCCCCATTAGTCTGGCCTGTATGGACCATATTGCTGAACACTCTTGCTTTCTTCAATTGGGTTTAGTAAACATGAAGCACTAGAGCAATGCATTGTTAAAGGTTTTTTGTTTGTTTGTTTGTTTGTTTGTTTGTTTTTAAGGTGAGGAAGCAGTGTCCTTATGGAGTTTAAGTTTATTTAACTTTTTAAAAAGTTATTATTCTTTATTTTTTATTCTTTCTTTCTTTCTTTATATTATTTTAAAAATTTTAATTCTAGCATACTCAACATACAGTGTTAGTTTCAGGTGTGCAATACTTCAACACTTCCATACATTCCTCAGTGCTCATCATGGTAAATGTTCTTTTAATCCTCTTCACTTATTTCACCCATACCGCACCCCCCTCCCCTCCGGTAATCACCAGTTTGTTCTCTATAAGTCAAGAGTTTGTTTTTTCGTTTATTGGTTTGTTACTTTTTTTTATTCAATAATTTTATTAAAATGTTACCATTTGCCATGGTTTCAGAGACTATAGTGATTAATAATAATGATCATAATAATAACCCTAGATAGGTTTTTTTTGAAAAATAGTTTTTATTCTGTTATATTAGTCACCATACAGTATATCCCCATTTTTTGATGCAATGTTCCATGATTCATTATTTGCGTATAACACCCAATGCACCATGCAATATGTGCCCTCCTTAATACCCATCACCGGCCTATCCCAATCCCCCACACCCCTCTCCTCTGAAGACCTCAATTTATTTCCCAGAGTCCACAGTCTCTCATGGTTCATTCCCCCTTCTGTTTACCCCCCCTTCATTCTTCCCTTCCTTCTCCTACCGATCTTCCTATTTCTTATGTTCCATAAATGAGTGAAACCATATGATAATTGTCTTTCTCTGCTTGACTTATTTCACTTAGCATTATCTCCTCCAGTCCCGTCCATGTTGCTGCAAATGTTAGGTAATCGTTCTTTCTGATGGCTGAGGTATATTCCATTGTATATATGGACCACATCTTCTTAATCCAGTCATCTGTTGAAGGGCATCTCGGCTCCTTCCACGATTTAGCTATTGTGGACAATGCTGCTATGAACATTGGGGTGTATATGGCCCTCCTCTTCACTACATCTGTATCTTTGGGGTAAATACCCAGTCGTGCAATGGCTGGATCATAGGGTAGCTCAATTTTTAACTTTTTAAGGGACCTCCACACTGTTTTCCAAAGTGGCTGTACCAACTTGCATTCCCACCAACAGTGTAAGAGGGATCCCCTTTCTCCACATCCTCTCCAACATTTGTTGTTTCCTGCCTTGTCAATTTTTGCCATTCTAACTAGTGTAAGGTGGTATTTCAAGGTGGTTTTGATTTGAATTTCCCTGATGGCTAATGATGTTGAACATTTTTTCATGTGTCTGTTAGCCATTTGTATGTCTTCATTGGAAAAGTGTCTGTTCATATCTTCTGCCCATTTTTTTGATTTGATTATTTGTTTCTCATGTATTGAGTTTGAGTTGTTATTTGTAGAACTTGGATACCAGTCTTTTATATGTAGTGTCATTTGCAAATATCTTCTCCCACTCCGTGGGCTGCCTCTTAGTTTTTTTGACTGTTTTTGGCTGTGCAGAAGGTTTTTATCTTGATGAAGTCCCACAAGTTCATTTTATCTTTTGTTTCTCTTGCCTTTGGAGATGTGTCATGAAAAAAGTTGCTGTGGGCGATGTCAAAGAGGTTGCTGCCTATGTTCTCCTCTAGGATTTTGATGGATTCCTGTCTCACACCAAGGTCTTTCATTTGTTGGGAGTTTATCTTTGTGTATGGTGTGAGAGAGTGGTCAAGTTTCTGTTTCTTTTTTTTTTTTTAAGATTTTATTTATTCATTTGACAGAGATAGAGACAGCCAGCGAGAGAGGGAACACAAGCAGGGGGAGTGGGAGAGGAAGAAGCAGGCCCCCAGCGGAGGAGCCTGATGTGGGGCTTGATCCCAGAACGCCAGGATCACGCCCTGAGCCGAAGGCAGATGCTCAACCACTGAGCCACCCAGGCGCCCCATGTTTCTGGTTTCTTTTTTCTTTTTTCATATGTTGTTTTTTAAATTCCACATCTGAGTGAAATTGTATGGTATTTGTCTTTCTCCAACTTATTTTGCTTAATATTATACTCTCTAGATCCATCTACGGCAAGATTTCATTCATTTTTATAGCTGAATAATATTCCAGTGTGTGTGTGTGTGTGTGTGTGTGTGTGTGTGTAGGCTGCTTCCATAATTCAGCTATTGTAAATAATTCTGCAATGAATACAGGGGTGCATATATCTTTTCAAATTAGTGTTTTTGTATTCTTTGGGTAAAACCCCAGTAGTGGAATTACTGGATCAAATACCTTTTTTAAATATTTTTATTTTTTGAGGAACCTCCATACTGTTTTCCACAATGGCTGCACAGGTTTGCATTCCCACCAAGAGTACATGAGGGTTTCTTTTTCTCCACGTCCTTGCCAACATCTGTTGTTTCTTTTGTTGTTGATTTTAGCCATCTTGAAAGGTGTGAGGTGATATCTGATTGTGGTTTTGATCTGCATTTGCCTGATGATGAGTGTTGTTGAGCATCTTTTCATGTGTCTGTTGGCCATCTGGATGTCTTCTTTGGAGAAATGTCTGTTCATGTCTTCTACACATTTTTAATTAGATTATTTGGCTTTTTTGGTGTTGAGTTGTATGAATGAAGTTTACATTTTAGCAGGTGAAACAAAAAATAAACAAACAGGAATATAAAATAATGTCAAGCAGTACAGTGAAAAAACATAAACAGATGGGGACTTATCAAGAAGCCTATCTCAGACATGTTGGTCAGACAAGACCTTGCTGAGGGAATTTGGTTTGAATATGGACCTTAATAAAATGAGAGGTGGTTCCAGAGAAGATCTGGGGAAGAGTATCCAGGCAGAGAAATGTACACCTGGGGTGTTGCTAGATGAAGGAGAAGAAAATGGAGAGATGTAAGAGATAAGTTTGGAGCAGTAGAGGTTCAGATTGTGCAGAGCTTTGGAAAGCCTCATATGTATCTTAAGTGGACTTGGACTGTAGAAGGAAGTCAAAAGGAGGTTAGTGAACGAGAGAGTAGTATAATCTAATTTACATGAAAAATATCACCCTGGCTGCCACCTAGAGAATTGGCTGGAGGGGGCCAGAGTGGAAAAATAAATTGGCTACTGCAATACTCTTGCTGTGAGCTGGTGTCTGCTTAGAGTAATATGGAAACAGGGAAAGTGGGAAGAGTTGTTTGGATTGGGGAAATACTTTAAAGGTAGGGTTGATAGGTCAATAGGCTATGCTTTCAGAATGGATGTGGAGTTGGATACAAAGAATTTGATAACTAGGGTATGGCCTCAACATCTAGGCTCACAGTAATGCCATTAATTAAAATAGGGAAGATGGGAAGGAGGTTTGTGGGTGGAAGGAAATGGAGAATTCTGCTTTGGACCCCTTTAAGTTTGAGATTGCCATTTTCCAAGTAGAGTATATTAGAAAGGCAGTTGGGGATAATCAACTTTGATACTCAAGGGAAAGTCTGGAATAAAAGTATAAGTTTGAGGTACATTAGTATATAGGTGAATTTTAAAGCCAAATACTGGCTGAAGAAACCTAGGAAATTTGTTCAGATAAAAACAGGAAATGGCTGAGGTTTGAGATATGAGTCATGCCAATATTTAGCCTTTAGGAAGATGAAGCGGTAGCAGCAAAGAAGAGAAGAGATGAACAATGAATTCAGAAGGAAATAGCATGGTATCCTGAAACCCAAGTGAAAAAATTGTCTTTAGTTAGAGGAAATGATCGATTGTGCCAAATAGTCATGACAAATGGAGTCTGGGAATTAGCCATACAATTTGGCAAGATGTAGGTCGTTGTTGATCTTGACAAGAAATTACAATATAGTGGTGGTACCAAAAGTCTAAGTCAGAGTGAAGTTAGAAGCAAATGGGAAGTAATCAGGTGCCACATCTGGTAAGAAAAATTCTTTGAGGGAGCACCTGGGTGGCTCAGTTGGTTGGGCATCTGCCTTCAGCTCAGGTCATGATCTCAGTGTCCTGGGATTGAGCCCCACATCAGGCTCTCTGCTCATCAGTGAGTCTGCTGCTCCCTCCCCTTCTCCCTCTGTGATCTCTCTGGCTCTCACTCTCTCTCAAATAAATAAATAAAATCTTTACAAAAAAGAAAAAGAAAAATTCTTTGAGCAATTTTGATATTAAAGGGAACAGAGAAATGGGCTAGTAACTGGCAGAATCTACGGTTTTACAAAGAATTTTTAAGGGGAAATATTAAATGTGGTTGAAAATTACAACTAGAAAGTGGATAGAAAGTAGTTAGCCAGCATATAGTACATCCTAAGTTTTTGTTGTAGTGTTCAACAATTCATTAGTTCTGTATAACACCCAGTGCTCATCACAACACGTACCCTCCTTAATACCCATCACCTGGGCACCTCATCCCCCTACCCCCCTCCCTTCAGTAACCTTCAGTTTGTTTCCCGGAGTCCAGAATCTCTCATGGTTTGTTTCTCTCTCTGATCTCTTCTCATTCAGTTTTCCCTCCCTTCCCCTGTGGTCTTCTGCTCTATTCCTTATGTTCCACCTATGCATGAAACCATATGATAATTGTCTTTCTTTACTTATTTCACTTAGCATAATCCCCTCCAGTTCCATTCATGTTGGTGCAAATGGTGGGTATTCATCCTTTCTGATGGCTGAGTAACATTCCATTGTACTATATGCTGGCTAACTGAACATACTAAAAAAAAATAAAAATAAATTAAAACATCACATGTAAAAAAAGAAAAAGAAAAAAGTAGTTAGAAATATTTTGTGTAGTAGATAATGAGGTTCAGATTGGAAAGGGAAGGAAATAAGACCAGGAAGTGGTTTACTAGTAAAATGGAAACACTTCTGAGGGGGAATAATCAATGCGAGCTGGAAAGACAGACGAGGTTGATCAACGTCAGCTGTGTAACATTGTCCTTTAGATTCAGATGACATTGGCTGGAATCCCCATTCTGGTGCCATGAAAGCCTCATTCCTCCCATTGCCTCTGCAGATTTGGTGCTAAAAGCAGAGACTTTGGCCTCTCAGTCTCCAGGCTTCCTGGAGCCCCACCAGTTTAATGGGTGGGCCATTCACTTTGTGTATGCTGCCCCTGTTCCTTCCCTGTCAAACCAGAAGTGGATTTACTAATTTTCTACTGCCTCTACATGAGGAACCATATGGAAGAGGCCTCATATAAAGCAGACTTTATAGGAGTTCACATCACAGAACACAAATCACTTAAAATGTAGTGTTTGACCGAAGCTGTTTTGAAAAATTCTCTCTCTACCAACTCAGGCTCCAGCCACCTGCTATAAAACATAGCACTCTCCTTGTCTGTCTGGTCTCCCTTGACTTTTCCTCTCTGATTCCTGTTTATCCCATATTACTGAAGGTTTAATCTAATTTAGTTTCCTTTTCTCCCGTCAAACCATATCCTGAGGACTTGTCTGCCACTCCAGATCAGTTTTAATAGCATTTTCTTAAACAAAGACAATTCCCTCCTTTCTAAAATTTCTGGCTCCAGTTGTTATGGCCATCTTCCCATTGGGATACCTGATGGGGGTGGGGGGGCTACTGCAAGTTCACCTTTGATGTGAAGCTGTTTTGGAGTGAGGTTCTTGGAGTGCTCCTGGGAGTTATTACTAACTGTGATGTTTTGAGGATTTGTGAAGTTAGAATGTTGGTTGTGTGTCCATGTGGATGTTAAAATTAATCCATCTGGACCATAACATGGGGATGAAGAGACAGACAGCAGAAAGGGCCAAAGTCACCGAAAACCTGCCGCTCAGATGATAGTAATGAGCTCTCAGTTAGGAGCTGAATTGTGTTTTCCCCAAATTCATATGTTGAAGCCCTAGCACCCTGACACCTCCGAATGTGACTGTTTTTCGAGATAGGGCATTTAATGAGGTAATTAAGTTAAAATGAAGCCATTAGGGTGGGCCCTGGTCCAATAAGCAAACTGGTTCTTCACCTTGCTGTGTTCAGGACACACCTTCCAATATGGGAATTCATGGTGGCAAAGCTGAAGGATGTAAAAAGTAAACACCACTTTCAAAAAAGAAATTATAGAAAATGGAAAAAAAATATTTCTACAGTTGTTTTACTATTCACTTTGTGCTCCAAACCCACGTGGCTCTGTGTTAATAGAACTGCTGAGAGTCGTGGCTTGGCCCCATTGTAGATACAGTCAGAGGTTTTTCTTATGTGTCTCATAATCTGCAGCCAGTTTTTCCCTACTCTGAGTTGTGTCTCAGGATCCCCCAGCTTCCATCTCCTCCTGACAAAGGTCACCTGGGGCAAGTGTCCTCATTTTTAGAAAAACAAATTATATGCATTGGTAAAATCTTGGAGGCACTCATGAGGGTTTTAAGGACCATAAGTACCACTCCAGCACACTAATTATAAACTACTGGTATTGAAATGTGAGACAAAATGAATGCACTCATCCATAGGGCTGTGGCTGAAATCCTCACTTAAAGGGATCCCTATAGGTGGAAATGAAGAACCTTTGCTGTTAACTGCCTTGGTGTTTCTTTATTGATCTTTCTACAAATTCTAACAACAACCACAACAACACCCACAAACCATCACATGTGCATATAAGAATTCACTCTCCCATCAAAGACATTTTAGTATCCCTGTGTTGTTTTGTTTTTTGCTCCTGATCAGTTGAACACCTTCACTCTGTGTGCAGGTGACCTGGCAGGTGAAGACAGGTACCTGTTAAACAAGGGTGTGCTGGAGGTCATCTGTCATCTGGAGGTTACCCAGGGATAGGGAGGAGTGATAATACCTTTGCCTTTCCCTGCCAGCAAGGCTTCATGGTGAAAGTAGTGATGGATAAACTGGTAGGGAGGTGAGGCTCCTTGGCTGGATCAACAAAGATAGTACTGTTTGGTAATAGTCAAGGGGAGCTGTCCTTGCCAAGGGAACTACTGGACTAAAAATAGCTTTTTTTTAAATGTTTTAGTGTGTGTGTGTGTGTGTGTGTGTGTGTGTGTGTGTAATACTGTAAAAAATGCTTTGGGTTACATTGGTTCATATATTTAAAATTTTTATTCTTTAAAAAATTAACCACTATGGTAAAATATACTTGAAGAGCTTGCGTGACTATTTTCTTATAGATACACCCCCAAATTACATATTCAGGACTGACATTATTATTTCAGATGATATATTATTTAAACAAAATGGATGTACACTCAAAGCAGGAACTTTCTTACTCTAAGCAAAAGTTCTGGGTCCTCCTGGGGTTCAGAATGAGTTATCCAGGACGCGTTCCTCTTACAGGGTTTCTGTGTGCATCTGATTTATCTAATGTGCCTGTCTAGATTCAGTTATATTATGGATTAGTACAGTTTTTACTAAAATCAGTCATGTCAAACATGCTGTCCTTACATTTACTTAATTAGTTGTCCGGTCAGTTAAAATGGTTGCATTCAATCATTTCTAGATATTGAGCTTATCACCCTTTGACTTTATTTCTGCTTTTCTCCAGCACAAAATGATACTGACTATGACACCTTAAATAAATTCTTGTCCTTAAATTCTTAACCTTAAATTCTTCTTGTCCAACCCACTAAATGTGGGGACAGGACCAAAATACAAGGGCTATCTCATTGTTAACTCATGTTTTCTACAACTGTTCATGGAACATAACAGAGGTGATATCTGCTAATATCTGATTGTCCTCAAGTGCTAGGTAAAGTCGACAGATCAAAAACCACCAAACATCAATGCAAGTAAACATATGTGCACCTTTTTACTCACATATAATGATATCATTTTCACATACCTTTTCTCTGCCACCAAGCTGCTCTTTTCTATATTGCTGGCATTCTTAAATCATCCAAGTTCAAGTTCCAACTTCCCGTAGACATCTAACAGGGCATGATCCATCTCTGACCTCAGTGACTCATTTCTCTCTTCTGCTGATACCTAATTTCTCACCAGACTGACTGACTTTTGTGCACTGAAACCACAGCTGGTACCCTGTGCTAACTCCCTCTTTGCTAAACTACTTAACAAAGATGTCACTGGTCCACACAGCGTCATTGTGAGAATTAGAGGAAGGTGTCATTTCTTCAAGTATTTTACTTCCACTTGTAGAAACTGCAGTACGAATATACAATTACAAATCACTGATGACTGTTGTGTAAAGGTGGCTCCCAGAATAATGCAGTTCCCTGCCTGAATGCCCAGTATCCATTCCTCCAGCACAATGTCACATTAGTTTCACGTGTACAACATAGTGACTCAACCACGCTATACATTATGCTATGCTCACCACACATGTAGCTACCATCTGTCACCATACAATGCTAGTACAATACCATTAACTATATTCCCTATGCTATCTATAGCTTTCATTCCCGTGACTTATTCAGTCCATAACTGGAAGCCTGTATCTCCCACTCGCCTTCATCCATTTTGCCCATCTCTGCACTCCCTTCCCCCTGGCAACTACCAGTTTGTTCTTTTGCATTTATGGGCTTGTTTCTGTTTTTGTGTTTATTCATATATATTTTTTTACAATCTACATATAGATCATATGGTATTCGTCTTTCTCTGACTTATTTCACTTAGCATAGTTCCCTTTAGGTCTCCTAGAGACCTCTTTACTTTTATGTATGCATTTATTTATTTATTAATAAAATTATTTACTTAAGATTTTATTTATTTGAGAGAGAGCGAGCGAGCATGTGAGTGCATATGAGAGAGAGAGAGAGATCGATAGTGAGAGAGAGAGAGAGAGAGCAGGAAAAGGGGCTGAGAGAAAAGCATACCCCCATGGGCTAGATCTCAGGACCTTTGGGTTAGGACCCAAGCCAAAGGCACTTAACTGAGTGAACCACCCAGGTGCTCCTAGATACCTCCTTTTAAATCCTGATTACAAAAGTAATATTGGACAAATAGAGAAATTGTAAAGCATAATGAACATAAAAATACAATGCCACTACCCAGAAATAATCACATAGCTAAGGGATTATTTTGGTCAACTCAAGTAAGAGGACTTTTATCAAAAGAAAACAATAAGAAATTTCACAAAAGAGGTAAAAAAAATAGGAACAGAAACAAGAAAGTCAGGATCAACTCTGAGGCTCTATTCCATCGGTACACTGTTCTCAGCAGAGGAGCTTTGCAGTAGTTCTGATTCCCTATTATTTTCTTCTCTACCTGGACTTGACTGCAGCATTATATAACTTACTCTCTGCCATCTCTTAATTCATATCTTCAATAAAACATTTGAATAGTTCATTCAGCCCAGGGTTGGTCATGCTTGGGTCAGAGATTCGCTACTATCCCAATCTTAAGAAAAATTGTGTTTAGATTTTGGTTGCAATTGCATTAAACTTTTAAATTAACTTAGAGATTACTAGTAATTTTAGAATGCTGACTTACATAGTGGAGAAACATGATATGTCCAGCTATTTTGTCAAATAGTTCTTTTTTTATATTTTAGTAATTTTGAATTTCCACATCATTTTAATTCCTAAGTATTTTCTACTTGTTATTGCTTTTATAAACAGAATGATTTCCAAATATACTTTCAAACTTATTTTTGATGATATATTCAATAATTATAAATTTGCACATATTTTTCAAGCAAGACTTGTTCTAAAAATTAAGTACATGCCTTTTTTGTTTCCTCTTTGAAGATGTTGGGAAGGTATAGGAAGTCTTACTTGTCTAAAACTGACCAACTGATGGAATGCTAATCAGAGATTGTCCCACCACAGTTCATTAGATCAATGACTGGGGCTCTACTATCTATTACATAATCGCCTTGATAGCCAACTAGGATCTCTGCATTTCTTGTTCAGAGATTCTGTCTTTACTATGTCCAACATTAGGGATACCATTTGCTCCTTGTGGCAGCTTCTTCATGATTCCTGATGACTGGGCCTCTAATCTTTTGATACACTCTATATGCTCAAGATAATGTCTTACATCTGCCTGAATGTGCCCTTCATAGCATCAAAACTGGTTGTATCCCCCCAACCGGCCTGCTCTACACCAGCACACAAACACTGTCATTCAGAGTCAATCCCCTCTCTAATTTCAGGCTTTCTCATGCTCATGGTTACCAGAGAGTTGATTATGCTTTTGGGGTCTTTATTGAAATTTTAAAATTAACCAATTGGTTACACATCACACTTTGGTAGTGCTCTGAAGGGTGTGGCTGATTATGTGTTCTTGATTCTTTATTGACTTCAATGATGCAACAATAAAGCATAATGAGGAAGCCCTAGTAAAATAGGATGCATTTTGATTTGATTTATTGATGTCAATCCTAATCGGTGGTGACATGCTGCATAAGGTAGGATTTGGAAAGAATCAGGAAGAAGCATGAAGGCAAGCAGCTGGACAATCACAAAGCCACATTCATTTCAAAAGTGAAGAAATGATTTCTATGTGTCACTGCATGGTCTTTCCTTTAAAATATTTGCTAACCAACAGACTCATTCCTTTAATACAGGCAATTTCCTAAATGAAAACAACTATTTATTCACCCACATAAAATACTAGGTTTTTGGAAACAACAGGAGGAAAACCCAAAGCCACAACAGTAGTTTCAAAGGCATCAATTGTAATGTTCCCTCAAATTACCTTGTCAAGCTCTTAGACTGATCAGCCTTTGAAATAACAGAAGTTAAACACTTAGTACGGTTTGAAATGGAAACAAAACCATAATTCCTTGCTTCTTTGTAGTTGGTGAGTGTGTACAGTATTCTACTGCAAAACACAAGTCAAATCTTGCAGTAAAATATTGTGTTTGACTCATGCAGAGCAACAGGCTAATGATAAAGAGTTCCCAAGCTTGGCCTGGCTACTCAAGCTATGAATAGAGTAGCTAAGGACACCCTTCCCAAAGGGTCTGAGAAGTCTACGACTTCTTGCCTCCTATGGAATGGGATGTGCTCTGCAAAGCTGTCAGAAGACCTATTTCCCAGCTTTATCTCTTAGCACATATGTAAACTTGGGCAACTCATTGAACCCCATCAAACTTGATATTTTTTTTACCTGTAACACAGTGGTAAAAACACCTGTCTTATAGGCTTGTGAATGATTACTGCAAATAAATCAGTATGACTAGGTCATGGGGTGATTTTGTGGCAGTGAAGAGCAAGGAAGCCAGAACAGAAGGAAAAGATTCCATTATTGAAGGCCACACAAAATCACAGTAGGGACTAATTCTGCAGGATTTGTATTAGTTGAAGGTTTGTGATTGAACTGAATATATTTATTTTCATAACTAATTCTTAATTAATCTTTTGATGCGTTTATTACATCCCCAAGCAAACAGCATCTTTAGGTGTCCTGAAGGAAAGTCAACACCCTTTTCTAAAGAGGGCCTGTTTCAATTAGAACCTGCCACCTCTTGTGAAGGCACTGCTTAATAACCTTGCAAACAAGGAAATAAATCACAAGGAAGTAAAAAATTAAACAAATGTGATAAAAAATAAAAATAGTAACACTGAGATGAATAATGCACAAAGTACATGTGGTCCAATTCATCATATGTATCAATGGAAGACCAAAACTTGTATTTTGCAATCTAGAACTGTACTTTACAGCCTAATAGCCACATGTGACTATCAACTTGCAATGTGACCGGTCTAGACCAACCTGTGCTTTAATTGTAAAATACACCACAGATTTCAAACACTTCATGTGAAACAAAAATGTAAAAATCTCTCATTACCATTCTTTTTTTTTTCAAAGATTTTATTCATTCATTTGAGAGAGAGAGCATAAGCAGAGAGGCAGAGGCAGAGGGAGAAGCAGACTCCCCTCTTAGCAGGGAGCCCAACATGGGGCTCAACCCCAGAACCTGAAATCATGACCTGAGCCACCCAGGCGCTCCTCATTAACATTCATATATTGACTACAATGATAATATTTTAGGGTAGTATTAAATAAAATGTATTATTACAATTAATTTCACTTTTTTCTTTTACCTTTGTAGTAGGGAAACTAGAAAATGATAAAACTGTGCATGTGGCACATATTCCATTTTGATCAGAAAGCATTATGTTAGATCATTCTGGAATAATACTAGAAACAGAGCATCACAGTATCAGGACTTTCTCCTTCGGTACCTCCTGAAGAACGATTAAAGCTGCTTGAAAACAGACGTTATGGTTATCTTTATGCTTCTCGGAGCAAATGCTGTACATATTGATGGCTATGAGTGTACACATGGCCATTGTGCTTGCGCTTTAAAAAAAGAGAAAGTTGGCAAATCACCGTGGCAACTTGTGATGTCCCTGCCAAAGCTTGAGCCCTGAGATGACCTTTGTAGTTTGCTGTGATCAGAGCTTTTGGGCAGCAGTGTTGGTACCAAAAGCCTCTCTTCAGAGACCACAGGGTTGTGAGACAGCAGTGCCCACAGATAGAAGTAAAAGGGCCGTGAATAAAGGGGGTCAGTACATCACGGAAGCACATAATGGGAAATCTGCCATTGCCATCGAGTCAAACCTTAAATCATTTGCATTCTCTTATTTCTTGTGTTTGTGTTTTGCCCCTACTTATATATTTTTGGAGGACAGGAACTGTACACGGACCCAGCATCGTGTTCCATCTAGGCAGGAGTTTGACAGATTCTTTGCAGTGATAAAGCTCTTAGCATGAATCGACTTGCTTTTTTACAGTTGTGCTAATGACATGCACTACCACACAAGGTGCTTATTTTTAAAATTATTTTAGCTGCTAAATCTCAGCATTAAAGATTTTACATGTGATGGGAAAACATACCACTTGTGTATTCTTATTAGATGATCTGTGAATTGTAAAATTATTTCTAACTGGAAGAGAGCAGGAGGTGGTTTCCTGTGAAAATTAAGCTTAGTGCCGCCCCAGTTCAATGCATTTTTACTTTTTGTGAGCTTGTAAGAGATTATTACCATAATTCTAAATTGGCTGCTATATGTTCCAGACATATAATCCCAAAGAGGTAATACACTGAGATTCCAGAAATGCCTTTTGACAAAAATGTCTGCCACATTGGTTGACACACTAAAAATGAAATGAATCATCTAAGCGTGTGAGGATGCTGAAGATAATCCTCTGATTACATCAAAATTGCTGTGCAAGTACCCCATAGTAAGCAGATTAGACTCTGATCCATTTGCCCTGGTAATAAAGAAAAAGAGAAAGGAGAAAAATAAATAAATAAATAAACCCTCTTTGAAGGTTTACAAGCTGGTATCTAAGACTATCTTGTTGTTTTTCTTTGTAAGAATAGAAAGAAAACCTCTTTATCAGTTGTTAAATGTTGAAACTGGTAGGATAATGAAACAAACAGTGAACATTAGTCTTTAGGCTCACCTGCCAATTTCACCGTCACCCTCCTGTGAAAGATGTACACTTTAGGCCAGTTGGTAAATTTGAAAGTGATTTTAAAGACCTCACTCACTGGCTGGTGGGTCACAATAGCAGGCACATACTCAGGACTGGAACTTTGTAATTAACTCCTGGCACAGGACCCTCCACGAAAGCCGGGGATGATACAAAGCCATGATCAAAGAAGAGAGCTACTGGAGCAATAATAATAATTCACCCCGAAGGTTTTCACAGCTGGCGTGTCAATTTGGCATGGCTGTTCCCTGGAGCTGTTAAGTATGTCAGATTTTCTCATGACAAACACAGAAGGGAGGGTCTCACTGCCAGTGTGTTCTGGTCTGAAGAGCTTAATGATAATCACTCTGGGTTCTGTGCCTGCCCCACAGGCGCTATTAGCTAATTGTCCGGAAAGCCCTTTGCAATGAATATACTCAGAGCCAAAATTTCGATACACAGGCTTCAGTTTGATGGAATGTCAAGAGTATTCAATATTAGCCTAATAATACCAGGCATAAAATAATGTACATTTATGCATTAAGTATTTAGGCATACGATCATCCTTCAGACTCACGGAAGTTTGTTTTTTTCTCCCTCAGGATTGTCACCTCACAAGAGGCACTTTTCTTCAAAATGTCATCATTAATATTGTCATTTCCAATAAAAATACAATTTTTAGCTGTCTTTAACCATTGGATATATGCTTATGGACTTGATGTTCCTCTGACATTAAAAAACACAGTAAGCTATGGGATGCCTAGGTGGCTCAGTTGGTTACGTGTCTACCTTCAGCTCAGGTCATGATCCCAGGGTCGTCAGATCAAGTCCCACATGGGGTTCCTTGCTCAGCTGGGAGCGTGCTTCTCCCTCTGCCTGCCGCTCTCCTTGCTTGTGCTCGCTCTCTCTCTGACAAATAACTAAATAAAATCTTAAAAAAAAAGTTTTTTAAAAAGACGGTAAGCTAATCTAGATGGGGTCTGGACCACATGGCTGGGAAGCTGTGCAGGGGGTTTGCAATAGAATTTCTGGACTCCCAATCTAGTGTGTATCTCACTTCGAATTAGAGCCATAGCAAAGATGAAACAACACTCTAACCAAGGGTTCATATCAGTGTGCCCACAACCAGGGCATATTAAGCCATGGATGTCAGGATGCCCATTGTGACGTGGCCCAGTATTGACTCACAGCATGTCTGGGGACCAGAGCCTAATGGTTTGTGCTTCTCCAGTGTCATTCCAGAATGGAGGATGAGTTCAGGGCTGCTTCAGCTTCAGCATTTCATTGCCTCCAAAATAGAATATGCCCATCTGGGAGAACCTGATGTGATGAAGAGCAAAGGAACCAGCACAGAATAATAATAAAGCCACAGGGTTCTTGCCAGAGGCAGACCAATGCTTCAAGGCTTTGCATTTGTACACTCATAGAGGCAATTTATATCTTAGCCATTTAGCAACGACTGCATTGTCTTTTCCAGCCGCGTTCTCTTTCAGGACAAAAATTGTATAATTGAAACAATGGGTATTTTACCACAGCCCTAACATGAATACTAGATCTTTATCTTAAGGGGTTTTCTCCCTGTATCTACTTGGGGCTTAATCTCACAGAGTGTGGGTGGAGACAGTGGAACTGTGCCAGAGGATGTTGAAAATGAAACTGGGACATTTGGTAAGGAACTTCACAATTCCAGTTTGTGCGGCTACTGCGGAGGAAGTGCAGCCTTTGGGGTCTGAGCCTGGATCTGAGAGCCATACGCGTGAGCTATGGGCAAGACACTTACACATCAGTTTACACATCTGTGAATCAGCATTGTAATAATGTCTATTTCTGAGGATCCTGTGAGCCAAGGGGTATAAACATGCTGGGTAAATTGGCACACACTCCTCAAATATTAGCTACCCCCAATTTCTATTATCTCAAATCCAGGAATTATGGGACCAATTAGTGGGAAAGGTTATAATCTAGTAAGGTCAAAATTTGGAACTGGAGCTTGGAGGACTCAGTACCTATTGATACAGACTCACAAAGTGGATTGTTAAGAAAATGTTCAGTTATTTGGTATAAGATACTAAAGAAAATACTATTTTTCAACAATTTGATTCTCTTCAAGAAAAGCTCTTTAAGGGAGGCACTTACATTTCTTAAAGGAACAGTCACCTGAAATTGAGGCAGATCATTTTTGCCTGAACCTAATAAGCATTTTAATATTATAGGAAAAGTCAAAATTTATCTTTGGTCTCCAACATAAGCATGTGTAGCTTTATTTTGATGTCTGTTTTCATTGCACAAATCATTCAAAACATAACCTATGTGTTCTTTGAAATTTTTTCCAATCACATACTTGATTGATGTCATAGGCTTGTAAGTGGTTTATTAGTATGTCTGCATTCCAGTATATACAACTCAGAGGCTGGAACACTGGAGCTCCTTAGAAAAGTTACTCATCTCACTCACATCACAATAACTGCATAACAAACCTTTGTGTCTGTCTTCTTTCACTCCGCATGATGTTCTCATCTATGTTGCGGTTAGTTCAAATACAGTTACAGTGCTCTATCTGAATTCCGTTTCCATTGTATAGATACACAACATTTTACTTATCCATTCATCAGTTTGTTGATATTTTCTGTGATTTATTTATATAGAAGTTTTCTTGTGGACATAGGTTTTCAATTCTTCTGGGTATATAGCTGGGACTTGCCCCTTGGCACACACCTGTCAAGTCAAAGGCTAACTATACCACAGGAATATGAGGAACGACCAGACTGTTTTCCACAGTGGCTGCATCAATTTACATGTTCTATAAGTTACAAGGGTTCCAATTTCTCCACATCCTCACCAATACTTGTTCTTATCTTTTTAAAAATTTTTTCCCATCCTATTGTAGTTTTGAGTTACACTGATGGCTGATGATGTTGAACATCTTTTTTACGTGCATATTGGCCATTTGTATATCTTCTTTGGAGAAATGTCTACTCAGCTCCTTTGCCTATTTCTTAATCAGATGGTTTGTTTTTCATTGACTTGAAAGATTTCTTTATATATTCTGAATATAAGTCCTTTCTCAGATATATGATCTGCAAATATTTCCTCCTATTCTATGGGTCATAATTTCATATCTAGATAGTTTCATTTACATCATAAAAGCTTTTAATTCTGATGATACCCACTTTTTAAGTTTTTGCTTTTGTATCTTGTGCTTTTGGTGTTACATCTAACAAACATCTTAGTCTTCTCCTAAGAGATTTTATAGTGTTAGCTCTTATATTTAGGTCTTTTATTCATTTCAGTTAATTTTTTAATATGGTATGAGGTAGAGGTCCAGCTTCATTATTTTGCATATCGATATCCCATTAACCCAGCACCGTTTGTTGAAAGACTTTTCTCATTGCATTGTCTTGCCCTATCAATTATCAATTGATTGTAAATGTGAGGATTTATTCCCAGGCTCATAATTCTATTCCATTAATTTTTATGTCTATCCTTATTCTAGTTTCACATTGTTTTGATTATTGTAGCTTCATAGTTTTGAATTTGGGAAATATGAGTCCTCTAACTTTGTTGTTCTTCAAGATTTGTTTGGCTATTCTGGGTCCCCTGAATTTGTATAGGAATTTTAAGATCAGCTTGCCAATTTCTGCAAGCCAACTGGGATTTTGATAGAAATTGTGTTAAAATTTTAGATCATTTTGGGGAGTATTGCCATCTTAACAATATTAGGTTTTCTGATTCACAAACAAGGTTGTCCTTCCATTTACCTAGATTTGTTTTATTTTTTTTAACAATATTTGGCATTTTTCAAAGTGCAAGTTTTGCATTTATTTTGTTAAATTTATTCCTAAGTATTTTATAATCTTGATATTGCTGCAAATATAATTGTTTTCTAAATTTCATTTTTGTATTGTTCATTTTAAGTGGATATAAATATGATTTTTTTATATTGATCTTTGGTCCTACAATCTTGATAAACTTATTTATTAGTTCTAATAATTTTTTATCAAGATGAAATTCATGTAAGATTTTTAAAGTGTACAATTCAATGGCATTTACTATATTCACAGTGTTGTGTGACTACTACCTATGTTTAGTTCCAAAATATTTTTGTTCACCACAAATAAAGCCTTGTGTCCCATGAGGAGTCACACCCTAGTCCCATCTACCCACAGCACCTGGCAACCACCAGTCAGCCTTCCCTTTCTATGGATTTACCTATCGTGAGTGTTTTATATAAATAGAAACAACTGGCCATATGTATATATGAGTTTATTTTTGGACTTCCAATTCTACTTTGACTATGCCTATTTTTATCCCAGGACTATTCACTATTTTGATTACTAAAGTTTTGTAGTAAGTTTTTAAATCAGAAAGTGTGAGCTTTCCAACTGTTCGTCTTAAGGTTGTGTTGACTGTTTAAGCCCCTTACAATTCCATATGGATTTGAGGATCAGTTTTTGCATTTCTGCAAAAGAAAAAAAAAGCCATTGGAATTTTGATAGGGATTACATTGAATCTGTAGATTGCCTTGGGCAGTATTGTTGTTTTCATAATATTAAGTATTCCAGTCCATTAAAACAGGAAGTCTTTCCATTTATTCAGATCTTTTTAATTTTCTTTCAGAAATGTTATGTAGTTTTCAGTGTACAAATCTTTCACCTCATTGGTTAAGTTTATTCCTGAGTATTTTACTCTTTTTCATGCTATTGTAAATGAAATTATTTTCTTAATTTCCATTTCAGATTGTGCATTGTTAATATATAGAAATGTAACTGATTTTTGTGTGTTGATTTTACATCCTATCACTTCGCTGAATTCATTTATTAGCCTGAATAGTTTGTTTGGTTTGTTTTTGCTTTTTTGGCATGAATTCATTTGAGATTTTTACATGAAGAATCATGTCATCAGTGAATAAAAATAGTTTAATTTCTTCCTTTCCAATTTGGATGGCTTTTATTTCTTTTTCTTGCTTAATTTTTCTGGCTATGACCTCTAGTGCAATGTGAATAGCAGTAGTAAAAGTAGGTATCCTTGTCTTATTCCTGATTTTAGTGCAGAAACTTTCAATCTTTTACCATTGAGCATTGTTTTGGCTGTTAGTTATTCATATATTGATTTTATTATGTTGAGGAAAGTTCCTCTAGTCCTAGTTTTCTGAGATTTGTTTTTTGTTTTTAAATGAAAGGGTACTGGATTTTGTCAATTGTTTTTTCTCTATCAGTTTAAATGATCACTTTTTTCTTCATTCTGTTAATTATGTAGTGTATTACATAGTTTTCATGTTGAGCCACCTCTGAATTTCTGGGAAAAATCCCTCTTGGTCATGGCATATAATCATTTTATTATGATATTGGATTCAGCTTACAGTATCTTTTGAGGATTTTAAAATCTATAGTCATAAGGCATATTAATCTATAGTTTTCTTGTGGTATCTTTGGCTTTGGTATCAGGGTAATTCTGGTCTTATAGCATGAGTTAGGAACTGGTCCCTCCTTTTCTATTTTTGTTTATTTGTGTTTTTTTGGAAAATTTAAGAAGGATCTGTGGATTGGAGTTAATTCTTCTTTAAGTAGTTGATAGAATTTATCAGTAAAGCCTTTTGGTCCAGGACATTTTTTTACTGAGATTTTTGATTGGTGACCCATCCTCTGTTTTTAGTTATTTACTTAGTATTACTGCAAGGATTACAACCAACATCCTAATTTATAACAATCTAGTTTGAATTGATATCAATTTAGCTTAAATAGCATGCAAAAACAGCATCTAAATATTCTATCCTCTTATGTTGTGATTATGATGCATAACCACAAATTACCCTTTTATACATTGTGTATAAGGCAGGGACAACAGAGTGTGGCAAAGGCAAATAAAAATGCCACGAAACTTTCTTACTGCTCTGTATTGTCTTTTTCTCAATTCATCATTTGCTGGGTTTCTGTGAACCTTTGACAAAGTTGATTTTGACAATTTTGCTTGATGTTTTGAGATTTCTGTGAAGAAATGGGCCGTTTGCACTATCTCATCTCCATTTCCCTGACATCACTCCTCTAATAGTTTTTTTAACTTGGATGCCTTACAATTCTATATATACATTTGTGTTCTTCACAAATAGAGATTTTACCTCTCCCTTTCCAACCTGGATGTCACTTTATTTTTCCCTTACCAGATTGCCCTGGTTAAATCCCCAGTGCAAAATTGACTAGAACTACTGAGAACAGATATCCTTATTTTGTTCCTGATCTTAGGGGCAAGCTTTCGGTCTCACTATTAGTTATGCTGCTTGATATGGTTTTTCATAGCTGTACTTTACCAGTTTGAGGAAGTTCTCTTTTATTTATTCCTAGTTTATTTAGTTTTTTGTTTGTTTTGTTTTGGTTTAATCAAGAAAGGGTGTTGCATTTTGTCAAATGCTTTTTTTTTTTGTCACATACTGAGTTGATCATATGGCTTTTCTCCTTTTTGTTTCTATTGAAATGGTGTATTTTGTTAATTGATTTTCAAATATTAAACCAAGTTTGCATTCCTGTAATAAATCCCATTTGGTCATGGCATATACTTCTATCTATATATTGCTGGATTTGGTTAGATAACATTTTGTTGATAATTTTGCACCTATATTAATAAAGGAGATTCTGTAGTTTCATTTTCTTGAGGTATCTTTGTCTGGTTTTTGTATCAGGGTAATACTGGCCTTATAGAATGGGTTGGGAAGTAATTCCTTCTCTTCTAATTTATTTAAAGAGCTTGTGAAGTATAGATGTTTATTCTTTAAATGTTTGGTATAACTCATTAGTAAGGCTGTTTGGGCCTGGAGTTTTCTTTGTCGGTAGTTTTAAACAATTTATTTATTGCTAACTCAATCTTTACTTACAGATCTATTTAGATTTTCTATTTCTTGAGTCTTGATAGTTTGTGTTTATCTAGGAATTTGTCAATTTCATTAAAGCTATCCAATTTGTTGGTATATAGTTGTTCATAATAATCTCTTATCATTCTTTTTGTTCCTGTAAAGTCATTTCTTTCTTATTCCTGATATTTATAATTTAAGTGTTCACTCTTATTTATTTTAGTATATTCATGTGCTCAGACTACCATAACAAAATACCATAGACTGGATAGCTTAAACAGCAGAAATTTATTTTCTAACAGTTCTGGAGGCTAGGAAGTCCAAAACCAAGACCAAGGTGCTGGCTGATTCAGTTTCTGGTAAGAACTCCCCTGCTGGCTTGTAGACAGTCACCTTCTTGTTGTGTGCTCACATGGGTTTTCCTCACTATGTGCATTTCCTCACTATATGCATCAGAGAACAAGCTCTCTGTTGCCTTTTCTTACAAGAACATGAATCCTGTTGGATCAAGGCCCCACCATCATGACCTCATTTAACCTTAATTGTTTCCTAAAACCCTATCTCCAAATATAGCCACACTGGTGGTTAGTGCTTCAAAATATGAATTTTAAGGGGACACAAATATTCTGTCCAAAACATTCCACAGAGCCCTCCAAAATTCATGTCCTTCTCACATACAAAATACACCCATCCCATTCCAATAACCCCCAAAGTCTTAACTCATTCCAGTATCAACTCTAAAGCTTTATCTAAATATCATCTAAATCAGATATGGGTGGGACTCTGGGTATAATCCATCTTGAGGTATAATTTCTCTCCATCTGTGAAACTATGAAACCAGACAAGTTATGTACTTCCCAAATACAATGGTGGTTTGGCATACTATAGACATTCCCTTTCCAAAGGAGAGAAATTGGAAGGTGGAAAGGGGTGGGCTTTGTTAGCTCTAAGCAAGTCCAAAACTTAGCAAGGCAAATTCCATTAGATTGTGAGCCTTGAAAATAATCCTCTTCAGTTCGATGCTCTGCCCTCTGGCTCACGGGTGTGGCAGTGTCACCCCCAAGACTGCAGGGCAGCCCTGACCCTTCAGCTCTTCAGGGGATCCATGCCCCCTTGTGCTCTTGGAGGAACACACGCACATGACTTGTTGTGAGGATTCTGCCCTGAGACACTGGGCAAGGGTATGCTTTCTCCCTCAAACCAGAGGGGTGGCCGTACCCTTTGAAATGGAGGAAGGGTGGCCGTACCCTTTGAAATGGGCCTGTGGCGGAAGTGGAAGCTTCAGTGATCTCTGAATCATTATAAAGATGGGGCCTGAACTGATAGGATTTGTGTCCTTAAAACAGGAGCCAGAAGAGAGCTCTTTCTTTCTCTCTTCCTGCGCAGGAACCAAATAAAAGCCATTTGAAGACAAAGCAAGAAGATAGCTGTCTGTAAGGCAGAAAGAAAGCTCTCACCAGAAACCAAATTGGCCAGAACCTTGATCTTGGACTTTTAGCCTTCAGAACTGTGAGAAATAAATGTCTATTGTCTAAGCCATTCATTTAACCTCTCTAAAATTTTGTCATTCTTGGTTATCTTTTCAAAGAACCAACTTTTGTTTATGTTACTTTTCTGTATTGTTTTGACTCTTTTACCCTTATGCCCATTTATTTCACAAGCATTTTTCAAGTGCTAGCCTCTATTCTAAGATTCTAGGAATATAGATGAAATCATTTTTCTTGCCCTCATGGAGTTACAATGTCTTCTGCATTATTCTTAAATTTTAGTGTGAATAAATATCTTCCTGTAAAGTTACTCAAAAATGAATATCACTAAACCAAATATAAATAAATTATATTTTATTAGCTCTAGGCTAGTACCTAGCTCAGGTGCTAAGCCATGTAACGATAATTAGGTATTTATGGTGCACTCATTTATGAACCATACACTGAGATTTATAACTCTAGTGGGTGAATCACATATGAGAAGACATACTTAGGGTACAGTGAGGAGGAGCTGTGGCAAAAGTATGCAGAGGTGACTGGGAATGATAGAAACACAGGAGAACAACAGGGTTTAGAGGTCAAGTCGGGGGTGAACAAGGAAAGCCATCAGAAGGAAATGACAACTGAGCTAAATTTTAAAAGCATAAATAAGTCTTAACCAGTTAAAAAGATTGGGGAAGGGAAAGCTATCCCAGCTGGGGAGGAGGCCAGAATAAGCAAAGATAGGGAGTGGGACATAGCCTCATCCATGCAGGGAACTGTAGGCACTCTGATATCAGTGGAGAGCGTAAAGTGACATCGCTGTATGAAAGGCTTGCTTAGTTATGCTTTCTTTTCATCAGACATCAGTTATAATAATCCCCATCTGGATTTAGTTGGGCTGTCATTCTTTGAAGAAAAACTGTGTGGATTTAGGGTTTATTTATTTATTTATTTATTTATAGATTTATAGATTTATTTATTTATTTATTAGACAGAGACAGCCAGCAAGAGAGGGAACACAAGCAGGGGTAGTGGGAGAGGAAGAAGCAGGAAGACTAGTGGAAGAGCCTGATGTGGGGCTGGATCCCGAAACGCCCGGGATCACGCCCTGAGCTGAAGGCAGACGCTTAACGACTACACCACCCAGGCGCCCCTGGATTTAGGTTTTCAGTTCATTTTGACTAGGTCGAAATACCATCATCAAGGCATTGCCGTTCTGGTAGAATTTACTTACTAAGGGATCCAACTGGTTTATTAGATTAGTAGACTCGGCACATCAGTGATTGGTTTTCAAGGTATATGAACAGGCAGGTGGTGGTGATTATATTAAACTTGACATCTATGCCAGTCAATTAATTATTGGCAAAAGCAAACACAGGTGCTTTGAGATAAGGGACAATATATTTTCTGTCCTCTTAACCAGAAGAATATTATATGTACATGTGAATGATAAATGGGAAGTAGTAGAATGGACAATGACTGTATAAAACCAAAAATGAAATAAAATAAAATAGAGTCCATAATTCTTGATACGTGTATTGGAAACAAAATAATTTCTGGTATTATAAAAAATTTTACTATAAATACCTGTATTCTGTACATTTATATTTATAGTAGAAACATTTTTTAAACCAGATTAACTTGCTTTACAACTCATCTTCTTGATTGCTCACTTAAAATGATCCTGCTACTTCAGTCATGGAACTTTCTTTTCTGAAATTTTTGTTAGGCCTGTAGAGTTAATGTGGAAGCCAGAATTATTAATTTAGTGAAATTTCCTATCACACCCAGCTCTCCAAGGAGATTTAAAATTCTTTTCTTCATTGGATTTGAAGGTTGTTCTTAACAGTAAAAGATAGGCCAGTGGGAAGTTATTAGGGGAAAAAAATAGCATTGCAAAGCCAGGTTAAGCCAAGAGCAAGATGTTCTTTTCCCCTTGCGCCATGGCATGACCTCTCCATGGAATGAGACTTTACTCCTGCAATCTCAGGGGTAGAGAAAGCCCTTAGATACCTCATCAACCAGAGCATTTCTTTCTTCATTTGTTTCTGGCTTTACTTTTAGGTTGATGTTTTGAGTCACATGAGACTATTGGCACTTAGGGTAGCATGTACCCAGTGTAACTACTTGTTATCTTCAATTTGGTCTGCTCAGATAGCTCTTGAACAGAGAGCAAGTCAAGGGAGCCTAGGATCCCCTTTCTAGAAACTCTTCCCAAATGCCAATGAATACTCAGTGGCTGAAGGTGCAGTTCTGAAAACCAGCCCCTTCTCTTCATCACATACATCATGTTTTTGAGATAAAATGCTAAAAAGTCAAGCTGTGCTTTTACATGATGATATTTAAAATTATATAAAATAGGGAGCTGTCACCCA
Organism: Ursus maritimus; assembly: GCF_017311325.1. NCBI lineage: Eukaryota > Metazoa > Chordata > Mammalia > Carnivora > Ursidae > Ursus > Ursus maritimus. Next base: position 7,835,285 of record NW_024427107.1, read on the forward strand.
ATGAGCATTGTTAGGAGTGTACCACTGCTACTTTCAGTACTTTTCTTTTCTTTTCTTTTCTTTTCTTTTCTTTTCTTTTCTTTCTTTCTTTCTTTCTTTCTTTCTTTCTTTCTTTCTTTCTTTCTCTTTTTTCTTTTTTTCTTTCTTTCTTTCTTTTTTCACATCTCAAGAGTAAAGTGTAATAGATTTCAATATCTTTTTTGGGTTTTCAATACTTTTTCTTAAGCTTGAAATGCAAAGTCTACACTTGTGTGGCATTAGGCTTTTCTAGATCTCTGTTTCCCTAACTATAAAATGAGTTAGTTGGACAAATGGTGTCTACTTTTCTTTTCAGTTATAAAATTCAGCAATTTATCTTACAACATCCAAAAATTGCCCTAGCGAAGATAACAATTATTTATGTCGCATTACTTATGGATCATTTCTAGATATAATCTGTGAGTAGTGCTGGCAGATGCTGTGTCATTCCCAACACTCCACAAAATCTGCAGCCAGCTGAAATGGGGTGCACCATGGAGCAGGTTTTAATTTGCTTAGTACATTTTCATTAAAATAAGAAAAGTGATCCTGAAGAAATTGCCTTAATTATCTCTCTCTGAAAACCTTGAATAATGCTCTAATATTAATCTGCTTCTAATTTTAGAATCCTCAAAATGGACCACTTAATAAATACTTATCACCTGAATACAAATGCTGAAGATGTGTTCAGGGGAGTTACAGGAGACCACACTCAGGATAGGTGATCAGTCAAAAGGATTATGGGATCATGGTCAACTGTCCAACTTTTGTGGATCTCAGATGTCTCATCCTTTTATAAGTGGGCTTCAATTTAAAATATTCCATACTCGATTCTCAGATTACCAATGTTGTGAGACCTTAGTTTGAATGGACATACTCTCTAATTTATTCTCTAGTGGAATCATTCTACTCTTTCAAAGTTTCTCAGTGACTGAAAGGAACAGGTAGGTCAGAACAAACAGCTGAGTTACAACAGAAGAAAGAAAAAAGAAAAAAGCACTCAGTGCTTCCACCAGAAGTAATATGTTGTTCTAGTGAAATAAATATTCACTGAAAATAAAAAGTAAGTTTTATTAAGAACTTAAATGCAATCAGTAATTCTGAACTTAACACTCCCTTTAAAGTATGTGTGTAGAGCCAGAAATCTCAGATGGTGTGAATAATTACAAGATAATTGTGAACATTTGGACACTTACTGTGAGCTAGAGCTTTTGTTAGCACTTTGCATGAGTCTTCTCTGGTCCTCCTCACAAAGACACCATGAGGTAGACATTATCTTTTTCTTAACTGGGATAACTGAGACCGAGAGATGTTAATAGCTTCCATAGGGTCACATGTTATTGACCATACTTGTTCTACTCACGAGGACCATTATTCTTCTTTACCTTCTTTGACTATATGTGATTTCATCATGCCAACCCATGGAAAATTCCACCTGCAGCACCTCTGGTAGTTGTCCACACAAACACATGCATGCACACACCCCCACACCATCACATGCAGTGAGGGACCCTCATGGAGGTGTCACAGCCAGATACACAGCTGGAAACATAAGCAATAACATCTTTTCAAGATAAATAAATTCCACATATAGCATTGTAATTAATATGAGTACTTTAATCTTCAGTGAGATTCAGCCTCAAAGTTGTGAAGAATTTTATGTGTCATCAAATCACATGGCAAATTGAGCATGATGGGAAGGTCCTGGATTTGTTGTCGCTCAACCCTCTCACTGAAAATTGAAATAAACAAGGTCAAGAGGTACATGACACTCCATTTAGGACCAGACCAATGAACGGTGTGTTTACTTTATGATGACTACTGTACTCGCTCCAGGGAGGGAAGCCAAGCTTCCATCCCTACTGGACAGCCTCTACGGTCAGGTGTCAGGTCTTCAACTCTCATTGGGAGAAGGGTGCTCAGCAAGAGGAAAAGTGGATGATACTTTTGCAGGTTTCCTGACTTTTGCTTATATTTCTTTTCTTTGAATCGGTGCGGGGTGTGGGGGGTGGGGTTGCATGAACACATTAATGTACTATTTTAGGCAAATTATTTCCTCCCAGAATCAAATAGTTTTCCTGCCATTGATCATTTTCTCAGCATATACCTTACATTTCTTGGTGGCTGTAACATGGAAGAAGTGACCAGGCAATTTGCCTTAGGAGGACAGTGCTTTGTCTCCATGCTCTGCCTCTTCCAACTTGCTCTTAGTACGCTCCCCACAGACCTTTAATTTTCTTAGCCGAAGGCATCATTCTTTCTCTCACTCTCCCACTTATTCACCCTCTCCTGATATTTCTCTCATCCTCTTTCCTTTCTCTCCCTGCTCACTTACTCAGGTAGTCACTGCAGCTCTGTGTCTTGGCTTCGGGCAATAGGAGCTGTTAGGAACACAGATTGCTCGGAAAGGTGCCCCAGTTCCATTCCACCTTGGCCACTGAACCGTTCTCTGCCACTTTTTTTTTTTTAATTTATAAAACAAACATGAAAACCTCCTAGAGCTTTTGTTCCAACGTTCTAGAGCTTTTGTGAAGATGGGCGCTATAAAACACCCAGGACAGCAACCAGCATTGCCCAGAATTTAGTTGAGTTGGTTGTCATTATCACCACCTTCAGCCACATCCACGCTCAGTGTAAGAGACAGATGCAGGGGATGCCTTGGTGGCTCAGTCGGTTAGGTGTCTGCCTTCTGCTCAGGTCATGATCCTAGAGTCCTGAGATTGAGTCCCGTGTCAGGCTCCCTGCTCAGCAGAGAGTCTGTTTCTCTCCCTCTCCTTCTGCCCTGCCCCCTCAAATCAATAAATAAAATCTTAAAAAAGAGAGAGAGAGAGAGAGAGAAAGAAAGAGACTGATGCAGTCCTGAAAAGTTACAGAGAAGAATTTAAGTTTGGTGCCTCAGTGTTCTCATTCACAAATTGAAGGTGATAATTACCATCTATATCAGGAGCTATTTTTAGTGCTTGTGTTGCACCAACTTACATTTTCCTCACTTCTGAAGGTTAATGAATTCTTCAAAATTGTTGCCACATTCTTTAGGAAAGAGTCCACTGTTCCATTAATTAAAATAAAGCTCCACTGACTTAAGTGAGACCATACTCCTTCAAAAGGTAAGTGTCTCATCTCCAAAGGCAAGAGAAACAAAAGATAAAATGAACTTATGGGACTTCATCAAGATAAAAATCTTGATTTTTATCTCTGCACAGCCAAGGAAACAGTCAAAAAAACTAAGAGGCAGCCCACGGAATGGGAGAATATATTTGCAAATGACACTACAGATAAAGGACTGGTATGCAAGATCTACAAAGAACTTCTCAAACTCAATACACGAGAAACAAATAAACAAATCAAAAAATGGGCAGAAGATATGAACAGACACTTTTCCAATGAAGACATACAAATGGCTAACAGACACATGAAAAAATGTTCCAAATCATTAGCCATCAGGGAAATTCAAATCAAAACCACACTGAGATACCACCTTATGCCAGTTAGAATGGCAAAAATAGACAAGGCAAGAAACAACAATTGTTGGAGAGGATGTGGAGAAAGGGGATCCCTCCTACATTGTTGGTGGGAATGCAAGTTGGTACAGCCACTCTGGAAAACAGTGTGGAGGTCCCTTAAAAAGTTAAAAATTGAGCTACCCTATGATCCAGCCATTGCACTACTGGGTGTTTACCCCAAAGATACAGATGTAGTGAAGAGGAGGGCCATATGCACCCCAATGTTCATAGCAGCAATGTCCACAATAGCTAAATCGTGGAAGGAGCCGAGATGCCCTTCAACAGATGACTGGATTAAGAAGTTGTGGTCCATATATACAATGGAATATTACTCAGCTATCAGAAAAAACAAATTCTCAACATTTGCTGCAACATGGACGGCATTGGAGGAGATAATGCTAAGTGAAATAAGTCAAGCAGGGAAAGACAATTATCATATAATTTCTCTCATCTATGGAACATAAGAACTAGGATGATCAGTAGGGGAAGAAAGGGATAAAGAAAGGGGGGTGATCAGAAGGGGAAATGAAGCATGAGAGACTATGGACTATGAGAAACAAACTGAGGGCCTCAGAGGGGAGGGGCGTGGGGGAATGGGATAGACCAGTGATGGGTAGTAAGGAGGGCACGTATTGCATGGTGCACTGGGTGTTATACGCAACTAATGAATCATCGAACTTTACATCGGAAACCGGGGATGTACTGTATGGTGACTAACATAATATAATAAAAAATCATTAAAAAAAAAAGGTAAGTGTTTGCCTCCCTGATTCCTGAGAGGATATTTGGAAAATGACCTTGGACTCTTTAGAAGCATCTAAGTCCCAGAAGGACACATCTTGAGTTAAGTAGTCACCTTGCCCTGATGGTCACTGGTACTTCTAAATTCAAAAAGCGATTCCTCTCTTGAAGATAATATGTTGCCTTTGAGAAAGATAGTTTGCACATCTGAGCATAGTTCCTTTCCTGATATGTTATAACTGGTTAGAATTAGGTGACATTAAGGCCAGCTAGGGAACGCACAGTGAATAACAGACTGACCAACGTATGCCAACTTAGTAGATGAAACTCTGTGGGACACAAATGGTATTTCCTCCCCCTTGTCCCATCTTGACAGACACCTTTGTTTCCCTCCTCAGAAAGGCCTCAGTTTATTCCAGGAGTACTGGCCCCCAGCCTGCAAACTATAGAGCGATAACAAATGGAAGTCAACCCCAAACCTTAGGAGATCAATTCCAAGGACAACTACAGGATACAGGGGCACTGTCAGGATAGGGAGTTTCTAGTCAGAAAAGTTTTGACAAGAACATTGCTGTGACTCCCTTTCTTTCTTCCTCCTTCCTTCTTTCCCTCCCTTCCTTCCCTTCCTTCCTTCCTTCCTTCCTTCCTTCCTTCCTTCCTTCCTTCCTTCCTTCCTGTGTGTAAGTGTGTGTGTGTGTTTAGCTTTGAATTTCTTTTGACTGTTTGGCTAATTTGAAATGAATGCCAGTGTAAGGATGTTAACCCTTGGGGTTTTATCTTTAGAGACATCAGGATCTCAGGTGGCAGCAATACCTATGGATGTGTTTCCAAATCCCTGTTCCATCAGACATGTCAACCTGGTTGGCAGTTGCTGATGAAAGACATGACTGGAATCTGAAGACAGGTTTTAGTTTAAAGCCTGTTGTACTTCAGAGGGAGGGAGCCTGGAAAAACCTTGCCTTCCACACTATCCAGGCCCATAAGCTTTAAATACCACTTGATGGGTTTAAATTTCAATCTCTTGCTGCTCATCTGGAATCTTCCTCACACTTCAGTGGGCCCTCCTGTGTAGGTCAGGTGCCCCTGGAAGGTAGAGCTGTGCTCTCAAATGGGTGGGGGGCGTCAGGGACACACCCTGGGTGCTGATGTGACCCTGAGGCTCAGGCTGGGAAGGCTGGGAGCAGAGGAGGAGGCCGTAATGAGCTGCACACTCTCCTTGCTCTGTCATTACCAGGACTTTGAAATAATCCTTTCCCTTCAAGAAATCCTGACTTGTGCTGGCATTGTCATCAGATTTATATTTGACAGAAGTAAAACGACTGAGTTCTTCCTTTGTGCCAGGTGCTTTTCTGAGCACTTTGTATGCTTTGAGCGTTTAATCTGTAAAACAATGACATAATTCAAGCACTATTAATATCCTCTTTTTGTAATGAGGGAACTCGGGTACAATTAAGTTAAATAACTTACTCCAAGTGGTAAAGAATGAATAGAAGGTAAAAAACCCAAAATTTGAACCTCAACCCTAAGCCCAACCCGAACCCAAACCGACTGTGTCCAGAAACCTCACTCCTAACCGCTATGCTATAATGAACAGTTACATGCTCATTAATATTATTTGGAAACTAGTGAAAGCATTCAATAGGAAACAAAATAGGTAGGGATTAGTAGAAAGTGAAAAATAAGATAATTTCATTAAATAGACTGATGAATTCAGCAAATGACCAAATATTATGGTTTTGAGCTAGTACGTGAAGAAGATAACCAAAAGGTGTAATTATTATTTATGCTTAAATTGCACACAGTTTTCAAGTAGAAAGATGCTCTAGTAGGATTAGAAGAAAAAGCGTTTGTGATGGTAACAAAAATGGGATTTTAATTTTGAAAGCTACATTGACAATCTTAAAAAATGTTCTTTTTTCTCCTAAGACTTTATCTTGCCTCAAAGATGCTAGCAAACAGCATCTATATTTTACCATTGAAATAAAGTGCTGTCAAAATATTAAATTAGTTATATAACAATCTAACTACCGAGAATACAAATATTAGGTCTGTTGCACCCCAAAGACTAGCAAGGTGCAAAGGAAAATGGAAAACATCAACATTCAAAATGATTTCCCATGAACTGAAAGCTCATTTAGAAAATGATAGATTCTTTCCCCTTGTGAGCCGAACACCAGCTGTAGGTCAATGGATATTAAATTTAACGTGCAGTTTTATATTCAAACACAGTAACAATGGAAATCAAATCTGGTATCCACAAGAGGCGATATAAATAAGACAAAGAGACAGTAGAAGTGTGCATTTCTGGGATTCTGTCCATCCCCAGGATTTTGCCCCAACAACATTTAGAGCAGGCCCTCACATGTCACATAGATGCTTAATACCTACTTGTTGACTGAATGCAGAAAGAAATCATCCCAGCTGATCTCTATGTTTGAGCAGGTCCAGAAGATAGACTTCAAGATATTGATGATCTATACCACACACTTAGTTAAGCTGCATCTTCAAAGAGCATATGGAGAGGATAATGTACTTTTTATGTGTTTGGGTTTTTTTTTCTCAACTGACAGAGACATAAGTTGCTTCAACTCATTAAAGAATCTAAACATGTTAAAAATCACTCCTTGATAAAAAACTTCTCTCCAAAATAAGATTTGTTCAGGAATAGTGATTGGACTCTAAATTTACATCTATGTAAATTGACCAGATTACTTAAGATGATAAAATTTCCAATGGAAAGGGAAAAAAGGAAGTAATGCAGCAAGCCGTGGCTTTTTCTGGTGTTTGTTCCTTTATCACAGTAGAGGGTCACTGCAGCGCGTATCTACTTGGTGGTATGTCACTGCTAACTCAATTCAATCAGCATTACTCTGTTCCTTCTGCCACATGGACTGAATAATAAACTTTACTGTGTGTCTAAAGTTGGGCTGATTGCTTCATAGAAATATGTGACAGGAATATAACATCAAATCACTCTCTTGCCTACCTCCTTTCTTTGGACTCCTTTGTCCTCAGAATAAAACCTTAGATTTGTGGTAGTGACTTCTGAGACCCTCCATGCATATTCTCCTAACTAATGGTACTATATCATCTCCTATCAATTTCCTTCTCGATCACTAAGCTTCAGTCAATACCATTTTGCTCACAATATTAGGTTCTTTTTCTTTTCACTTGTCACAATTTATAATCATATATCTATTTGCATGTTCTTTTGCTCAGTGTCTTTTCCTTCAGTTGGTAAGGAAGAGGAACTTTTAGGGTGTGTGCTTGTTAAATAAAGGAAGAAATGACTCCTGACTTTAAGGACACTTGGAATGCAGTGGGGACACAAAACAAACCAGAGAATTATATAAAAGGACAACCTTCTCTGACTGCATTGTGAACATTATGGAAGTTAAGCACAATGGGTGATCTGAACTGGAGTATTTGAAGCAGTTTTTTTTTTTAAAGATTTATTTATTTTAGAGGAAGAGAGAGACCATGAGCGAGGGGAGGAGCAGAGGGAGATAGAATCCCAAGCAGACTCCCCACTGAGCACAAAGCCCATGTGGGGTTTGATCTCAGGACCCTGAGATCTTGACCTAAGCCAATATCAGGAGCCACCCAGGCATCCCTTGAAGCAGGTTTTGAACAGAATTAAGCCTGAATGGATGAAACCAAACTGGTGGGGAGGGGCATTTTAGTGGGGAAACAGCTCAAGGTAAGGATGAGAATTGCCTGTGAAGGAGAAAGAAGAGCCCACCAAAGCAGAAAAATTGTGTTAGAACTGATTAATCCTTTGGCCCCCAGAGCTCTTATGACAGATGTTGTTTCTGAGCCCTTGCCTTTGCCCAGAATATGGACCACAGCACAGGTCTGATGGAGTTTAAGTTGTACACAATTCCCAGAATCCGTTAACTCCTCTTCTGAGGATCTGGATAAATTTGGCAGAAGGGTTTGAAAAGGAGCTCAACACGTTGCTCATATTCACCTACATCTGCCTCTTCTCTTCCTGCCCCCCCCAAAAAAATAGAAACTGTGTTATCTCAAATTCATGAGACAATCAATGAGGTTCAGTTGGCTTCATTAATGATGCACTAAATCATAAATCACACACACACAAAAATTTGGAGTCGAAGGTGCTGATTGTTGAGACATCCCCCAAAGTTTGTTTTCATTCTTTATCAAGTTCATTGGCTTCATTCTTGTCCCACATGACTTACCTCTGGCTGAAGTTAATACGACTAATTCCTTCACTCAACCTTTGGCTTACATAAAACAATTTAATGACTATGTGCACATTTTGAGAACCAGCAACAGTAGGAGTTAGCAATTTAGGTGTTTAGATTAAATTAAATGTGGATGGGCATTTATTTGTTCAAAAATAAATATTCCTTGATGCTGAACTCTACTATGTGATTAATATCTTAGTGGAAATTAATTTTTCAGATTTTTTTTGTGAGAAAAAGAACTTTGGAGCAGCTGAGCACTTGGTTCATGTGAAGGAAATGGAGAAGACCACTCGACTCTAGAAAGGAAGACAAACATAGGGCCCTCACATGAACGCTGTGCCCACTTGACTCACCATGGAGGCAATCACTTTAAATGGGATGTTGTGTTAAAGGAGCACCTGAAAGGCAATGTTTGGACCATTAGACACAAGCAAGGTTGGCACCCAATGGCTCCCTGTCTCAGAGTTTGTATTGCTGCAGACAGAGGTGCTGCTCTGAGACGTGGCAGTCCTAACATCAAGAAGCACCTTCTCAGGGTCCTTTCATACCTGCCCTGTGGATGGGCATGGATCACAGTCCCATTCTCTACCTTTGAAATCATTCGTGTCCAAGGTTTGAAGTTGGGTTCTCTAGGTCACACATCCCGAGTAAACTAGTCCCTCCAGGTGGTGTTCAAAGACACTCATTCAGTCTTGGCCAAGCCTCATTTTACTGTGAGGATGCTAGTCTCAGAGGGACAACTGTCCAGATTCTGTCAGCATCCACCAAGGCACCACAGGGGCTTATGGGGGTCCTTCCTGTGTGCCAGGCTCCGGGTGAGCCCAGGGATGAAGGATGAGCAGACAGAGCCCCCTTCCGCAGCCAGAAACATGCACGCTTCGGACTCTGGGCCCAAGGCTCCTGCATAAACCAAGTCTAGGATAAGGAATCCCCCTAGAGAAAGAGATAACTTATTTGACATGTTGTTCAAAGTGGCTGGTTTTAAAATAAATCAGTCTGCTTTACACGAACAAACTGTTTAAGACCAGAGTCAAACCAGTACTTTTATGATTTAATACCTTTTTTTTCCCTGAATGCTTTAAATTTTGTGAGTTCTCTCAAAGTTCAAGCTATTGCTCATTATTCTGAAAAAGGGAACAAATTCTTAGAATGTATTCAAAGTCCTTTTAATAAATATAACTATTGCAAAGGTTTGTCATCTTGGCTGTCCTAAACTGAAGTGTCTTGTAATACATAGAAAGTTTATGGGTAGGCCATGAGCTATACAGTGTTGCCTTTTTCTTTGGGTTATATCTTTGGATAAATATATTCCCTCTCCCCCTTTTCCCCTTAATATGTATTTTCTCCCCTCAGCCTAAAATGTTTTTAATTCATCACAAGCGTTTCTCCTGAGTTATTTCCATGTATGTCATACCTACTTGAGAATTACTAAAATAGTCATTCTAGAACATACTTGTTTATGTATCACCCCCCACTTCCAAAAAAGCTTATGATCTTTAAAAAAAAACAAACTTTAATACAACATCACTATATAATGCAAGAAATAACCTCCTAAATATGAATAAAAACTACAAATCTCTCTTCCTTACGTCTTAACAAAAAAGACTAAAATGTATCTCCCCCCTCAAAAAAAAAATAATGGCACAGAAACATTTATTTTTCTTTGCTCCTCAAATTTGTCTTTTAGTAGTTGAGAGCAGATGAAATCTTTTATCACTATATTTAGACGTCAACCAGGCAGGTCGGTGCCATGGCAACTGCTGCGCGAAGAAATGTTAGCAAGGGAGGCGCAGGCGTGCTCTGAGGAGGTGCTTACTTAGTGCCACTCAAGGGAGATGATCTAAGATACTGTCTGGCCAAGGCTACGTGCCCCGCTGCTCTTGGACTCCTGCAACCAGGGGAGGTGGGCCATCTGAGCACCACTGTTGCTCGTACTGTGGAAGTCCAAGAATGGCTGAAGGATGGATGCAAATAAGCCTCTGATCACTAGTAACTCTCCCTTGTCCTTAAGACTTCTCCTCACCTCGAGTCCGAGGATTATTCTAGGTGCTCACTTTATACCCAGATACCAATAAAATAAGTTCATTGCCATACATTTGTATTCCATGTTTTTCCTGCACTCCTATCGGAGGGTAAGAATGCATGCAGGCAACAGAGTCTTACTGAGAGCTTATCTTTTGCCCAGTACTGTTTGAAGCACTAGACATAAAGAAATGATAGAATAGGCAGGGTCATCCTCTTCTCAAAGCTTAAATTTCCTGGGAGAAAGATGGGTGATAAATTACAATCATAAATAAGACTAGCACACGTATAATAGATATTCATTTAAAACATCACATGTGTAAGTGATGTGAGGACTACCACGTGAGGCAGTCTTCACACAAGGGGGATGGGTCGATGGATGGAGAACCCAGGGAAGGCTGCTCTGAAAGATGGACACTTGAGTTGAGACTTGAATGATGGGAAGACTAGCCACCGAAGCCCCAGAGGATGAGCTTCCAGGGGAGGGCAGGTACAAAGGCTGTTCAGAGATAACAGCCCCACTATATTGCAGGAACAATATAGTGTGGTGGGAGAGCAGTGTGGGCCAGGCTGATACCAAATTGCACTTGTCTAATCTACCACCCACATGCTCTTCAGAAGCACTCATAGCTTCAAGCACCCCTCAGACAGAGGTGGGAGTGTCTAAGAAGGGGTCTCCCCTGAGATCCAAAAAGAAGAGAGCTGGGGCCGCTACAATGACTGCTTATGCCAGTGCCAGGGTGACAATAGCAGAGCTCTTTGTTCATGCCTTTCTTGTATGGCAGTCTTCCTTCCCTAGGACTCAGTTGGAGCATGTGGTGACCACACCTGTAGACAAGCTGAAGAGTAGGCAACATGCTTGGCTTCAAGTTGTCCTTCCCTCTCAGGGATCCTTAGCCTCTGGCACCTCTGCTTCCTCTTCCTTTGAGGTGAACCCTTTCTTTCTTTTCCAGGAGCCTCTCTTGTTTCTCATGTGATGGTACCCCTTACCAGTTTTCCACAGGTACAGAGAGGCCTAAATTTGAGAAGTTAGGGTTCAACTTGGGTTCAAGTTGGTTCTTTACCTGAGAGTGCTTACTTACCTGTCACTCTGTCTTGGTTATTCTCTCTCCCCAACACTATTGAGAAATGTGCCTTATATAGGTGAGTTACATGGACTGGGCCACAGAGTCCTGTGATGCTTCATGAAAAGGAAAGGAAAGTCAGTGGTTTTCCTTTCCTGAGTGTGAGGGCTTTCTCTTCTTGTTTGATTACAGCAGGATTCACAGTGATCTGGGCAGCTCTACACTATCACTGTTGCTAGCAGAACAAGCTTAAGAAAAATAAAGGAGTCTTAGAAAATGCAAAGGCCTATGGGAGTTAGTATCTTAGACTAGCCACACTGCTCTACTCTCCACGCTTTAGTGAGGAATATGAATTAGAAACCAAAGAACTGATTTTCTTTAAAAAGAGGATAAGGCATGTGGGCAGGGCATATAAGAAGCTATAGTTGCGTAAATATGTTATGCAGTTTAAAAATTAATTTGTTTTGTTTCATATGAACTTGCTATTCAGAAGGAGGAAATGGACCTTCCTCTTTGAGATACTGACCCTTAAACTAGTGAGAAAATTTATTATTTCTCACATTTAATAGGAACTGTAGAGAGAGTCAGGACATTTGGCAACCTACTCAAGAAATATTATGAGAAACCTACCAAGCAGAAAACACTATGCTAAGATTTTATAGTGGCTGAGCTCAAGCAAGGCCAAAGTACCATTGCTTGTTTATTCACTTAATGCACATTTATTGATTACTTCTGATGACTGGTATTCAGTTCATAGCTGTGTTAATCACACTTTCTCCCAGGGTTTCTTGTGAGAAATAAATGAGATAAAGTTACTTAACAATACTTGTTAACTGGTACGAAGTTAGTAAATAATTATTTTCCTACCCTTTTCTAACCTTTTCAAGATAACATGCTATACTCTTTGCTTGATGTTTATGACTCCTAAAAAACAAAAACAAGGCAAAACACCTCCAACACCTATCTAGGATTATTTTCTATGAGTTTTATGTCTGGAACTCTTATTACAAAAATGGCATGTTAGTCTGCCAGGGCTGCCATAACAAATTACTACACACCGGGTGGCTTAAACAACAGAAATGAATTGTCTCACGGTTGTGGAGTTAGATGTCCTAGAGCAAGGTGTCAGCAGAGTTGGTTTCTTCTAAGAGCTGTGAGGGATGGATCTGTTCCAGGCCACTTTCCTTGGTTTGTGGAAAGCTGTCTTCACATTCACATGGCATTATCCATCTATACAACCAAATTTCCCCTTCCTATAAGGACACCAATCATACTGAACTCAAGTCCACACTAATCATCTCATCTTAACTGGAGTAATTATATCTGCAACAATGCTGTTTCCAAATAAGGTCACATTCTGAGGCACTGGAATTAGGACTTGGACATAAGAATTGGAAGGAGCAGGGAATAGGGACAATTCAACTCATAACAAGTGGTATTGCTTTATTTTGAGTATCTGAGCCCACCCTCTTCTGTTCTCTCTTTTGCTCTTTCTTCTCTCCTAAAGTCTTTCTATTGAAAGTTCTCACATCCTTCAAGTCTGATTCAATGCTCACCTCCCCCATGTAGCTCTTCCTGATTTCTCTAGCTAGAGTGGAATTAATTTTTTGAGTACTATATTTAGTTATTTTACTTTATTTTTTAAACAATTTTATTTATTCTAGTACTTATTTTCTATATCATTAATATATGGTACTATTCAATCAATAAATACTTCAAATGAATGAAGGTATTTGTGGAGATTTCTTCTTCCCAAAAGGCTATAAAGTCTCAAAATGAGGGATCATCTTTATACTTATTTTTATAATATATGTTTTTAACACAGATCCTTGTATGCAGGGTGGCTTAACAGAGAAAATGCTCAAGTGGGAAAAGAGACAGATTATTACGGAAAGAAACCCCAAAGGATGACACTTCCTTGATAGACCTTTGATGGTACGGAGACTAGTTCTTCACCTTGTTAGCTTTGAAAACTGATTCCAACAGCAAATGGAGAGTGGTTTCATCTTTAAGATAAACACACGCATGAGGTCGATGGATAAAATCAGACCATTGATTTATTAATTCACAGTGATAAATGAACTGTCATAAACACTGAAGGGCAATGTCTCTTGGTTAGTTCTATGTGGGAAGTCAGATATAATCACAAGTTTGCTGGATGCGCATGGAGTCAGATCAAGGGAAAATCGATAAGTGATTTGAATATTTAATAGTATCAGACTAAGATAGTCTGATGCATTAATCTCCACAGTTGTGATTATCTTGCCAGTGGAATAACATACTTGAGTTTAGTGGCTTAGCACACAGGTACTACAAATGTTTGGATAATCTTGGGCTATTCTTTCTCTTTGTGTAAAGTGATTACCCTGTTTTATAATCTTCTTGGATGATAACTTCCTTTTAATGTCCAAACAAAAAACACTTTATGGCTCCCATATGGTGTGAGTATAAAAAAAAAATCAGTCATTTCTCAAATATTTCTGAGAATTTATTGTCCTTGTTATCATTTATTATCTCTAATTTCAAACTCCTGCTCCTAGAACCCCCTGCCCAGTCACTTCTTACCAACTTACTACTATCTCTATGTTTTATCTCTCACTCAAATTACTGAGTTCCAACACCTGTATATAACTTTCTCTTTAGTTTCCAGAAAAAGAAGAACACCTAACTGTCCTAGTTAAGTAGTTTTCTGGAAATGCACGTCATAAGATAATTTCAAAACAGGAAAGGGGGGGGAAGCTAACCAGCCTGACCAGCTATCACTGCTCCCAAAGATTATTTGACGTGGTCCATCATAGACCGTCCCTCAGTCATAATTTCTGCACCACCATGTTGTTGCAACTCCTATCCTACTCTATTAAGAGATCTCTATCTTCTCTCCTTGCTCCCAAACTCCTAAGCTACTTCCAAGCCTACATGTATAAACAATAGCAAAATCTTTTATTAAAAAAATACATATGCTTATATATCTTATTTTTGCACTTAGCTTTTTTCTAAAAATTTTTCATATTGTTGCACAATCTGAATGGGTTATTTTAATGATTATTTAGTTGTTCACTGGTTTTTGACCAAAATATACATATATATATTACTTTGGTGACTCCGTATACTTTCCTACTGTTTAGATACAAGAAGAGCACCATTTATTTTAATAATAAAAGATGGCATATATAAGTATTAATAAAATGGCTGCTGAAGCATTCTCATTAAAAACAATGAAAATTAAATTTTAAAAATCCCCTTTTTTATAATCATACTATCATCTTCAGAAAATGTGTATTAAATGCCTACTATGTGCCAAACACTGAGGTAGATCTTAGTATACAATAGAGAACAAAAAAATATATATAGCTATATTCTCAAATATGAATTAAATAAAATAATTATATGAATGAATATACAATTACAAGTGAAGTTAGTACTCTGAAGAAAAGAAACGTGGTCTTTGAGGGGCATTAAACAATAGCATCTAGCCTAGGCTGGGCATCAGGGAGGGCAAAGTCACATTACCACTGATCGGTGGACATGGCAGGCCAGAAGGTAGAGAGGGAGAAGGGGGCAGAGGCACAGTCTTCCAGGCAAAGGAGGTGTCCAGTCAGTTAGGATAACAGAAGATGTCCAGTGTCGTTGGAGAGCAGAGGGTAAAGAGGGGAATGGTGTGAAACACATGATGAGGCTGGAAAGAAAGACAGAAGAGTCCAGACCATGCAGGAATTTAGAGGATTGTTAAAATTCAGATTTAAATTTTGGAAAAAAAAGTCACTCTGGCTGTAGTGTGGAGAATGAACCGGAATTGGCCAGAGTCTGCACCAGAAAACAGTCTAATCAAGAGATGATAAATGCTGTAACTAAGAGCCACTCTCAGTTGAAGAAGAGAGAGAGGGGAGAATTTGAGAATCATGAAGGGAAGAATAGCAATAGGAATCACTGATGGATTGGATATTAGCACTAAAAGAGGGAAAAGCTACAAATGTGACTTGCATGCCTGAAAAGATGGAAGTGGGCTACACTGAAATAGGAAACCCTAGAAAAAGAGCAGGCTTGGAGGCTAAAGTCATGAGTTCAGTTTTGGTCATGTTGAGTTTGGGTGCCTTTGAGATACTCAAGCCTACTTGTTAATAGTGGTTGGATATGCTCCCTGGAACTCAAGAGAGACCTGGGCTCTCTCAATATTTGGTTTGAAGATGTATTTAAGGGTGGATGAGTTTGTCCTGGGAAGAGAGTACAATGTGAAAAGAGCAAAGGGCATGAAGTATTAGCATTTAATGGCTGTGGAGAGGAGTGTGTGCTTAGAAAGGGGGATGAGCAGGAGAGTTGGTGCCCCATTAAGTGGAGGAAGGGAAAATGAGCCTGATAGAACAGAAAGGAATGGAGCCAATTAGAAGGGACCAGTCACTCAGGAAGCTTTCTATGAAGTAGGAGAAGAGTAAAAGATAAGGGTGTAGACAGGGAAGTGTAATGAAAAAAGGTTTTTGTTGAGGGAGTTTAAATGCTGATGGCAATAATGGGGTGGATCCATGTGGGTGATTACATTAGACAGAAGGGATAATTGGTAATTTCAGTTTCCTTAGGACCAAAACACTGGCACAGGGGTTAACTTTGGATAGGGAGTGGGGCACGGCTGAGAAAAACAGGAAGAAAAGAAAATGGATGTTTCTAGACACAGGCAGTCTGGATAGGTTTGGACGTTAAAGGGTATTCCAAATGATGGCTTCCACTTTTTCTGTAGAAGGTTTAATCTTTGCCTGGTGAAGGGATGGTTGGGTGGAGTTGTAGATTGGAGGAAAGTAGAGAAATGTCAAAGTGATCATTGGAGATGAATATGATGAAAAGAGGGAAAAGGCAGTTTAGGGTGGTGACAAATCTGTCTCTGAAATGGAGGGACATGCAATTGAAGTTGGATAAGAAGGACACAAAGAGAGTTAGGAACATGGTGATTGGAACATGATTGGAACATGGAGAAGGCATCCTCGGAGGCCCACTGGAGCTCTGGGAAGAATGTGGGATACTTGGGGTGGATCAAGGTCAGGTGGTGACAAAGTCCTGGCTGTGACTTTGAGAGAGTATGGCTGAAGCAGAGGGAAGAAAATCTTATAACAGGAGGAGGTCTGGGAACTAAGAGACTGAGATATTGGATGGGTCATCTTAGTTGAGACTGAAGAGCAACTCAGTTTCTCGTCTCAATCTGTCTCTTAGATCTAAATCCTGGAAAAATAACTTATGGAACCTAAAAGGCATATAAGAATGTGTTCCTAATCAAAAGAGAAGCCTTTTCCTGAAGATAAATTTTATTTGCATCCTGAGAAGTTTGTTCCCTGATGCCCAATATGTGGTGTCTTTTCCAACACCAATCCTCCAATTCTCAGACAATAGCTATTATGGACTGAATGTCTGTGTTCCCTCCAAATTCATATGTTGAAGCCCCAACCCCCAGTGGATGGAGTTTCTCTCTCTCTCAATCTCTCTCCCTCTCCTTCTCCACACATGCATGGAATAAGGTCCTATGAAGACATAGGAAGAAGATGGCTGTTAGAAACCAGGAAGAGAGCTCTCACCACTTTGATTTTGAACTCCCAGCTGGCACTTTGATCTTGAACTCTCAGCCTCCAGAACTGTAAGAAAATAAATTGTTATGGCAGCTCAATGTTGTTGGCAGCCTATGTTGTTATGGCAGCTCAAACAGACGAATATACCAACTATCCAGAGTGAATGCAGACCCCATAAATTAACGAGCTTAGTTCCACAAGACTGCCCTTACTTCAGAGACCAGTTGCAAGTTCTAAGTCCCCAGGGTCCCTGCACTTCTGTCTAACCTGCCTATAGATTCAGGGGTTCACAAGACCCCTCTACAGCTTTGCTAATTTGTTAGAATGACTCATGGAATTCAGGAAAACACTTACTTACATTTACTGGTTGATTATAAAGGATACAATACAGGAACAGCCAAATCAAAGAGATGCATAGGGCAACATATGGGAGTGAAGAAGGGAGGCACAGAGCTTCTGTGCCTTCCTTGGCTAAGCCATCCTCTCAGCACCTTGATGTGTTCACCAGCCCAGAAGCTCTCTGAACCCCACTGTCTAAGGTGTTTCTATGAAGGTTCAATTATATAGGCATGATGATTAAATCAGTGGCCATTGGTTATTGAACTCAATCTTTAGCTCCTCTCTCCTCCCAGCGGTCAGTTGTGGGAGGGGGTAAGAACTGAAAGGTCCAACCTTCTAACCATACCTTGGTCTTTCTGGCAACCAGCCCATCCAGAAGCTGTTTTGGAGCCTTCAAGAGTCACTTCATTAGCATAACTCAGGTATGGTTGAAAGGGGTTTATTATGAATGACTAAAGAAGCTCTTATCCACTGAAGAAATTCCCAGGGTTTTAGGAGTTCTATACCAGGAAGCAGGCACAAAGACCAAATACATGTTTGCCTATATATTTATATTAAGTGAATAAGTCCCATAGAGCATAGAAATAAATAAATAAAAGCAAATGGCTACTTTTTTTCTGTTACTTTTCAAAATGTTATCAATTGAGGTGTTTTGAGTTAATATGTACAGAAGATGTTCACTAATTTTTATTTTATGTTACTTAATTAAACATGATATCTACTTGTGCATACACTTGTACACATCACTTCTTACAACAATTGCTTAGTTTTCTGTGCTCAAGGATAAGCTGATGTTAGGCGTGATTGTCATGAAGAGACCCCTTGTTTCACCTGGTTGCAGTGTCTGGGCAACCACAGACAAATCCTTGGCATAGCAGAAATTATTCAAGGGCCCCCATTTAATTTTGAAATTCCTTAAATAAGGTGAGAAGTCACCACAGTAAAAATGCTTCAAATTGGTAAAGTGTCTTTGGACTTCCTGCCTGATGCCTTTAGAACATAATAGTTCTTAGAGATCATGCCTCTATTTTTTTAATTTGGTTTTATGGATAATGCAAAAAAAAAAATCTTTAAGTGATTTTTTCAAGGTGCTCTAAGGTTTCAAAGGGAGCTTAGCTTTTTTTTTCTTTTTTTTTTTTTTTTTAGAGAGAGAGTGGTAAATTTGTGAAGGGATATTAGGGTAGCTATACATTATATATTTGAGAGAGAAATCTGTTATAAATGAGTACAACAGTATTTGCTTCTTTAGTTATTGGGAACAGCCTTTTTAAAAAAGTCAAGGAAGGGGTCTTAGTTTATTGTTAAGCTTAATCAAATACTTTTGTAGATGAGAAAATTTGGCCTAATGAGACTAGACTAGATTACAGTTTAGGCTGGGCTACTCCAAACTTGCACTCCATTCTCTCTCCAGAATAGCAAACGGGCTTCCAAGTCACAAATCAACACAAAGATATGATAAGCTGTCATCCCCTGATTCTTATTTCCTCCACCTTATATTTCACTAGCAAACTTCCCAGACAGAATTATTTTTTTAATAGATGATGTGTGGCTTGTGCATTAAATTGTGCTGTTTGACAGAGCTCAGTGTTTCTACATTTGGTATTTTGATTATGAATATTTCTTCCAGGAGGTGTTGTGACACAGTGGCAAGCAAGCTGCCCTGAAGTCACACAGACAGAAAGCCCTGCACTGGTGGGATAATTATGAGCTCTGCAGTCAACTGGAGAAGCCCTTAAAGTCTTGACTTGGTAGCCACGTGACACTGGGCAAGTCATTTAACCTCTTTGAGACTTAACTGATGTATCTGTCCAATGAGAAATAACACTTAACTTATAGGGTTATGGAAGGACTAAATGTAGTTCACTGTTGGTGGGAAGGCAAATGGGTGCAACCACTGTGGAAAACAGGATGGAGGTGCTTCCGAAAATTAAAAATAGAACTACCCTATGGTCCAGCAATTCCACTACTGGGCATTTACCCAAAGAAAAAAAATGTTAATTTGAAAAGATACACGCACCCCATGTTTAGGGCAGCATTATTTACAATAACCAAGATATGGAAGCAACCCAAGTGCCCATAGATAGATGAAGGGATAGAGAAGATGTGGTGTATATATACACAATGGAATATGACTCAGCCATAAAAAAGAATGAAATTTTGCCATTTGTGACAATAAAGATGGACCTAGGTGGTATAATGCTAAGTAAAGTAAGTCAGTCAAAGAAAGACAAATACCATATGATTTCACTCATATGTCAAATTTAAGAAAAACAATGAACAACAAAAAAAGAGACAAACAAAAAAATAGGGCGCCTGAATGGCTCAGTCAGTTAAGCATCTGCCTTTGGATCAGGTCATGAACCCAGGAGTCCCACATTGGGGTACTTGCTCAGCAGGGAGTCTGCTTCTCCCTCTGCCCCTCTCTGCCCTCACTCGTGCTCTCTCTCATTCTTCTCTCTCTTTCAAATAAATAAATCAAAAAATTTTTTGAAAAGAGACCAAAAAAAAAAAAAAAAAAACCACAGAGAACTGGTGGTTGTCAGAGAGAAGCAGGTAGGAGGATGGGTGAAATAGGTAAAGGGAATTAAGAGTATGTTTACCTTGATGAGCATTGAGAAATGTGTAATTGTTGAATCATTATATTGTACATCTGAACCTAATATATCACCATATGTTAATTACACTTGAATTAAAAAATTAAAAATAAATGTCATGTCTGGCACAGTAATAGATGCTTAATAATTAGAAATGCTTTGTGTAGTATCTCTATTTTATGTGTTGCTTATCAGATTTGTGAATTTGGGCAAACTGTTTACCTCTGAGTCTCTGTATGCTCACTGGCCAGACAGAGAAAATCAAATCAGCCTCACAGGGATGTGAGGATTAAAAGATAAAAACAGGTACAGAGTGACATTCAATACATATTTGTTCATTTTTTCTCCTTTTCTTTCTCCTGACAATAATTTGTTCTGATTAATCTGAGCCTGTGAACTGTTTATATTAAAATATAGATTAGCAAAACTTCATGGCAAGGGTGTTTGTGTCCTCATCTGCCTGGACACTGTAAAAGTAAAAACAACTAATGCACTGAGTTGTGGTTTTCTTGGTTTGGAAAGCACCTCTTCTAGGGGACTTCTGCTGAGAGGTTCTTGCATTCAGAACAAGTTTCTTTCATCATGGAAACTCCAGATCTGCGCAGTGTTGGTCAAGCACACCCCTCTTAGAAAGGCTTACAGACCCAGATGTATAAAATGGTTTTAACACAAGCTGTCAGGTTTATCTCACAAAGAGAGGAGGTTGGAATTTATGACTCAGTTTTAGTTGGAGTCAGCGGTTTCTCCTAGAATGAAAGTTTTGTCTTGCTTCTCTCAGGGTAAGTGCAGAGGAGGATTTCATCATTGCTAACCAGGACACAACCTCTGGCAGGTGGACACATTCAGGGTAGAAGAAGTAGTCTCTGTGCCTTTGCAAATGTTGAATGTGAAAAGGGGGCAAGGCCTTGACTAGCATTTGAAAAGGTTGACCGTGAGAGAGGGATCCAGGAACACAAAGGCACTGCTGCTTCTGGCTCAGACCTGCTCTGAAACAGAACAGAATATTCCCTGGTTACACTAAAAAATCACAAGTGGTTTGTTTTTTCTTTTGAAAAAAAATCACTCCTGCAACCATTATCAGTTTGTTAATATCTTTCTAAAACAGTTTTGGAAGAGAAGTGGTCTAGCCAGGCATTTTTGTTGCCATTGCTGTTCGAAAATATCATAGCTGTTTCCATTTTATAACAAACAGAAGAGCTTGGACTGGACTCAGCATAACAGGCAAAGCTGGAGTCAGCAGAACTTGATTTTTATTTCCAATTTTGGAGCTTAATTATTGAAAGAACTTGGGAAAAGAGATAATAGAGTCACCCCAACAATAACAAAACTTAGATTCTCTGAGCTATAGCAACTGAGAGCAATGTGAGATCTAATTGGATGATCCATGCATGTGAAGCTTATCACAGGACCCAGCATCACGCACAGACGAGACCCTGCTTCTTGTCTTGTTTAATTAGGAAACTCGATTGGAAATTGAAGTCTGGGAATTTATTAGATCCATTTAATATTGTTCTCAAAAAGTCCCAGTGTGATCCAATTGCAAACAGCAATATTCTTACCTCTTACAGATTTTATGATTATTTATATTATAAGAAAAAAAGAAAACATTTTGATACTTACTCTGCATTATAGCCATAGGACAATAATGTGGTCTGCTAGTGTTTGTTAGTATGTGCATTGTTATCTAATTTTTGATTATCTAACCTTAATTTTATTACTTTTTTTTAAAGGACGTGAATCATTGTCATCTGCTTATACCAAATTAAGTCATTCACAATGTGCTATTAAAAATCTTGAATAAGTCTTAATAGTTTAAAAAGTAATTTTTAACAACAATGGATATTACAAACTTTGATACAAAGTATTTTGTGAACTACAGAAACACAAAGGGCTTTTGCTCACTTTATCACAAAATCAAGAAAGGAAAAGTTGCATTTTATTGTATACAATTGTATCTCGTTATAATTTAAGTAATTGGCTTGGTATTAGAAGTATCTGATTAAATCAGACACATCCAAAACAGTGAGAGCAATAATTATGTAAATGAAGCATAAATAATTAAAAATGAAAAATAGTTAGTGTCTAGATCTAAAGCTTTTCAAAACATTGTGTGTGTTCTAGAACCAGCTCATTATGCAGAGCAGTGTCTGGGAGGGTAAAGTTAAGTAGAAAGTCGCGTTGTAGAATTCTCAGTTTAGTCTTGATCTAAATGATACTCAACTGCTTAACCACAAATGAATACATACGCTCATTATCATTTAGATCCTGTTTTGCCAAGACATTAATTTGGATTTCAATCTCCTTTTCAATTAGAAATCCAGGAAAACAGAAATGTAAGTGCCTTGTCACTAAGACACCAATATAAGAAATCAGGTGAGGCATATGTCACCACCACCAATATTGTGTCAGGTCATTTAAATCTAGTCGTATGTTGGCTGTTAATACATATGTGAGAATTGCCTTTTCCAGGGAAGCCTTTTTATGTTTTCCTGTGCTATTCAAAAATGGAAATATGTTTAGAGTACATTATCCAGTCAAAATACACATTTTAATTTATTTTAACTTCTTTTTGGTCCTTAAGTTACTTTCTGGTATAAGTTTAGCCCCAAAAGAAACATAGAAGTTTTCAAAAATAGCTCATTTTCCCTAAATGACTTCTTTCTGCTTTGAGGTAGAAGCAATATAAACACTGGAAAATATACTTTGTTGGGTGTTATGTTGCCCAGATAAGTCCTTGATTGAAAAAAAGTGAAATGTATTTCCTTTTCCTGAAATTTTTTTGGCTATCAGAGTTTTTATAGTGAAGACAATGTTATCTTACATTTATTATATCCTTCCTTATATAATTTGGTCAAAAAGTGTATGGAGGGGTGTGTGGGTGGCTCAGTCGGTGAAGCATATGACTTGATTTCAGCTCAGGTCATGATCTCAGGGTTGTGAGATCAAGGCCTCTGTGGGGCTCCGTACTGGGCATGGAGCCTACTTGAGAGTCTTTCCTTCTCCCTCTGCCCCTCCCCCATCTCTCTAATTAAAAAAAAAAAAAAGAAGAAGAAGAAGAGGAATAAAGAAACAAAGTATATGGAAAATATGCCTAATGGTTCAAGGAGAACCAGCACAAGAATGTGAAAAATTTGGGCTAAATATATCTTATTTGGGGGAATGTCTGCTTTCAGATACCTGGAGTAGAAGAAATATTTTTCTATATTCCTGTCACTAAGTAGAACAAAAAACTCTAGACATTATATGTATAACAAACATAAGAAGATTCTAAAAGGTGGAGAGAAGTTTGACTGGGGACATTGAGACTTGATGAAGACGAACATGAAGATGAATTCTCTGCCTTTTCTTTTGTCTCATATGTCCCAGACTGAATACTGGAAATGCCAATGGACACAGACTAAAAATAATAACAAAATAAAATAAAAGGAAATAAATAAAATAAAATAATAAAATCTTGTTTTCTTTGGTCACATGGCCAGGAAAAGGAAAGTGTACAAAGACAGAAAATCCTCTAGGCAATAACTGTTTTACTCTAGCCAAGACCACAGGAAAAAAAAAATGTGCCACTCTCCTACACTTCCTACCAAAGACTGAATGGAAAGCCTAGATATTCACACTCTCCAGACTATAAAATGATACCTCAACCTCTTTAGACAGGGTGATATCAGAAAAGAATGAGTAGGAAGTCAAAACTTTGGCCTCTGGGGCACCTGGGTGGCTCAGTCAGTTAAGCATCTGCCTTTAGCTCAGGTCATGATCCCAGGATCTTGAGATCAAGTCCTGCATTGTGCCTGCTTTTCCTTCTGCCCACTGCTCCCCCTGCTTGTTCTCTCTCTGTCTTTTTCTCTCTGATAAATAAATAAATAAAATCTTTAAAAAAAAACCACAAAAAACAAAACTTTTGCCTCTCTTGGGTGGTAATGAGACCCCCCTCCTTCCATGGGATGTTAGTGTAGACCATATGAGGATCCTGAACTTCCATCTCATCCAGTAGCAATGAGGTGCTTTTCTACTTCCTCCCTGAGGTGACATCAGAGGAGGAGGAGTAGAGAGTCAGAGCTTTCACCGGGAATAAAGGAATGGGGTATCACTGCAGATACTACATCAAAAGTGTAATAAGAGAATATTATGTACAAGTCTAGACACGTGAATTTGACAACTTAGATGTGATGGACCAAGTCCTCAAAAAACATGTATTACAACTCACCCAATTTGAACTAGGTAATTTGAAAAGCTTTGTCCCTATTAAAGAAATTGTATTTGGAATTAAAGACCATCCAAAAAAAGATATCGCCAGGTCAAATAGTTTCACTAGAGAATTGATTTAAAGAATTGTGAAAGATTAAAAGGAGAATTAGCACCAGTGTTACACAATATCTTCCAGAAAATAGAAGAGGAACATTTGCCAATTCATTTTATGAAGGTAGTTTTATCTTGATGCCAAAACCAAAGACAGCACAAAACAAATAAAAAAAAAAAATACCAATAGCACTCATGAATATAGATGCAAACATCCCTAATAAAATATTAGTAAATATAATTTGACAATATGTAGAAAGAAATTTACATCTTAACAAAATGGCATTTATTTGAAGAATATAAGGCGGGTTCAATATTCAAAGATTAATAATGCAGTCTCCATATTAACATAAGAAAATCACATAATTCTATCAATTGATGAAGGAAATCATTTGACAAAATTCAACACCTATTCATATTTAAAATATCAGAAAACTAGGAACAGATGAGAAATTCTCCATTGACAAAAAAAATCCAAACACCCCCTATAACTAACATGATATTTAATGATGAAAAATTGGATGCTTTCTCCCTAAGCAGGAGAAACAAGTAACAAGCAAGGATGACCAGTTTCATTACTAACATTCAATATAGTATTAGAAGTGCTAAGCACTTCAATAAGACAAGAGAAAGGAATAAAGGTATATAATTTAGAAAGAAAAGGGGGGAAACCTTCCCTATTCACAGAGAGCATGATCATATATATAAAAAATCCCAAGAACTCTACCAAAAGAAAGAAAAAACCTTTTAGAACTAATAATTGAATTAAGCCACATCATGGAATTCATGATCCATACAAAAATATCAATTGCATGTCTATATACTAGCAATGAACACATGGACTCTGAAATAAAAATACAATACTGCTTACACTCTCTCCCAGAAGAGTGGGAAACTCTACTTAATACAGATATCAATTCTCCTTAAGTTGATATACAGGTTTAATGCATTTCTATTGAATTCATAGCAATTTTTTTGATATAGAAAAGATTATTCAAAAATAATTAATGGTAAGGCAAAGGAACTAGAATAGCTAAAAACAATTTTGAAAAAAATAAACTGTGAGCCATCAGTCTACCCAGTTTTAAGACTTATTATACAGTTTGAGTAATCAGGACTGGGTGGCATTGGTGGAGCAGCAGATACCTCAAACAATGCAACAGATTAGACAATCCAGAAATAGCCCCACACACATATGCCCAACTTATTTTTAGCAGGAGTGCCAAAGTGATTCAGTGGAGGAAGGAAAGCCTTTTTGACAAATGGCATTGAAGTTTTGTCATCCATAAGCAAAAAAATAATGGTAAACTTCAACCTACACTTAATACCTTATACCAAAAATAACTCAACATGGATCATATATTTAAAAGCAAAATATAAAATTATAATATGTTTAGGGGCACCTGGGTGACTTCAGTCAGTTAAGTGTCTGCCTTCAGCTCAGGTCATGATCTCAGGGTCCTGGGATCCAGCCCCCTGTGGGACTCTCTCTGCTCAGCGGGAAATCTGCTTCTCCCTCCCTCTCCCCTCTTCCCTCCTCTTCCCCCTACCCCTCCCCTTGCTCATGCTCCCTCACTCTCTCAAATAAATTAATAAAATCTTAAAAAAAAAACCCTCCTCTAATATGTTTAGAAGAAAAGAAAACATAGAAGAAAAACTTCAGGACCTTTGTTTCACTAGAGTTCTCAAACATGAAAAACATAACTCAAAAAGAAAAAAAAAGGATAAATTGGGCTTCATCAAGTTCAAAACTTCTGCTCTGCAAAATACCCTCTTAAGATGATGAAAAGATAAACTACAGATTATGAAAAAAATATTTGCAAGCCATGTCTGTTAAAGGAATCATATGTAGACTATAAAAGAACTCTCAAAACACAGCAGTAAAAAACAAAGAACAAACAAATCCAATTAAAAAATGGGCAAACAGCATGAAGGGACACTTCACTGAAGAAGATATATGGAGAGCAATAAGGGCATAAAAGATATTCATCATCACTAGCAATTAGACTACAATGAGATATCACTACACACCCACTGGAACAACTAAAATAAAAAAAAAAAAACAGCAACAATACCAAATGCTGGTGAGGATGCAGAGAGACAGTATCTCTCATACATTGCTGGTAGGAATGCAAAATGGTGCAGCCATGTTGGAAATTAGTTTGAAAGTTTGTTAAAAACACTAAACACTCTTAACATGTGACCCAACAATTCCCCTTCTGGACATTTATCTAACACAAACTAAAAATGTTCTAAAATAGGTGAATGGTTAAACAAACCCACACCATGGAATACTCCTGTGCAGTACAAAGGAGTGCACACAAATAAAGAGAAATGGAACAACCCGGGTAAATCTCAAGGATATTATGCCAAGTGAAAAAAATCCAATATAGAAAAAGCCACCCTGTAATTTCCCATGT
Source organism: Ursus maritimus (assembly GCF_017311325.1). Classification (NCBI taxonomy): domain Eukaryota; kingdom Metazoa; phylum Chordata; class Mammalia; order Carnivora; family Ursidae; genus Ursus; species Ursus maritimus. The sequence continues at coordinate 7,862,042 of NW_024427107.1, forward strand.
GATTTCATTTGTATAATATTCTCACAATTACAAAATATAGAGATGGAGAAATTTTTCATGGCAGGGGTTAAGGTTGACGGGGGTAGGGAGGTGAGTATGACTACAAAAGGGAACCCCATGGGAGAACTTTGCCAGGACGAAAAATTGTGTATCTCACTGCAGTGTGGTTACACAAATCTACACATGCAACACCATGACAGAACCATCCACACACTTCGTTCCAGTGTCAGTTCCCCAGTTTTTAGACTGTGCTCTATGTAGCAGGTAACGAGTGGGGGCAACTGGTTGGAGGTATGTAGTTCCTCTCTGTGCTATCTTTGTGATTTCCTATGAACCTATATTTACTTCAAAAACAAGAAGCTTAAAAAAAATCCTAATATGTCTCTGATGGTCTGTAGAACTCGCTGTCTGTATGATGCCCCGTGTGGCAGAATCAAGGACTCCTTTAAAGTATATGTGATTTTTTTATTGAAAGACTTGTCCATCGGGTGATAATTTGGGTCACTGCCTTCTAGGTTCTTTTCTCTTTGACTTGGGAACAATCAAAGAAGTCCTATTGGAGCTAAAAAGTTTGCAAAGCAGCATCTGTGTTTCTTCATAATTTTAAAATGCAGAATAAAGTAACAATGGATACTTTTAGTTGTTCTATAAATAAAACACGTCCTCTTTCTTTTAATGGAGACAGATGGATTGAGTTCCCCGCAGAGTGGCCATTAAAGGAAGCACTGTCTGGTTCATATATATCTAGTAGCATAGAATATGGTAAATGATTCTGAAGCTAATGTCTGTCATCTAATTTTTTTTTCAAAGTAGCACATTTTTGGTATATATAAAAATTCCCGAAAGCCATTTATTAATCCTAGATTTAATTCTAATTAAACCAGAATTTATTTAGTTTTTGTTTTAGAATTAGTATATCTAGAGCAAGTTCATTTTTTACACACTTCAAGCTTTTCACATAATGCATAGCTAAATGTTATTTGGCAAGTCACTCTAGTTTCACATCCTTCAACTTCCTTTGGTGATACTTTCCTGTGCCAGGGGTGTGCGGATCATAGAACGAAGAAAGACCTTCTGGATCATCTGGTCCAGAGGGCTCAAACTGGCAGCCAGTAAGTGTTCTCTCTTGGAGCATGACTGTTTTTTTAATGGGATTTGAATGTCTTTGGATGGGACACAAGATATCCCCAATCGGCCACAGCCCAACCCACCTCTCTGGGTCGCCTCCAGAACCTTCCCACAATGCATTCCTTGCTTGGAATTTGAGTGTGGAACTCCTCCTCCTTGTTTAGTGTTCCCATGGATGAAAAAACAGAGCCCAAATGGGATATTCAGTTATTTTGTCATGGTCACATGGCTAATTCTTTGCAGAGCTAGGTCTACATCCATATCTCAGTCTCCTTGTCCCCCCACTTATTCCACTGTCTTATACACCCAGCAAGCATTTAAGAAAAATTAAAATAAAATAAGATAAAATAAAAAAACCGGTCCTAAGAGACATCTAGAAATCCCACATGCACAGAAGAATTTCTCTGTGTGCCCCAAAATGCTCAACGGAGCAGCCCAGAAGGAGACTGTGTGATCTCTTATTTCCTCACGTGGACCAGACCCCACTGCAGGAAACAACACTCTTCCCTGCCAGCTTCCTCCCACCCCCATCCCCTGTCCAAATTGATTTTGTGCTTCCTGTTTTTCTGTGCTTGACAAAGAGAGCAAAAGTAACATGCTGTCAATGGACAGTTGCCAAAAAAGCAGAGTGGCCTTTAAAAAAAAATCACTTGCTTCAAATTTCCAACTGCAGTTCAAAATCGCTTTCCAAGCAGACACTGCATTATGCTAATAATATGCTAAATCATTACGGTCTTCCTATTTGTCTATTGATTGTTTAAGTAGAATGTTATGACAGGGAAGTTTTGGTGCTAGGAGTATCGACCGCCTTCAATGTGTTCTTAAGCAGGCAACTCTGGTGTATACATTACACTAAGTCTGATAAATTGCACATCATAAGTCATTTCATCTTGATGTTGCACTGGGACAGTCTTTTGGGAACTTTAACATTCTCAAAACATTGAGAAAATATAGAACATATAAAAATGATATTAATAATTACTTATTATTTATTGAGGGGCTTCTCTGAGACAGGAATAATGCTAGGCATTTTACCTGTATCATTTCTAATACATCACTGCTACTTATAAGGACTACTGTCTTCTTTGCACATTTGGCGGAACTGAGACTCAATGGTGAGGTCACTCTGCTAACCTCTCTTGGCCATTAATGTCTATTATCAGGATTTGAACATAGATCCATCTGAATTGAAGTTCGTGCTCTTATAAAAATGTCCAAATATTACTTAATCGTTTTTTGTCTTTGAGCTCTGGGAGATCGGACATATAGTTAGATGTTTTGGGTTTCAAACTTCTACTAAGCCAGTTCTTCTACTGGTGACAAGGTGAGGGACATTGTGGGGGGGGTGCAGTGAGCACAGCACAGCAGGGGCCCTTTGTGAAGTAATAACATACATAATTCAGACACACACTTGGCACCACCCAGAACCCAGTGCACATTTACTGTCCATGTGGTGACAGTCTCCAGGAAAGCTGGAAGAGGTGAGGTTTGAGGGGAAACGGGGAGACTGGATTTAGAAGGAGAATTTTGACCCCTAGGAAACAGAATTTTCAAAAACAAGGATCAGGGCACCTGGGTGGCTCAGTCGATTAAGCATCTGCCCTCAGCTCTGGTCTTGGTCCCAGGGTCTGGGAATCGAGTCCTACATTGGGCTCCTTGATCATCAGGGAGTCTGCTTCTCCCTCTGCCCCCCACCCTCAGCTCATGCTCTTTCTCACTCTCTCTCTCAAATAAATAAATAAATAAATAAATAAATAAATAAATAAATAAATAAAATCTTTAAAACAAAAACAAGGATCATTTTAAAAGGCTGAATTACAGAATGGTTTTCAAGTGGATATCCATGGAGATGTCGTAACACACAGGAGGCTGGAGAAAGGGACAAGTTGAAGAGGAGAGAGAATTGAAATGGTGGCACTTGGGGAGCCAACCCACTTGGAGCAGAGCAGGGCTTGTTGCCCTGTGTACAATAGAGATAATGTAGACAATTTGTCCTTTAAACCGAGTACTCTGGGGAGAAAAAAAGCTCTGAAATCAGAGTTAAATTGGCTTGAAATATTTGGAAACTAATCAAGGATTATATAAAGACAGATACACAATTGTTTATTTTACTTTAACTTCAGAATTTTGGAAAGATTTCTATTTCTTGACTATATAGTTCTCTCTCTCGCTCTCTCTTCTCTCTCTCTTTCTTTCTCTGGAAGTAGGATTCTGTGACACTACCACTCATCCTGACTATGAACTTTCTTCTAAATTTTACCTTCTGAGCAGAGTACAGCTTAATATAACCATTTGCTAATTCTCCATTCAGACATTACATGGACTAACTTTCTGTCAGACAAAGGGAGAGCTATTATATTCCACCAAGTAATTAATAACAACATTCTTTCTGTCAACGGGGACTAGTAATTTTCTTGCTGCCTTTCTAGAATACTATTCTTTGAGCTTTGAAAATCCACTCTTGTTTTCATGATTTTTTTCATCTTTAATAACTTTTTCTTATCCCCTCTTCTTTCATTAATCCTTCTTATGCATGGCTCATTCGTTCTGAATGTGAGACTGCTCTCTTTCTTGCTTCTACCACAAACTGTTCTTTTACTGAGCTTTGGGCTCTGCTCAAAGTCTTCCAAAATACTGTTTCCTCTTCTCTCCTTTTTTCCTTAAAACATTATTTACTTAAAGCATTTAGAAATGAGATTGTAAGATTTTTTTCCCCAGAATTGACTCTCATCAGCTGTTTTCCCTGGAGAACAATGTGCCATCAAAAATTAGACAGAAAAATCCAGCATGGTTTTGATTTCAGTTCAAGAAACATTTGTTGCACGCCTCCTACTTACTAAGTCATGTGCACGGTACATAGAATCGCATGGTTCAATAAACAGTCAATGCCCTCCTGTCTGGCATTTTTAGGGTCACTCTCCATAACCTTCCTCCTGACTCCTTTCCCCTCTCAGCACATAAACTTCCCTCTCTTCTTCTAAAAGAAAAGAAAACAAATATGCCCTGAACATTTCCAGCTCCACTCCTTCCACTCCAGTCCAATGTTCTAATTCTTTCTGCTTTTACTTAAAAAAAAAAAATATATATATATATATATACATATATACGTGTATATGTGTGTGTGTGTATATCCCTATCACTAAAAACCCACTGCAATAATTCACCTTGTATTTGTACATGTCTGTTTGTAAATCTGTTTTCCTTACCAGACTGAGCCCCATGAGGACAAGAGCGGGTTTTACTTATTAGGTTAAATCATGCAAAATTGCTATTTAAATTGCCACTAACTGTTTTAACTTAAAAAAAAGTAGCAATTCTGGTTCAACCTACTCCTCTGTATCCTTAGCACCAAATACAGTATGTAACACAAGAGTTAGGTTTAATAAATACTGAATAGCTATGAATTAACACATGAAACATTCATGCTTTATGGACTTATTAAATGGTTGCTACAAACTTTTAACTCACATCTATAGCTTAGAATTGATCTCCCCTTAAATGATTTGTTCTCTAAAGCTTCAAGCATCAAAATATACTTTATTGGAAGAAACAGTTACCTGTATACTTATAGAATCTAAATATTATAATATATATATTCATATACATATACCAAAAGTGTACATGAAGCCATATTTGGGTTCCTGAAATAAGACATATTTAATTTGTAATGGTTATTATATTACAATCATTAAAGTCATAGTGAAAATCTGAAATTCATGTACCTCTTTGTGACAGTTGTTTCAATTTGTATTTGCACATGTTGCTTTAAAATGAAAAGATGATGTCTTCTTTTAAAGGCAAATTTCCAAGTTATATTAGAATAGCAACTTGTGTGGTTTTTTTTCTTTCTTTCTTTCTTTTTTAAGATTTTTATTTATTTATTTATTTGACAGAGAGAGACAGCAAAAGAGGGAACACAAGCAAGGGGAGTGTGAGAGGGAGAAGCAGGCTTCCCGCTGAGCAGAGAGCCTGATGCGGGGCTTGATCCCAAGACCCTGGATCATGACCTGAGGTGAAGGCAGACGCTTAAGGGCTGAGCCACCCAGGCACCCCCTGTGTTTGTTTGGTGTTTTTTAATCTTATCACATGTCAGTGTTTAAGTGTCGGTTGACCCTGATCTCTAGCCATTTTCCTGATTTGGGGAGTTGAGTTCATCTTAAAACTTTCATCTTCAGAACCAGTAGAGACACAGGGACTTCTCTCTAATCAGAAGCAAGTCTTGAAAAAGGCAGAAAGGCATTCCATCTTTCATTCTTTCTAGGAAATGCGTTTCCTATTTTCTTTGAATTAGTAATGCTGTCCCAGTTCTTTTTTCAATGGCTTGATCATGATTCTGGATGTTTTTGTTGTTGTTCTCATGTTGCTGTTGTTGTTGTTTGGGGTTTGTTTGTTTGTTTGCTTGTTTGCTTTTTTTTCCTCAGTAAAAATGGCATCACATTATCTTCTTTATCAGCAAAACAAATGTATCCTTTAAGTAAGCTAAAAGAGTTGAAAGAAAATAGATCCAACCCAGATCTCAGGAGACATGGGCAGCTTTTAATGTCAGGAAGAAAAATTATCACCCAGGCGTAGAAGCCAAAGTCTTCCCCTGGAATTCCACTCATGCTCACCCCAGAAATCCTGGGAAGTGTGATAGGAGAACTTTCCCTACTGTGCATCCCCCTGGGGGGCAGGACACATTCAGGTGGATTTGTTTGTCCATTTTCTGTGAAAGGCTGTGGGAAGCAGTGTACAGTTCCAGCAAAAGAATTCGAATAAGAGAAAAGAAAATTATTAGTCATAAACTGTGTCATATATACCTGTACATACCCACTTATATACAATGTAGGGTATAATGAGGTAACTCAGATAAGAATCAAAGTTCTGCTTTGGCAAGGAATGTCCCAAGGACCATGCTAAAGTTGAAAAAATGCTTGTCATTGTGCAAATTCCACATTAACAAAAGGTACAGTTATTCTTTTTGAGACATTTCAAAATGAAGGATGAACTCAACTTTCCCAAGGGTAAAATGTTTATGTAAAATTGTATGTTGGAGGAAATAAGGAGTTCGAAGCTAAATGAGGAGGATTAGAGTTGAACACGATGACTTTGGGCAAATGGTTTGAGTCTTGGACTATGGCTTCCTCAAATGGAAATGGAAATAAGAATTCTTGCATCTCAGGATTACTGTAAACATTGAAAGCATTGAACATTTGAAAATGTTTTGTAAACGAAAATGTGAAACAAATGTTAACTATCCTAACTTCTGCTTTCTGGGGAAGGAGTTAGCAATCCATGTATCATTGCCTGGCCCTTAGAACTTTATCTTCTCACTGGACCTGGAAAGAAGGTGAGGCAAAGCAGGAAGACTGGGGCTGCAGAGTCAGAAAGACCTTAGTTTGAGCCCTGGTTCCATTACTGACAAGTGGGGGTAATCCTTGGGAAGTTACTCATTGGGAGGACAAAAGGCAGCATGCGTAGCTAAGTGACATGGCTCTGTGTTTTGAACTTCATCTCTATCACTTAGCAGTCTTTGAATCTTAGGCAAGTTGTCCAACCTCAATTGCTACTTGCATCAAATGGGGATAATGAAGTATATTTCTCATAGTGCTGAAAAGAATCATAATAATGATGTATAATATTTGTTAGTTTGTATTTTGAGAATGTGAATTATTCAGAACATGGACAAGCAGACCCTTGAGTCACACTGAGATGGCCTGAGAACTCTAAGTATCTGCTTAAAGCCAGCATTCAGAGAAGGAAGCTTGATAAGCTTTTCAAGTCAATGCTACTTACTTTTCTTTCTTTGCTTTGGCTATGAATTAGATATTACAGCACTCCATCTGAAGGAAACCCATAGAAGAGAGCTCAGTTATGTTTCTGAAGTGAATAAATAAGTTTGATCTTCAAAACTCACCAGACAATCTGGTGTATAGGGAACTTGGGAGAAGGCCTTTTAGCAAATACGCAGACTTCTAATCTCCTCCATATGTGAGAAAAGCAAGCTGTCACATGAAGGGTCAAATGTGTCCACGAGGCTCATGAGACTAATTCTCATACTACATGGGCTGCCTACGAAATGGGCATAAAAAAGATTAAGGCTTTTAAAGATACTCTCCTCCAGACTCCTAGCTATAGATTGTCTTCAACGACCCCTGTAATTACTTGAATAGAGCACATAGAACACAAGGCAGAAGTTTCAGGATTATAAACCCTGCAGATTCTTCTCAGTATCCAAGAAGAAGGCAGCAGATTCAGTTTTATTCACACAACAGAATAGAAAGTCAGTTAGCTCTCAACTCTCAACTCTGCTATTTGGGGCCCACAGAGCCTATTTTACATTATCATGATGGAGAGATGCCCCAGACCCCAGCCCAGGCAAGGGTCACCTGGTGACAAGCAGCAACACCCAGCTCTGATTGGCAAGGATAGTGCACAAACCATTTTGTAGCAAAAAGAACTAGAGCTGCAAGCCATCCCCTGGCTATAGATTTACTTCTTTTTTTCACATTCTCTTTGTTACTAAAACCCAAGAGAGATGTTGGATGCCTAGCTGAAACTCATTATGACTAGAAGTCTGTGCCACGAGGACAGCTCTCTCTCTCTCCCTTTAACACGGAGAGCCAGGAATCTCTCAATGCATGTGGCCTAGCCAATTTTTCTCTTTACAGAAATAAAATTATAATAATAATAAAATAAGTGGTTATTATTATTCATAGAAACTGTATAGTTTGAAAAGCCCTCTTCTGTATAGTAGCTCATGTATTTCTCACAACAATCCCAGTGAATAAAAGTTATGCATTATAGAGGAGAAACGTTTAGCTGAACTCCCCAGATAAGGAATTCTTGGTCAGCTGTCCACAGTTATCACATATTTTGAAGGATATGGTCTCATAGAATTCTCCAGGCAAAGAAAAAGTCTAACACTATGTGATGCTTGGATTCCAAATTCCCTATAATCTTTCATGCTGATGGATAGGGCTAGACTAGATGAACCTTCAGTCTTTCTTCTTTTAAACCTCTTTTCCCTTATCTTACCCTTATTCCCCTTGATCATGGGAAGGTAAAGTCACCTGTTCTCAAGTGTGAAGAGGCCACAGATAAATCTTAGATCACTGGTTACACAGAAGATAAATTGTAAGAGATGAAAATATTTCAAAATAGAAGTATGGCATCTAAACAAGACCATGAAAGAAATAGATCATCCAGTGTCAGCAATTCCACACAAAGTCAAGAACTGCATTCTCTGTCCCAAAGTGCCACCTCTAGTGTCTCTGTCCAATACTCATTGGCAGCAATCTATCTCAGCAATTTCCACAGAAATGGGATGGAGGAGATTTTGACCTTCTTCACCCATGAAAGATCCTAATGATGCTAATGCCACACCCAAAAAAGGTGACCACCAAATTATCAGAAAATCTTCTCTGCTTCCCTCAAAGTCCAGTTTTCAGAACTTGTCTTTGCTTGTTTGTATTCATGTTGTATCAATTTGACTTTGCCCCAACTCACCTCTTAAAGGTGTGCTTCTGATTAGGGTATGAAACACAGATAAGAAACCTTTATTACCTCAGTAGAAACAGGAGTAACCCAGATAAAACTATGAACATGTTTTCTACAGAGCTAGCAAGAAATGGTGCACACAATGAACCCTGATATGCTGAAAAACAGAAAGAAATAAGCTCGTATTTGATCAGCACCAAACAATGGCAGCTTCCATAAATGAGGCAAGATACCTAAATATTGATGTGGTCAGGCAGAATTGGTTAGCTCTATATAGAGAGGTATTTCAGAAATGAGGAAAAATCAGCTGAACCTTAGATCACAGTATAGGCTGGCAACACTAATAGCAACTATGTATGGTAATGGATGTTAACTGGACTTATTGTGGTGATCGTTTCACAGTATATACAAATGCAGAATCAGTATGTTGTACACCTGAAACTAATATTATGTTGTATGTCAATTATGTCTCAATAAAAAAATATAACCCAATTAGGTGTCAAGTTGAAAACATTTTAAAAAAAGAAATTTTCTAATTTTTGATAAAAATTATAGATGCATAGAACCAAGAAACCAAAAATAATTGCAAAAGAGACAGACAGACAGAAAGAACCCTATGCAGTTTGCTGAAATACAAAAACAATAAAAAAAGGTGGTTACTTTCAAGTAGCAAGAGGAAATGACACATTCATAGAGATAATCAACAATAAGAATTATAACTGATTTCTAGTTAGAAACAATGTAAATCGGATGATAATGGAATGGCATCTTTAAAATGTTAAAGGAAAAAGTAATTAACAACCCAGAATTCTGTTCTATTATTCAGGGAAAATATCCTTCAAACGTTAAGGTACAATAGTGACATTTTCAAATAAATGAAGGCTGTGAGAATTGTCATCAGCACACCTGCACTTTAAATATTTCAGATGGAAAGAAATTATACCATAAGGAATCTTGACTCTATAGGAAGAAATGTATATATGTATCTATATAAACATAAAAGACTTTTCTCTGTCTCTCTCTCTCATTTTTGTTTTTGTTTTTTAGGGAGAGAGGGAGAACATGCATGTACATAGGAGTGGGAAGAGGCAGAGGAAGAGGGAGAGGGAGAGAGAGAGAATCTCAAGCAGTCTCCATGCTCAGTGCGGAGCCCAATGTGGGGCTTGATCTCAAGACCCTGAGATCATGACCTTAGCTGAAATCAAGAGTCAGACACTTAACTGACTGAGCCACCCAGGTACCCTGGTAGAGCTCATATTTATTTATTTATTAAGAGTGAAATAGAAAACATAGACATTGGTCAAACATTAAGAAGAAAGTAATTATAAACACTTTTATGCCACTAAATTTTACAGGTTGCATAGAATAGACAAATTCCTTGAGAGACAAAATTATCAAAACTGACATACAAAGAAATAGAAAATGTGAATAGCTCTCTATCTATTAAATAAACTTAATTTATAATTAGAAACCTTTTCATAAAGAAAACTCTGAACCCAAATGACTACCTTGAATAATAGAAATTTTAGACAAAGTCTTTTGGAAACAGAGAGGTTATTGCTTCCTAACTCATTTAATGATTTTATCACAACCCTAAAAGAAAAACCTGACAAGGAGCATTACAAAAAGGAAATTAAAGACCAAGATTTATAATGAACCTAGACATATAGAACCTTTAATAAGTATTAGCTAATTAAATCTAGCAATATATAAAAAGGATAATACATTATGTTTAAATAGGGTTTAGCAGGGAGTGCAAGATTGACTTAAAAGTGAAACATCCATCCATGTTATTCACCACATTAACATAATAAAAGACAAATTATGTAATCATCTAAAGAGAAGAAAAAGCATTTGACAGAATGAAAGTTCCATTCATCCTACAAGTTTTCAATAAACTATAAATAAAAGAAACCTTGTCATTTTGATAATGGGCATGATAAAAGCCTACAGCTAACATTATACCTAATGGTAAAGACCATATTTTCTTCCCTGTATTAGTCCGGGCTCTCCAAAGAAATAGAAGCAATATATATATATATATATATTTAAAATATATATATGTTAAATATATATATTTAAAATATATATATTTAATATTTAAAATATATATTAAATATATATATTTAAAATATATATAATATATTAAATATATATTTAAAAACTAGTAAAAGTAAAGTAAAAAGTAACATAAAAGTAAAAAAAGTAGTGTACTTAAGTTAAAAAGTACAAGAAAAGAAACTCAATAAAAATTGGCAAATGAGGGGCGCCACAGTGGCTCAGTTGGCTAAATGTCCAACTCCTGATTTTAGTTCAGGTCACGATGTCAGGGTCATAAGATCAAGGCCGGTGACCTGCTCCACACTCAGCATGGAGTCTCCTTACAATTTTCTCCCTTTGCCCCTCCTCCCCCACACATGCATTCTCTAATTAATTAACTAGTTAATTAATTAATTTTTAAAAATGGTAAAAGATTCAAATAGAGTAGAGAAGATCTCTAAATGGCCAATAAGCATATCAAAATGTGCTCAATATCATTAGTCATGAAGGAAAGGCACATTGAAACCACAAGGAGATATCATTCCATCCCAACAGAACGATTAATTAAAAAGGCTAAAATTCCTAAATGTGGTCATTAGAACTCCTGTATTGCTGGTGTGAGTATACCATGTGCAATCATTTTGCAAAACAATTTGCCAGATTCTTGGAAAATTAAATCCAGAACTTTCCTATGACAAAGTGGTATCACGTGCCCATATTTTCAAGAAGAGACTTGTCTAATGATGTTCATAGTGGCTTTATTCATAATTTCCTAAAACTGAAAATACCATAAATGTCCATCAACAGGAGAATGGAGAGATGCATAACAACATATTCATACAATGGAATATTTCTCAATAAGAGAAAGGACCAACAGCAAGTACATGGATGCCTTGCAAAAACATCATGCTGTGCAAATCAAGATGCTTAGAGAGAGTACATGCTGTAGGATTCCATCCATGTGAAGTTTAAAGAACGGGTAAGACTTATTTGTAGTGACAGAAGAACAGTGGTTGCCTCTTATTGGGGAGATGTTTAGTGGATAGAGGGACAAAGGACTTTCTAGGTTGATAGTTAAAATGTAAAACACAGCTTTTTCCTTCCTATGTAGGNAAACCCAGTCTTCCTTACTACGTGATTCTTCCCTGTGTATCTCCTTTACTACTCAAATAAAATTCTACTTCTGGTTGTCAAACGTGTGGAGGTTTTTCCCCTCAAGAAGTGATTCTCTGACAGACCAGCTGGGAGTCCTACAATTTAATTCAATTCTGAAGCATCTATCTGGAGATAGTATAAATCTCACCGGTAAAGTGCTCAATCCCACAACATTGTCCCCCCCCCCCCCCCGGCCACATACACACACATTTACGTAATGCCTGTGTTTCTGACCAATTGGGTATAGATCAGAGCTTCCAATGATCTACTCTTTGGGTTCAATTAATTTTCTAGAGCAGCTTACAGAACTCAGGGAAACACATTTACAAGTTTATTAAAGGATGCGATAGAGGACACATTAGAAGAGCCAGATGAAGAGATACATAAGGAGAGGTCTGGGAGGTTCCTGAGCATAAGAGCTTCTGTCCCTGTGGGGTTGGGGTGCATCACCCTTCCAGCGTGGATGTGTTCACTCACCTTGAATCTCTTTAAACCTTGTATTGTTGGGATTGTTGTAGAGGCTTCTTCACATAGGCATGATAAATTATTACCTCCATTCCCAACTCTGCTCCCCTCCCTGGAGGATTGGGAGTGAAAATACCAAGTTTCTAATCATTGCTTGAGCTTTCTGGTGGCCAGCCTACATCCAGGTGCCCTCCAGGAGCCCACTCAGGGTTTTCTCATTAGGAGCAAAAGATGCTTCCAGTGCTCTTATCACTTAGGAATTTACAATGGTTTTAGGAGCCGTGTGCCAGGAACAGGGGCAGAGACCAGTATGTATACTTTCTACGATCTCACAATGGTCTATATCTCAATCACAGTGTGAGTTACACAGTGCATACATTCATCAAAACTCATGGAACTGTAAAATTAAGATCTATGCATTTCACTGTGCAGTAAATTATGCTGAAATTAAAGAAAAAGAAAAAATACCCTTAGATCACATAGTAGGCCAGAAACCCACTCTTATCTCTATTATCTTGAGTTATACTCAACTGGATCAACCAACAAAATCCAGATGGAGTTGAGCAATGTGTCCTGGATTTTAACCCTGTTCATAAAATAGAATAACAATAATCTAAGTTGCTTAAATTTCCTATCATCTGATAAGTTTTTCGTCAAATAGAATTAATTCATTCTTTGACTCCCTCTGATTAATTTGGAGAAATGAATGTTACAAGCCATGGACAAAGCTTTTCCTCTCTCATATTTTCCTTTTGCTCAGCTCTGGCCAATGGATTCCATTCTAAATCCTGGTGCAATCTGAGGTGTCTGGCTCAGTAGCTGAAATTTGGGTCAGCTTCCACTTGAATTTTCCAGCTTCTTTTGTGCCTTCAAAGGTAGAATATGCCATGGCGCCTGAGTGTCTCAGTCGGCTAAGTGTCTGCCTTTGGCTTAGGTCATGATCCTAGAGTCCTGGGATTGAGTCCTGCATCAGGCTCCCTGCTCAGCAGGGGGTCGTCTTCTCCCTCTGCCCCTCCCCCTTGCTTGTGATCTCTCTCTCTCATGCTCTCTCTCTCTCAATTAAATAAATAAAATCTTTTTTAAAAAAGTAGAATAAGCCAATGATAAGATAATTACATTTCCATTGTTCCAGTTTCAGGAGCTAGGTGAACACTGCAGTAGATTACAGCTACCACTCCACAACTACAAGATGTCAGAAGCTTCAAATCCCAGAGCCTAATGCGACCTCTGCAGTAGCCAGTATCCCAGGTGCATAAAAGAACTTTATAGAGACCCCTGGGTGGCTCAGTCAGGTAAGCATCTAACTCTTGATTTTGGTTCCGGTCATGATCTCAGACTCCTGAGATCTAGCCCTGAGTTGGTCTCCATGTTGAGAATGAAACCTGTTTGTGATTTTCTCTCCCTCTCCCTCTGGCCCCCTCCCCTGCCACTGCCTGTGCTCTCCCTCTCTCTTAAAAAAAAAAAAAAGCCTATATAGTAGTGTCTCCCCAGCACAGGGCTATTCCCAGAAGCCAAACCATGCTGCCTTCTAGAGTTCTGTTCCACGATTAACTGTCCAGGACAATGAAGGCAGTGTTGGTAGAAGGAGGTGCACGGAGAAAAGGGAAAGAGAAAAAGAGAAAGGAATTTTCCTTTCTGTTTATCCCAATTATCAAGACACTATCATCAGTGCATTTGGGGAAGTTTCCCATAAACAGGTTAACTGAAAAAAATATTCCCACAACTGTGCAGACTGCTTCATCTGAGGAGAGTGTCTTCAGAAACACTGTTTTTTTCTGACAAATTTTAGCAATTTTAAATGCAGGCAACACTAGCCCTCCAGTCTTCCCCAAGGCCTTCTTATTCTCCTTACCATCCTTAATAAATATTTAAAGAACACTTTTTTAACCTCTCTCTTTAGCTTCTGCTTTCTGATACCTTAATCCTGAGTTGAAAAAGAACTCTGGTCTAGAACACTCTTTATTCCTGTGAGCATCTGTAAGAGAAACGTCTCCAAAACACACCAGGGTTTTGCATTTCCTGGGAAAGGAGAGAGAAAGGAAAAGCAAACAGTGTTTCACTCATCAATGTTCAAAAGGCCCAACCGGAGGCTCTCCTTGGGATCTCCTATTCTGAAACAAGCCTGCCTGGCCCCAGAGGGATCTCTCTTTCTGCTGCAACTAGATGGAATGTGCATACCCTGTAGTCCACCAGGCTGCAACCTCAGGCATCTACAGTAAGGCTGCCTTAGCCCACCTGTGAATCAGCTTCCTTCCCAAAGCTTTCCTCTCCTGAACAAAAGTGTGCCAATTAGTCTCACAGCTGCCTTTGTAGCTTGGGGTTCCCGAGGGACCCAGCCTCTGGTTTGCTGAGAGATGCCAGATTTGTCATCAGGAAAAGGGATTTAGGAAAAACGCAGGGTCCCAGATCCTGGATGGGCTAACATGGCCACGGCACAGTATGTTCCTGGGAAAAATTAACACAATAGGGCAGTGAAGGCAAAAGTATATGCTTTATTATCAAACCACAGCTTGAGCCTCAAATTTCTATCTGGAAGCTTCCCCTTGTGAGTCTGGTGGAATCTAAGTAGATCGGGGAGGGCAAATTCATGGCCTGTGTGCTCTGCAGCCCCATGAGACACCCCTTGCCAACACTGATAATCCATCACGGCCTCAGAATCCTTCCCCAAGTAACATTGTGGTACAGCAGAGGAAAGCTGTTTACAGCTTTACACTAGATGGAGAGACCATCTAGGATGCCTGTTCCTTAGGCTCTTTTTCCTGGTCTTTGTTCCTTCTTGTTCTAAGGTGGGCAGGAGTGGTAATGAAGGAGATCTCTGAGAGGCACACTAAACCCCTTTATAATCCTAGAAGAGAATTATTAAATTTTTTTAAAAATTAGAGATACAAAAGCCTTGGGACCCATCAAAATAGGTTTTCAGGTAGAAATGAGACTTTCTCATGTTTTATCTCAAACTGTGGCCTCAGAGCTCCTGACACATGTCAGATCTCCAACAAAGGATCATGGTGGGAGAGGGGAAGGGATTAGAGTTTCCACTCCTGTGAGGACGGATAACTAATAGTACATATTTGCACTGTCATTACCGTAGTAAAAATGATTGTTTTTATCTTTATTTTATAGATTAGGAGACTGAGGCTGAGGAGGCACACTTACCATCTTGAGGTCACAGAGCCAGTGAGAGTAGGAGTTTAATTGGAAAGTGCCTGTGACACCAGTCCCTTGCTTCACCCCATTCCTAGATAATCCCCTCGACAAAATGACTAGGAGTCAATAATATCTGTGGGTCTGGGGCACCTGGGTGGTTCAGTCAGTTAAGCATCCAACTCTGGATTTCTGTTGAGGTCATGATCTCAGGGTCGTGAGGCTGAGCTCCACTTTAGGCTCTGAGCTCAGTGCGTGGAGTCCTTGGGATTCTCTCTCCCTCTGTCCCTCCCTCTGCTCTCTCTCCCTCTCTTTCTTTCTCTCTCTCTCTAAAATAAATTACCTTACCACCCCACTCAACCCCAAGAACAGGTGCTCGGAGCTCTATGATAAAAGATTAATCATTTTAGAACAATTGTTATTTACAATAGACATTTTTTAAAATCAAAACATGCCTGAAAAGAATACGCATCTTCTATCACTCCTATCTGAGCACTGTACCTGTCTGTCAGGTGGCTCTTCTCTGGCACAAGTGACTCAGCTTTAGGAAAGCACAGCTACCCACTTGAGAAGGAAGGAGACTGTCTCCTATAAAAAGGAGCTGGCTTTGCAGCTAGACAGAAAGAGCTTTCCCCTCACTCCCATGTACTGAAAGTCTGCCCTCTCTTAGGCGGTCATGGACCAGCATAGGGTAGATGTGACTCATGCATTCCACTAAGTCAAGAAGACAAGGTTTGAGCTCTGTTTCCCATGGTAGGGGAGTGGTTAGTCCTCCTAGAAAAACGAGGGGCTATTCAGAAGACACATTTCTAGCTTATTACCTGAGTTTAACCTGTTTTTATGATGTTTCCCAGCTAAAGGGCAAACAAATCTTATTTTTATATTGATTTACTTGTCAGAAAGTTCATTATGAACACTGAAACGCCTGAAATTCAAGAAAAACAAACAAAACAAAACATGGTTTTTTCCATTATTGATAAAAATGAGGAGCTGACTCTGGTGCTGAAATCATTCTTAAGTCCCAGGAGGCAAAAGACCTGGACACAGTGTGACAGTATGAAATTCAAGTGTATGTTAGTGGAAGCGGTGACTATCTGGGAAAGAGAGCTCCTCCGAACCTCTGCACGTCTTGGGACCATTCACACCCTTCCAAAGACCAACGATGAGTGTTGGTAAGTCTGTCATAATAAGGAAATTAGCATCTTGCACACAGATACCATCATTCTCTTCATTTTCTGATTCATTTATTTTTTTTAACTATGCTCTTTTTAAAATTTTATTCATTTATTTGTCAGAGAGAGAGAGCACAAGCAGGGGGAGCAGGAGGCGGAGGGAGAAGCAGGCTCCCCGCCGAGCAAGGAGCCCAATGTGGGACTCGATCCCAGGACCCTGGGATCATGACCTGAGCCAAAGGCAGAAGCTTAACCCACAGGGCCACCCAGGCGTCCCTCATTTTCTTATTTAAAGAAAATCTTGGTAATGCTTGATATTTATGCCAGCTACTTTTTTCTTTTTTTAAGAAACAGAGTATTGGCTACTGAAGTAGCTACCTGAGTATAGGGAAAAGACCAGGCTGAGTAAAAATGACAAGGTTTTGATTGGCAAGATAAGATATTGTGGTGATGGTGAGGGTTCACACTGATCCGTTAGAGTTAATTGTTTGTGTTTTTTAATATCTGCTCTAGTGGCACGAGTCCTGTTCTGTTCTTAATTCCTGAGCTGTTGTTGTGATAGTCATACAGGTCTGTGAGAAGTTTCTGGGGCTATTTTCTTGGTTTCCC
The DNA here is from genome assembly GCF_017311325.1 of Ursus maritimus. NCBI lineage: Eukaryota > Metazoa > Chordata > Mammalia > Carnivora > Ursidae > Ursus > Ursus maritimus. The sequence continues at coordinate 7,879,231 of NW_024427107.1, forward strand.
TCCCTCATCAAATTGCTAATCAGTTCCCAAATCTTTCAAGATTGTCTTCCCTAACGAGCAATGTTTACCCTGACAACCACATTTGAAGCCCATCTCCCCCACAATAGATTAGGAAGGAAGACAGACACAAAGGCTAGTGAAGAGCTTCTCACCCTGCTAGAGATATTTTTAAGTGTCAAAACTCCAGTGGACAAACTACTGGAGAAAGAGGCGAGGAAGGAACATAAGGAATGTGGTGGGGGTTTGATGGAGGCCAAGGAAGAGTGCAAACGGTATTAGGACAGGACCAGGGTCTGACGCCCGAGGATGAAAAGCAAGATAACGAACACTTGCCCAGCTTTTGTCAGAATGAGTTGTATTAATTATTATGATCAGGACAGCCTATGGAATCACATTTCTTTTTTCTTGTTGTTATGTTTATAGTACTCCAGAAGAGAGATTTTAATTTGAAGTTTATTGCCATCCTTTTACTATCAGATTATGAGAAGTAATCTCACATTTCCAGACTGCAAAGGGAGATGAGTTTGAGCAACATGACAAAACGCAAAGCATTTACTCTATTTTATCCTTTTCTGTCACTGGTCTTCCTGTGTTCCCAGAGCAACAATAATAAAAAGTAAAATATCTGAGTATGGTGGATATTTTCTTAAATTTCAGTTCCAACTATGTCACTTTCTGGCTCAAAAGCCTTCACAGTACTATCCAAATCCCTTTATATAGGGCTCAGCCTTCCCTTTTGAATTTTTCTTTTATATCCAAACTAGACGACTTCGTGATTTCTCACGTTTACTCCTCCCCCATGCTATCCATCAACCTTCCTCTGTCAAAATCCTGCTAATTCTTTAAGGTTCACCTCCAAGACACTTCGTGATTCCCTCTCCTGGATGTAAACTCTTCCTCTTTCTGTCCCCTTAGAACATTTTCCTGTGTCTCCGTGTGTGCACGCTTCATCTACTCTGCCTTGCTGCGGTTCAGTTATAAATTATTTGTGTACTGGCTCAACCCATGTCTGAGTGTACATATCTTCTTAGGGGAAATGTGGGTGTTTTCATTATGTGGTGCCCTCCTCAGGCCCTACAGATTGTACACTACAGATTGTACACTACAGATTGTACAACTTTGGTGACACCAAATACCTGTTTTCTGACTGCATTTGTCAAATCATGACTGGGTGGGGATGTCATCGCTCTATTGACCCCCACTTCAAAGTTAATATGTGTCAGTTGATAACTTGGAAAGCGCATATCTCAACGTTTAAAGAAGAGAATGTGAACTCTGAGAGAAGACACAAGACATCCTGGCGCCCATCTATATGGTGCAGTAACAAATCTGACCCAGCCAAGACCTCAACTTTTTTTTTCAAGATTTATTTATTTTTTTTAGATAGAGAGAGGGAGAGAGAGTGCACAAGCTGGGGGGAAAGGCAGAAGGGGAGGAAGAGAGAATCTCAGACTCCCCATTGTGTGCAGAGCCTGACAAGGGGCTCGATCTCATGACCCCAAAAATCACTGCCTGAAACGAAGAGTCAATGGCTTAACCCACTGAGCCACCCAGGTGCCCTCCAAGATCTCAACTTTTAATGCTCTGACTTCTGTATATTTTAATAGCCCTACCTCTTTCTATTTTAAAGGCTGAGGCAGTCTGCATTAAACAAAAAATCTGGGACAACTAGAGAGAATTGAGTTCAGGCATAACGGTAAATGGCTTGGTACATTCTCCTTAAGGAAAATGTAACTGAATTGGAGCTATCCCAGATATCTATCAGTGTCTTTTATATTCAAAGATACTGCCACTGACTCTGTTGCTAAATATGTGGGCGAGGAAGGCTGGAAAGACCAGTGTGAGCAGCTGTCCTTTCTAGTGCATTTGAATTAAGGCTGTTCTTTCCTTAGCAGCTGTGGATGCTGTTTGCTGAGCTTGTTGCTATTTTTGATCCTGGTTTCTTCAAAAAAGAAGACAAAGAAAAGAAAGAAAGGGAAAGTCACACCATCTCTGGTAGTCCTCCTGTCCAGCTGCGCTCCATCCATTTTCCTGAGGCTCAGGACTATAAAGCAGCATATACTCCTAGGTTTTCTGTTCCCAATTTTCAGTTCACTTTATTGTTATTCCTATGTACTGAACCCGCGGTCATACATTAGCCTCACTTCTGGAGCATCAGAGAAGTTGCAAGCAGTGTTTCAGTAGAGCTGGTTCACTGGCTGCTTTCCAGAGATTCAGTTTTTTTGTTTGCATCTAGCGATTCATTAATGGGTATTGGGTCCCCAGTGACACTGGTTAAACTGCCCAGAATGATGCATGTGAAATTTGAGGGGAATCCAAGCCTCCACACCACATGACTTTAAATCCCCTGGTCCCGTCAGCATTTAGACCTCCTGTAGCTTGACACTTCACTTTACCCACCAGCTTCTCCACAGGCCTGGCCATCCCCTTGATTGGTGCCCTGAGATCTGCTTATTGGACATCTGGTCCAACCTGTTCCCCAAAGCAGAGTGTGATGACTGCTCCTGGATCTTAATTGGTGAAGAAAATCTCTGGCTTTTTGCTGATGAATATGTAATATCTATTGCCCACGAGTTTACTCTCCATCTTCGTGACTGACCAACAGGACACAATTTCTTGCATAATCTCTAGGCTCTAGACATTTATGCCCCTGGCCTACATTCACTGACATTTAAGACCATACACTTCTACCCACCAGGATCCTCATGTCACTAGAATACTCTGTCCATTTGAGCCCACTACCCCTTAGCCAGGCAGCTCAAATCTTCCCTGATGTGACCTCCTCTGCATGCAGCCTCAATATTCTTCCCATCTACTAGGGATGTCCTAGGGGAAAGCAAAGACTCTATGGTATCTCCCTCTATACAGCACTCAATAGAAACCATTCTAAAATATTCAAATACAACTTACGAACTATGATCCTCCAAAGTCAATCCTAGTTCTCCTCTTCATGGTGAAAGGCACCGTGGCCTCAAGGTCACAAGCACGGTGCTAGAGCCTTGTGACCTGGGTTCATCATCCAGCTCTGTACCTTGAAGCTTATGACCTTTGAAAGCTATTTTCTCCTTCAATTAAGTTATCAGGACAATGAGCATAACAATGGTATTTACATCATCCAGTTGCTATGAGACATAAATGATTTATAATATGTGCAATTTATATAAATAAATATAAATTAATTAAGCTATGGAAAATTATCATTCATGTAAATAATTTTGTGTACAGCTTGTAAAAATCTATAAGTTCTACCAAATCCATAGTTTTGCAACGTGTTTTAACTGGTCAGGATTTGGCCAGACCAGAAGAGTTGATGGATGAGTTGCTTTAATCAGTTTTTTATTATCCACCCTTCCCTTTCTGATTGTGATTTCAAAGAAATCCTTATCTTTCTTCAGCAGCTTAAAGGTCATGGGAAAAATATGAGACTATATAGGCATCCTCTTCTACCCATGATTTTAAAATATTAGGGTAGACTGTCTAACTTTGGAAACCAATATCTGTATATATATTAGTGTTCACTAAAATATTAGCATGCAGAAAGCCATACATTTCAATCAAATTTCACTGAACGTTTATAAATGCACTTAAATATGCTTGAGTCTACTGGTTTTTTTTTTCATGTGTTTTGTCATAAGTCAAATCAATGAATTACATGTCAGCATCTCTCCTTGGAATGGTGGTAGAAAAGTATATTTCTTACACTTTATGAACACAAATCAACTAGGCTGTCATGATCACTTAGGCCAAGAAAACAACCACTCATGTTTATTAAATGCCAGAACTATGCTGAAATGTTAATGAAGAATGAGCTGATTCTGTGCAAAGAGAAATACAAAGTGCCATTCTTTGGGATTCATATTGGTATGTGTATTAGCAGAAAGTTAGTTTAGTGAAACTGCATAATGAAATGAGTGAAGATCTAGGAGATGAACATCATGGAGCTAGTTGCCTTTTGACCAAATTCATGGACCTTCCCACTGCAACTGGGAAAAAAGCCCTTGAGAAGAGAAAATACAGTTAGTGGTAAGAATTCAAAATAGAAATCTGGAATTGTTACATGCTTACCAAAATTGCAAATATATTCAATGAGTCCAAAGCCTGAAGGTGATGGTGTGAGTTCTCTTCTTTAAGTCTGATCTACTCTGTAATCTCTGTTTTTCTCAGAAAAAGTAAAATCTCCCATTACTTGTTGTCTTACCTGGCCAGAGCATCAAGATCTACATCATTAGGCTCTAACAGCATTCTTTAATAGCATTTCACTCTGGGAGAAGAAGAAAACATTAAAATGTAGAAATTGGTCTTGTGTTGCCTCATGTTGTTAATTTGATGTGATTCACTAAGCTGCTGTTTGGACTGTACTTTAAATGAGATCAAAACTCACCTTCAGAGTTTTGAGACTTGTCCTCATAACCCCCACCATCACCACTAAATAACTTTCTAAAACAATCTGTAAGCTTTATGCTATGGCTTTTGGCGTGGGGTCTGGGGAGAATAATAAATACCTCTCAAGCAGGATTTCTCTATAAGCCTCAGGCTGTGGTAAGAATAAATACACAGAGATTCTTTATCTATATCTGGATGGTTAGCATATTAAAATATTTTGTCACTTAAGTATTTTTCTCCTATAGCTCCTATAGCTATGGCTGATTTTTTTTTTAAGTATTAATTATAGAAGTCCAAGGAGAAAATACAGTCCCTTCTTCACAACACAAATTTGTTTTGTCTTGAAGTGGAAACATCTTATAATTTGTATATTCTTTTTTAATTAAGTTTTTTATTTTAATTCTAGTATAGTTAACATATAGTGCTATATTAGTTTCAGGTGCACAATATAGTGATTCAACAATTCCATACATTACAGCAAGTGCACTCCTTAATCCCCATCAACTATTTCAACCATCCCGCCACCCACCTCCCCTCTGTTCTGTTTGTTCTCTATAATTAAGAGTCCACTCTCTGTCTTTTTTCCTTGTTTTTCTTTTTGTTTCTTAAATTCCACATATGAGTGAGATCATATGATATATGTCTTTCTCTGACCTATTTCGCTTAGCATAATATATTCTAGTTCCACTCATGTTGTTGCAAATGGCAAGGCTTCATTCTTTTTATGGCTGAATAATATTCCATTGTATACACATACTACTTGTTCATCTATTCATCTATCAATGGACATTTGGGCTGCTTCCATATGATAGATCTATCAGAGCCTCAAAGAATGGGAAGGAATTCTGCAAACAGAAAGGGATGCTACAATCAGAAGAAAAGGTATTGGAAAATGTGTTAGGAAACCAAAAATGATGGCTACCATAGTTTGGCACACTTGACTTTAACTTTCTCTGCAGGGATAGCCTACAGATAGGACCCATGATTCCAACAGACAAAATGTGATGCTACTACTAATGATTACTCCCCTCCCTGTCTGACGAGACACCACCATTTCCTTAGGACAAGGGTGTTCTTTAGTCATTGTCCCTTATACAAGCCTCCCACGCTCCTCTCTGCATGTGTAAGGGTGGGTGCAACTTTCCTGTCAAAGGGCAGAAGTAGATCTCAGAGGTGAGCTGGGAAAAAACAGAGTGGCTATCAAGAAACAGGTTATACAATTATTAGAACACAAGCTTTAGTGTCAGAGAGATACAGGTTCAAATGTCAGCTTGACAATGCATTGGCTTTTGACCCAACTTTTCTTAGCCTCAGCTTCTACCTCATTGAGTTCCTCTTAGGATTTACTGAAATAACATATGTAAAATATAGGGCATAACACGTGGTGACAAGCCACCATTATTATCAAGGACATTATTATTATTATTTATTATTATTATTATTACTATTAATTTCCTCTGCTTCTCAAACTGGAAATGAAGAGTAACAATTTGGAATGGTGGGACCTGTGAAGAACGTGACGTTACAATAATATACACATTATTATGTATGTGCACAAAACTCTCTCATACAAGAACTCTGTACTCTCTCATTTAGTCTTCAAAGCCCCCGCTGAGTTAGATGTCATTAATATCCAGTTTTCAGGGGACAAAGATGAAGCTCAGTGGGATTGTGATTTTATCAGGTCACATAACTGGTAAAGTCACAGAGACAGGATTCAAACATGGGTTTTCTGACTCCAAGTTCTGTTCTCTCTTAATTATACCACACTGTAAAGACCTATTTTTCTGAGAGCCCAGCATGTGCCTGAGTATGGCCTTGCTAATCAGATGGCATAATGGGTAAGGACACTGGCCCAGAACACCCTGAGAATTCTTATTAGGTTACGAAGGTTTGGACTGTTTTTGCCAGGGATCGTCTCAGAAGGTGATAATAGCTGGCAAGCTGTGACTTGTTTGAGGGAAAAAAGGTAAGAAAAGTTAAGAAGAAGGAGGAGAAGCTGAGTGAAAGAAAGAACAAGCCGAAGATTGGGATGGGGAAAATAAAATCTGCCTGATTAGGACTAGTAGGAAACCAGTGTTATTTTTTAAAACTTCTTGCACTTTTTGGTAAAAGAAAACAACTTATCCTTGCCCAATGGCAACACTTACTAGTTAAAGAATTCAAGAAAGAGAAAAAGAAATAATAATGTCCATTTAACGGATAAATCGAATTAACTTTTCTCTTTGATCTTTAAGATTTTGAACCTTTGGAAGGGGATACCCTAAGGGACTTCTGTAAATGCTGACTTATTTTGCTCACTTAGTTTATTCCCTTTCTCATTCAAAATCCCCAAATTTTAGCTTATATATCCGATTATTCAAATATCACCCTGTAAAACACTTTATCCAATATTGACATCAGGACTTAATTTTTAATTATTACCCTAAACCCAATTTTCACCTTCCTCCAGTTCTCTCTGATATTCTCACCCTCTTTTAGGGAAGAGTTCTGAAGGTCTCTTGAAGACAGCAGCAAATATGTATTTATCAAACATACACACTTGAGCTTTGAAAAGTGTCCAAGGAGGTATCTATGAGATGAAATCACAAACCTGTCTTCTGGACTCATTATTTTTATTTATTTAATTTATCTTTATGTATTTATTTAATTAATTTTTTATTCTGTGCCATTCTCTTCCCTACATACACAGGCGAAAGTCAGACTATAAATGTATGAACCAAAGAAATGTTATATAGATTTTACTTATTCATTGCACCCAACAATATTGTGCTCAGAAGAACACATATATATTGTCTCCAAGGTGGGACAATTTCACTCTAATATAGAAGAGAGATACTACATACACTGTTTTAAAACAAATATAAGCTAAAAGTGAATGTTTGATTTTGTTAGCAGGGTAATACTGACCACAAAGAATGAATTAGGAATTGTTCTGTTTTTTGGGGGAGGTTTTGAGAAGTATTAGTATTAATTCTTCTTTAAAACTTTGATAGAATTCACTTGTGAAGCCATCAAGCCCTGGGCTTTTCTTTTTTTTTTAACATTTTTTGATTACTGATTCAATCTGTTTATTCATTGTAAGTCTATTTAGATATTCTATTTCTTTTTTAGTCAGTTTTGGAAAGTTTGTGTAGTTTGTGTCTTTCTCCTAAATTGTCCGTTTCATTTTTCTCTCATCCACAGAAGAAAAAGAGCTAAAGAAACTGGAAATTAACTACTCTTCTTAGATCCACCAGAGAACTGAGGTCACAGGGCAAACTGCTGTCCTGTGGCCCTAGAGACAGACTAGCAATGCAGAGAATCACAACTTAGTGGAGTGGAAGCTCAGGAGCAGAAACCACCAGGAACCAGTTCCAGGATAGGAAATCTAAGCCATAACTGAGAGACTGCTGGGGGCTCCAAGTGAAAGTTAAGAATTCTGAGGGGACCTAGTCATAAGAGACCCCTATACTTTTTTAAGTTTTGTCTCCAGGAGCTCTACCAGTTTATCACAGTGAAGACTGGAGAAAAATCCCCTCATACTTCTGGTAAGGGGAAGAAAAAAGGAACTATTTTGAAATGTGCTGGAACCTTCTATTCCTGAAAAGGCTTGTCCTCAAGAGAAACCTTCACCAGAGCCTCAACTATTGGGGTTTTATTAAAGCCTTACTCCCCAGGGGATAGGAAACACCCAACTCCATCACTGTCTCATCTTCCTGCCTTATCCAGAGGAGAAAGCAAAACAAAACAAAGCAGAGAAGCACTTGTGAATATCATACCTGAAGGTCACAGGGTCACAAAAAGACTGAGACCAAATCACAGGACAATAGAAACTGAAAAAAAACTTAAATATATGTTTCCATAGAAGTATCTTTTGTTTCAAGGATCCAAACTCCATTCAAATCTGTTCAATTAAAACAAGAAAGTCTTCTTTTGAAGGAAGCAGACTGGTCTTACAAGAACCCAGGGTCCAGGGAAAAAACAAAACAGACTCTGAGGACACAGACTTCACGTGGCCTGTCACGTGTCTCTCCTCTCTGACTCCAGGCCTCCCTCCATCCCAGCCTCGTCATCCTCCTGGCTGTAATGCCGGTATGCTAAGGGCCCTCTTGCCTCAAAGCACTGAAGCAGGGTAATGTTCCTTCCCAAATATCACAGCTCACTGCTTCCCCATTCAGGCTTTTGCTCAATGTCACCTGTCATAGATGCCCTCCTTGAAGCCTGCTATAAAATAACACTTACTCTGTTTCTTGTACCTATCTGCTTTACCCTACTTTATCTTCGCTCATAGCACTTACCAACACCTCAACTTGTATATGCCTTAATGTTTATTTATTTTCTCTTTCCCCTCTAGACTTGTCCATGGAAAGCTCTTAGTAAATATTTGTAGAATAATTAGATAAATAAATGGATGAGTGAAGAACAGATACAAGTAGGCTTTAGGGACCAGCCTCTATGCTTCTCCTGTCTCTTGGTTTCTTAGCTTCTCTCTGTGTGTTTGCTTCATTTTTCTTCTTCTGCCAATCAGCTTCTGACTCTCTGTTCCCTTCTTACACTGGGGACACATGACCTAATCACAGACACCTGCCCTGCTTTGCTGATAGCTCTACTCAAGTGTTTATCTCCAACTTCTACTTCCCTCTCTGTCTCTTTGTTGAGGGACAATATTTGTCCAGCAGGAGATTTCCTTAGTTCGTTTCATTTTCCTGGGTGTTTTGTTGTTGTTGTTGTTGTTTTCCTGCAGGGGGTGGTGAGAGTGGAGAAGGGTGAGTTAAGTATCACAGATGCTGTTACCTACTTCTTGCACATTGGCATTCTTCTAGGAAGGACTTTAGGAAGTGGAAAGCAGGCATTTGAAATATGTTTTTTCAAGGTAAGACCTCAGGGGAAAAAAAGCAGGGAAAGGAATAGTATTTATTTGTTGAGCCCCTGCTAATTGCTGAATGCTGTGCTCAACACAAAAATGCATATCATTCAACATTTTGTTAAGCTAGATAAGTCTTTTTTTTTTTCACAGAAAGATGAACCTATCATCATAGAACATTAGACTAGAAAAGGTGGAATGAAGATGCAAACCCCAAAATCAGTGTGTGTTCCCTTCTGACATTTTTTAAAAGATTTTATTTATTTGAGAGAGAGAGATCCTGGAAGGAGGGGGGCAGACTTGATCCCCAGACTCTGAGATCATGACCTGAGCTGAAGGCAGACACCTAACTGACTGATATTTTACCTTTGGGTGGGGTCTGCTCTACAGGGGTAAAAGATATAAGAAAGGGCTTTATAAAGGAAGAAGCATTTGCAAGGTGGTAGGCTTGGCATTGCCAGATATGAGAGACAAGGATCGCTAATGGAGAATAGAAGGAGCAAGTGGACACATGAAGAAAGGGGAGAGGTAGCAGCCTGATTTGCCTGGAACACAGAGGGGAGGGAGGGAGAAATGGGGCTGGAAAGTCATTTGGGATCAGATCATGTCAGGCTAAAGACTTTGAATATTATGGACCTCATGCAGCTGGTAGTTATGCATTTCCAAGAAACAGAACAGTTCAAAATTTGTAGCATACATTTTAGAAAGTGAGATTTTCTATTATAACTCTCAAAGTAGATAGGCTGTATTAGTTTTCCTGAGTTGCTATAACAAAACACCACAGACTGATGGCTTAAACAATATAAATTTATTTTTCACAGTTCTGAAGGCTGGGAAGTCCAAGATCAAGGCACTAGCTGATTAAGTTCTTGATGAGGACTCTTTTGGGGCTTGTAGGCTGCTGCTTGCTTGCTGTACCCCTACATGGCTTTTCCTCAGTGCACGTGCATGGAGGAAGAGAGAGAGATGGGGTGGGGGTAAGGGAGGGAGAGGGAGGGGTGAAGAGAGGGAGAGAGAGAGAGAGGGAAAGAGAGAATGAATGCTCTCTGGAATCTCTTCTTGTAAGGGCACTGATCCCATTGAACCATGACCCCACCCTTATGGTCATGATCGCCCCTTATTACCTCCCAAGACTCTGCCTCCAAATATCACACTGGGGACTTGGGGTTCACCACATGAATTTTGAAGGAACACAAACATTCAGTTCACAACCTAGGCCAATCCAAATAAAATAAGAAAATACAATTAATATATAAAGACAGTTTTAGGCTTCCTGCTGAGTATGTTTCCTGCATGAATCAAATTGCCCTACGAAGGGAGCTGGCACCAGATGAAGCAGACGTGGGAATTTACACTCAGCATCCAACACTGAAGGGGCTCTTCTTTATAGTGTTGTTCAGTTTTAACTTTTCGAGTGGTGCTTTCTGCATGTACAAAATGTGAACCGCTGCTCAAACCTGAAATGTTCCTCTTCAAGCTGTCCTCCCGGCCTCAGTGTCACCCCCAAATCCTCTTTGATCGCCTCTTCTGACTGCCATCCAAGAGGTTTACGAACCAGGAAGAAAGCCTATGGCTCAAGAACTATCCTTTATAGCAAACATAAAGCAGGGATTTTCTCTTGTCCTGAAATATCCAAATAATCCATCCCCCAAAAGTGAAATAATAAATCTCTCACCTGGGCTCTTTGCTTTGCTTTTATCTTCAGCTTTACTTCTCAATCATCTCGACCTGGCACCACTGGTTCAAAATCAGAAAATAATCTGTGTTGGAATGAAATACAGAAGGAAAGGGAAGAGACAGCATTTTCGAAACAGCCCTGCACCAGATATCCCATCAGATACTTTATATGCATTTCATTTAAAAGCTCGAAAACCCTGCAACCAGTGTATTGCCCTCTTACTACACAGATAGAAAAACCGAGGCTCAGAAAGATTTAATTGTTTGTGGAACTCAATCACTGGACAATCAGGGAGCCAGCTGAGAAACTAGGGTCTCACGTGCCAGCATTGATGCTACCCATGCTGCTGCCCATAAAGCTTTAATGTTGAAATCTGCAGGATTTTGGTCACTTGAAATAGGGCAGAGTCTCTTAACAAGCCTTAGCAAAGCTTTAAATGCTTCCTAGGTCAGAAGACCAAAACTCCTGCTTTATATATCCCTCATCTAGAGGAAGAGCAGGATTGTCGTGGGGGCTTCACCAAGCCCCCTACTCATCACCTCTTATCACCAAGATGTACCCAACACTCATGAGCACATTTTGGCCCCTCCAGGGACCCTAAAGTTGTCCGACCAAGTGCCATTTCCCCTCTCTCTGGCATAATGTTTCTGTGTATTCCTTTGGCATTCTGCTGCCATGCAGTCTTAGACAGCAACCGGTGATTTTTTCCAGTGTGACTAAAAATCGCAATTTAGTTCACCTTCAGGGCATGAGCAGGCTGATTGAGTTTCAGATAAAGTGGGGATTAGTCCTTCCAATTAGTGAGAATGTTTCCTAACTGCCTCTTGGATTTATGCTGGGCTGTACCTGAGGCAAGCATGTGTTCTTTCTCACCCACGCAGGTGATTGACGGAGTGTGATGTCGATGAGCTCCTTGTCATGAGGCTTTGCCAGTGAATCTGATCTTATGTTTTTCCAACATTTATTCTCCATGTACTTCTCTTTTTTTCTAGTAAATGCTAATTGTATTTACCAGATTTCTTCACATGAAATTATGAGAGTCCCATAATTATTTATGAAGAATATCAAAACAACACATTAATAACATTGTGAGTTTAAAGCTCTTTAATATGTAATCCATTCATGTGCAATACTAAGTACTTCGCCAAAATAATGTGTAAATAAAGAACAAATACAGACTTGTGCTGTGAGTTTGTGGGCTGTGTATATTTTTTGATACATGCAAATTAGCTCCTATTCAATTCTTTGAATTAAGACCCTGTCCTTCCACCCAATAGCTCATGGTCCATGTGACTTTTAATAAGATGACATGGGAGAGTAACGATCAGATGTGGGCATACATTTTTTTCCCTCCAAAAAATCTTTCACTTGATCTATATGGAGAAACACAGCGATGCATTAAATTAATAATGTTAATAGCTGAACTGGAATGGACATTTGTTGAAAGGCCTTTCTTTCTTCTCTTTCTGTAAATTCCCAGCTGTGTCCTTTGGATGGGATTGCCCTCATGCCCCACTGAAGGGGTGAGCCTTGGCTTAGCTCCATTGCTGTGTTCCATCACTCTGGGGTTTTCTATGGATGAACATGTGTTACAATTTGGGCCAATAATACTGAGATGCTTACTGAGGGACCTCTGGAGAAGAAACTGCCTCTTTCTTCATTGGAGGCTACCAGAAAGAGGTAGTTTCTTTCTCTGCATAGTGTGCTATAGATTTAAGGTCCGAACTGCAGCTATGATACTACCAGGAAAGGAGTTTGTCCAGAGATAATGAGCACACACAGAGGAAGCCAATGCTGAGGAAATGCAGAGAAAGAAAGCCCAAGCTTAACGACAGAGACCTCTGGATTAAGCCTCTCTTGAAGCTAGGTTTAGTATGATTTAATTACATTAACCAGCATATTATTCAATTTGCTCGAATCAGTTTGCATCATGCTTTCTGTTTCTGGCAACCAAAGCATGCTAATGGCTGCAATCTTCTAATTATCTAAGAAAGATCATAAGTATACTCCATTTTAGCAGTAATTTTCCCAAGGTTTCTCTTTCTCTTTGGATATTTCTATGTCATAAAGGCCTTAACTCCTTCTCCAAATTTTCATAAATAATTTAGCCAAGATACTCTATGGAGTTCCTCACTTGCCTCTTAAAGGAGTTGGAGAGTCATTCAAGAAGAACCTATTGAACACATACTATGTGACAACCGTCCTCTCTTCAAAGAGTGCTTCCAACTTTATCTGTTTTTACTATTTGATGTCAACATAATTTATTTTAAATAAACTATTATGCAGTTAAATATATAAACCACTGGTTTAGTCTAAACTCCTCATCTTAAAGATTGCAAAATTGAGCCTAAAATAAGCTAATGATTTGTCCAAGATTTCATGGCAAATTTCAGACTTAAAGAAAATTCCTGGATTCTTAATCTACAGTCCAGTGGTCTTTCATTACACTTTACTGCCTCCTCACATTGATTAGCACCACCTTTGCTAATAATTATGATTTTATTGTTTTATCCCAGGCTTTAATTATCCAAATTACTTTGGTCTGCAAAAATTGAATCAGAAAGCTAACAAGAACTGACTTCCTTATGAAATTTCTAGCACTTCCTATTTTCAGACAGGCTAGAAATACTCTGTGAACAGCCTTTCTTATAAGATTTGGCATCTGCCTCATGCTATGATCAGAAATAAAAAGTATAGAGGTTGGAGAAAATTAACTAGAAAAATGAACCTGAAAAGTCTTAGTTTTACATACACATGGGAGCTTTCAAATGTCAGATCCAGATCCTGATAAGGCCCAAGCTCTCTTGAGGTTTCCTTGTAAACCAAATGTTTGTCCCGACTTGTCTTATCTTCACAGTAGTTATTTGCTTAATACAAAGTCTATATGTTGCGATGATGCTAATTTCAGAATTGAAATAAAACCTTTTTGTTTTTAAAAATCGGATTCAGGAGTGATTATTGACTGACCATGTTCCATAGGCTCTACTGTATTTCCCAACAGAAAACCATACAGTCCTTTTGGAGTTTTATCTTTGTTTCTCCGTGTCCCAAAAAGTAATCATTCAAGTGGTTCCTGAGAGAATCTAAGTAGGCAAATAATGATATAATATTAGTTCTTCAGAAATGTAATTTCCTGGGGCACCTAGGTGGCTCAGTCGTTGAGTGTCTGACTTCCGCTCAGGTCATGATCCCAGGGTTCTGGGATCAAGCCCCACATCAGGCTCCCTGCTCAGCCGGAAGCCTGCTTCTCCCTCTACCACTTCCCCTGCTGGTGTTCCCTCTCTCGCTGTGTCTCTTTGTCCAATAAATAAATAAAAGCTTTTTAAAAAAATAAATATAATTTCCTTTTGTACTGTTACAGTAGGGCCTGGAATGGATTTTAACTCTAATCCCAGGAGTATAGTCTGGTTATTTGGTATCAGTATTCATGATCCTAAACCACTTCATTGTGACCAGTTATGTGCTTGTTTCATCACTGTGACATTCCATTAATTGTGTGTAATATTAATTATTTTTCATACCATATTTGATTTTCAGACATACATAAGCCCTAACTAATCTGTTTTCCACTACTGAAAAAGAATACTTTCCTTTTGTGGCAGTATTACTTCTGGGGGTGGGGGAGCTAGCCTTCACCACACCTGTCTGTCTGATCACTGTGCTCATCCACTGTGGAGCAAACACATGGGGAATGTATTTTGACCTTTAAACCCTTTCAAATACGTTGTTTTTATTTTGATCAAGTACTGAGGGTGCCAACTGCCCTCTCCGATTTTAAAGATTGTGCTTGGGAATTATACTTCTAGGCTTTTCAACAGGAGAGCAATTCCCAAGTTGCTTATGTGAATGGAGTGCTGGGAAGACCAACTGAATGAATAACTAGAAAGGATTTGTCTGAAAAGGGAACAGAAGGCACACGCTGAAGAATGGGGTATCCAATTCTAACAAAGAAAAAGGGGTATATATATATATATATATATATATATATACATATATATACAGGAAATTCTGATTAGGTAGGTACATAGTCACATATGTGTATACATATTTAACTGAGATACTTTTAATAAATAAATCGCTCCAAAAAAATCCATGTAAGTCAGGAAACAAATAGGATAATTTAAAATTCATTAGGGTAAAAAAAATCTACAGAGGAATAAGAAAGTATTTTTATACTTACAGGTATTTATTGGGTTAATTCTGATAACTTTGATCCTGTCTCCTTTGGCTATCATTACTCTAGAAGAAAGTTGTTACCTCTGTTGTCCATAACATTTAGATGATGGGTAGGATGCCACAAGGTATTGAGTTTTGTTCAATTGAATCTTTCCAACAATACACACTTGAATACACCACTTTGGATATATTATAGTTGTTACCAATATAATAAAAAATGAATACTATTCAAGGTTTCTTAACGGTGAAATTTTGTCAATAATTTGTTCTATGGTATGGGCACCTTCAATGATTTTTAGTGTGCTTTCAGCACAAGCTAGGTAGCATACTTGAGTTGTTTTTAAAATCTCAGAATACAAGTCCATTTCACTCATTGGTTTCATCTGACTTACTCACTTCTTTGGAAAGCATAACCATAGTCAAATGCTATTTTTTTAAGAGTTGACAAGCCCTTTCATTGGTGGCCAAGAGCAAGAAATTCTGCCCTGATAACCCAGGGGACTCCAATTAATGGGCTAGCTGCATGGTGGTCAATACAGTGTTCCTGAGTGAAGATCATCGTCCTCTTCTCCACATTCTGCATCTCTTCCAGGTCTTTACACCTATGTTTCTGACACACTTGGAAGCATAACTAAGGATGACTTGACAAGAGCACGTTGGTATAAGCAGGTACCTCCAGGGCTTCAGCTAATTTTGATTATCAGTAGGATTCTTTTCAGGGTTCAAGAGCAACACAACATCCAGGAGTCTAGAGTTTGTCTCTATTCCTTCTGTTGACCCTAGAACCATGGCAGTAACAATTCTGGACTTCCCTCACTCCCACTATGGCCAGATCCTCTTCCTCCCCATGAAGTATTTCCTGTACCTACGCCTATCGCCTATGCAAAAAACATCAATCCCTATTTTCTTGAATCAGAGAAATCAGTTGACTCCCCCCAAGCAAGAAACCTAATCCTACCTTGCAAAAAAACAAAGTCCAACTGACCTCTGTGCCCTCAGACTCAGTGACATCCAGGCCTCAACCAGAACTGGAACCTGTGTGAATAAAGCACAAATCCACTTTGTGTATAACTTGCCTATCCAAAAACACACTTGTGTCAAATACACAATGGGACATTTGCTCAGGAATTAAGTCCAGGAATTTTGAGTTCTTGGGGAGGCTTTAAATTCCATTGCAAGTCTCTTGCATGGTTAAATGAACCAAGTGTCCCATCTGAATCTGCCTTCTGAGAATTATTTCATGAGAGTCCACAATTCTTTTTGTTCTTATTCCTGTGTGAGGCAGACAGTTAGGCTTAACCTTTATAAATTTAGAAAATAAAAACTGCGTTGGAGTAGAGAAATTATCTTGCTAGGCTTTTTATGTTATTTAATTTAATTATTCACATCAATCTTCGGTACATTTTGAATGTATTTATATCATTCCTTAAGATTTGCCCAATGTCCAAAATAATATCTATATATTTTGGTGGATGTTTTACTCACTAAAGTCTGTTTATCACCACCTTAAAAAATTTGTCATGATTCAATTTAATTCAATTGAATTCAAATTCTTCTGGGATTGTTTATGTAAAAGATTATCACATCTTTATTCTTCCTGACAAGTGGTTTATTATGTTTCCACAATTTATCCATAACATACACTAGAGCATTTTGGAAGCATCAGAACCATTACAACATTAAATGCCTATTATAATTCTGGAAAAGTGTTGGGTGTTTTTGCTTATTTACTTATTTATTTTGGTTTGGGTCTTTTTTTTTAACGTATGTAAGCTTAAATATGAGAGAAAAGATAATTATTCCAGCATTTCCTATTTTAATTTTTATGTTTAGTCATATCTTTTTATCAGAACAATTAAGAAGAATTTAAATCTACATATAATTTATGAAGAAGTTAAGTTGAAATGTAAAGCCACTGGGTTTTTCAATTATTTCCAGTTTTATTAGACAAACAATAGGGAGTTCCTATTTCCACTACCTTCCACACCTTCATATTTTCTGAGGCATACATGAATCACCTGTTTGCTATAATACTCTTTCTCAAGGAACTTGGAAACTTAATTAGGAAAAAGGAAATCAGCAGCCTCTGGAGCAAGGCCCAGTACCCTCAGACTTCAAAGGGAGCTCCTGATGCCAAAGTGATTTGGGAGGAGGAGATGAGAGGTGAGCATGGGGTCTCTGGGCACATCAGGACCTGCTTTCTACATTCTCTTTGTATGATGGAAGCCCAGGGAGCCAATCTACAGGAGGATTGACGGTAGTGAGGAGCAAGCACCATGCAACAGAATTCACTCATATCAGTACCAGAAACATATATAACGACTAAGATTTAGTAGACCCATTTTTCACTAGCCATCTCGAGTTTATTCCATTTAGATTCATGGTTTTGAAAATTCTCTTGTCCCTATATCCTTATCTATTCATAAAATTGCTATTTCATGCCTCTTTACTCTGAGAAGTTCTGCTAACTTTGCATGAAATGCACTTCCCTCCTCTGCTTGCCTGATGAATTCCTACTAATTCTTTAGCAACCCTCATCAAACATCATCTCCTCTGCAAAGCCATCCCTGATTCCAGAGGGTTAATTATACATTACTATGAATCCCGATTCTATCTTATATGTATCACTAATACATTTTTCATCCTATGTTACTGGTATGTATGTGTGTTTGCCATATTTGACTTAAAGCTTTTGAAAGAATGATGCATATATCCTCACTTCTTATGCTCATCTATCAGGGGCCAGGTTACCACACACATTAAACCTGGCCCCTGGTAAATAGATGATAGATAGATAGATAGATAGATCAGTTGACAGATAAAGTTACTATCCATAATTGTTATATTGGTTCTAATTTTTATAGCAGTGTCATAGCCAACACACAAAGAGGCAGTAGTATCTCCAATTTATTTTCAGATGAGGAAACTGAGCTCAAATGATGTTGTTCACAGAAGCAACATTCCCAAGGGGAACCATCCAGAATTCCAGTCCAGAATGAAATCATGGCCAGTTGGACTCTAACGTCTAGGCTCATTTAAGGCGCCACTATGCTCACATCCTGCAGACTGCTATATAGATCAAACATGTAGACAATTAAAAAGTATGCATGCAATGTTTGTTGAGTCAATGGAGTAATTGATTTTAAAAACTCAGACCATGCTTGGTGGTGATTCGTACTATATGCATGATGATCAGCTCCTGGTCAACAAGACAGATGCCAGTTTCTAGAAGTAATAGATCCTAGAAGACAGAGCTACTGCATCATTTCTGGTTCCCCAGAAAATCCCCCTCAGGTAGGTGCTGCTTGAATATGAAAAGTGGGATACAACAAAACACTGAGGGTACCTCCCTCATGGTCACATGAGTGGAGTAGAACCCACAAGGTAAGAGGACATGGTTCAAGTTAACCGTATAACAAGTGACAGAGAGGGGACTGGTAAAGGAACTTTGGCCAGAATTGGTGGTGATCTGGACTGAACGATGTGAAGCCATGCTAACCAGCACATGCTTGGTTGGTACTTACTCCACTGTTCTTGAACACTAGGCATAGGTTAGCATTTCATTTTTCTATATTTCCTTCTTTATTGAATAGTACAAGCTGTTGATAAACTGTACCTTGTTTTGTTGTACAATCTCGTGCTTCACATTTACATGTGTGAACTTTGTATGTCTCTTAGATTCTGAGTATGGGGGATCGAAGGATAAAATAGCTAGTGTAACCTCCCTTGGTTTCAAAGTGTGAAATAAGCCCAGATCCACTGGAAACATTTCTGCACTGGGTGTTGATGACAAGAACTCACAAGAAGAATTTGGGATGAGTTGTCCAAAGCAGAGCTGGCAGTAAAAGTTACACTTGTGGTTTCTCCTAATAATGCTTAAGCTGCTCTTATTCAGATGTGTGTTGTTGTGGCAAAGAGAGGCCACTGCAGGGAGGGTGAAGAGTCAGTCTAGACTAGAAAAGGATGAGGAAATATTGCAGTGGGTGAAAGTGTCTCTGGCATATAGCCTTGGCCAAACTACTTACTTGACTGATGTTGGAGACCATCAAAGCCTTGTCCCCATGAGGGGCACGAGGGTGGCTTAGTCGGTTAAGCCTCTGACTCTTGGTTTTGGTTCAGGTCATGATCACAGTTGTGAGTTAAAGCCCCACATTGGGCTCCAGAGCCTGCTGGAGATTCTCCCTCTCCTTCTCCCTCTGCCCCTCCTCCCACTCAAGAGCTCTCTCTAAATAAGTGAATAAAATCTTTTAAACAAACAACAAACAAAAACTTGTCCCCATGATGCTGGCTAGAAAAAAGACATCACAGAAGTTTCTTATGTTTCTGTGATCCAGACCTTGTATCCACTTCTTTCTCTATTAACCAAGATCCCAAAATGCTACAGCCACAAAAAAAGGGATCCTGGTCTATACAGCCTTTAAAACCCAACTTTCCTGGCTCCTAGGGCAGAGATGCTTCAGTCTCATTAGACTATCTCTTGGTTATGAAACTGAAACTTCTGGGGTGCCTAGCTGGCTCAGTCAGGAGAACATGTGATTTTTTAAAAAATTTTAAAGATTTTATTTATTTGACAGAGAGAAAGGTAGTTGGAGAGAGTAGGAACAGAAGGGAGAGGGAGAAGAAGGCTCTGTGGGACTCGATCCCAGGACCCTGGCAGACGCTTAACCGTCTGAGTCACCCAGGTGCCCCAAGCATATGATTCTTAATCTCAGGGTTGTGAGTTCAAGCCCCACATTGGGTGTGAAGCCTACTTAAAATAAAAATAAAAAAAAGAAACTTAAACTTCTGTATTTTCAGAACCATCTAGAACAGTGACAGATTCAAAAAGCAGGAAGAATTTAAGATTGATTTTGTTGAATATGAATTCAATTGATCTATATTTTATTTAATCATGAATCAGAGTTAGATCCAATTAGTGGTTTATTTCAAAGTCAGTATTTAAAAAAAAAACATTGATGTTACTTCTTTATTAAAATTCCAGTTTTGTATTTTTATTAAAAATACTCCCTTGGCAAACCAAGAAGCCAACTCTTAACTATAAAGAACAAACTGGTGGTTACCAAAGGGGAGATGGGTGGGTGGATGGGTGATGGGGATTAAGGAGTGCACTTTTGATGAACACCAGGTGATGTATGGAAGTGTTGAATCACTAAATTGTATACTTGAAACTAATATTACACCGTATGTTAATTAACAGAAATTTAAATAAAATCTTTTAAAAGTACTCTCTTATTTAACAATAATATTATTAATTTTGTATTTCTTAGTTTTTTATTTTAATAACTTTTCTATGAAGGAAATTATCATTGGGGTTCAGAGATAATTTTACTTGGTACCCAGGACAATTAGAAGACAAAATTTTAAAACAGAGTATTACTTCCACTGAGCCAGGTCAACACAGCATCACATATAACTTCACCGGATTATCTGAAGGTGCAAAAAGAAAAGAAAACAAAGAGGCAAAGAAAGAGGGAAAGGAGAGGGAGAGGGAAGCGTGTAATAAAAACATATGAATGAAGTCTATAAATGTGTTAAAGGACCACAATACCCCCCCTTCAGTTGATCATCAAAGTCTATTTTACATGTTATTTTTTTATACAAAATTACTTCTATTAAAGATATGATTTCTTACCATTCTATAAAACACAGGTAGGGATTACTTCATGTAAAAACATTTTTCCAGCCTTAAAGGACCTACAAAATAGATATGAAAAACTTGGTACTAGATAACATAAGGATACTGTATCTAATAATATGGTTGGCTCTGAAAGTGTATGTTCCATATAGAAGCTTATGCAACAAGGAAGTCACTTTATTTCCAATTTGTTTTATGACCTGTTATTTGAGCACAGTGATGTGCAACACAGGCATGCACACACATCCACACACAAACACCTATTTGTACCCCTCCTTCTATTAAAACAATAGTTTTCTTTTCATCTTTAATGTGCTCTTTCCTTCTTTTTTTCCAACTTCTCTTTTCCTTTGGAAATATGCAAAAACAAATATGCAAAAACATATTTGGTCAAATGTGCATCACACTCTATGGACCAGTAAGTGCAAGAGGCTAAAAGAAAATTAATTCTGGGACCCCTGGGTGGTGAAGTCAGTTAAGCAGACATCTTACTCTTGATTTCGGCTCAAGTCATGATCTCAGAGTTGTGAGATCAAGCCCCTGCTTAAGATTCTCTCTCTCCCTCTCCCTTTGCCCCTTCTTCCACATTCACACTCTCTCTCTCTGTAGAAGGAATAAAGGCAGGAAGGAAGGTAGGAAGGCAGGAAGGCAGGAAGGAAGGAAAGAAAGAAAACTTAATTCCAGGTTCTGACACCTGGAATGAGGGGAACAAAAACAAATTCACGATGAATCCAAAAACGCAGATGCTAATATGATTACGTCATTATGACCCCATCCCTGCATATTTTTGGTAGATGTGCATCCTGCTTTCCTAGGGCTGCCCTAACTATTTATCACAAGGGGGGTGGTTTAAAATAACAGAAATTGATCCTTAAAGTTCTGGAGGACAGAAGTCTGACCCTGAGATCATGACTTGAGCCAAGAGTTGATCGATTAAGCCACTGAGCCACCCAGGCACCCCAGAATTAATTTCCTTTTAGCCTCTTGCACTTGCTGGTCCACAGAGTGTGATGCACATTTGACCAAATATATTTTTGCATTTGCAAAGGAAAATAAAAGAGAAAAAGAAAAAAGAAAAGCAAGAAAAAGAAAGGAAAAGAAAAGAAATTGCAGGACTATGTCCCCTCAGAAGTCTCTATAGGGAGGATCCTTTCTTGCCTTGTCTAGCTTCTGGTGGCTCCTGGCGATTTTTAGCTTGTGGCTGCATCACTCCAACATCTTCCTTCCCATGTTGCCTTTTCCTCTGTGTTTCTGTCTGTCGTTTCTGTCTCTTGTAAGGAAGGGCACTCTCACTGAAAAATAATTGTATACCTGTGTTATTGCTTTATTTTAAAATATGAAAAATAGATGTTCTTTTAAAATTACATTTTTTGGGATGCATGGGTGGCTCAATCAGTTGAACATCTGACTCTTGATTTCAGCTTAGGTCATGATCTCAGGGTCCTGCAGTCAAGCCCCACGTGGGGCTTTGCACTGTGTGTGGGGCCTGCTTGGGATTCTCTCTCTCCTTCTGCCTCTCCACTAGTCACATGTGTGTACTCTCTCTCTCCCATCTCTCCCCGCCACCAAAAAAAATAAAATTATGTTTTTCTGTATCATTTATTTTCTGTTACATTCATGCTATTATTTATACAAAACGATAGGACTTATTAACAGAGGCAAGTAGTAGTATTTAATAGTAGGGCTAATAAAATGATATGTGTGAGAAAATATAACAATTTTTCATATTTCTGTCCTTATTGACAATAATTTATTCTAATCTTGGATATTTAAATTCATAGCTCATATTGTATATTCTTAATATAAATAAATGTAAGACTTTAAAACAAGGAAAGTATGAAGACAAGAAGACAATTAAACAGCTACTGTTTATCACTTATATTTCATAAAAATAACAAGTATTTCTTTTGGCTCCATGGTTACTGTAGAATATTTTTACTCTTTCTGTTTCCTTCTAATAATATTTCTTTGAACTGCCTGCAGCCTTTAAGACCTTCTTTTCTTTTATGTAAGGGTAAAACTAAAGATGGTCAAACATAATATTCACTTTGATATGCATCTGTGCTCTTATCAAGCCTGCATTAGACTGATTCCTGGTGTCAGTCCAGTGTGATGACATCAAGCTAAATAATCTTTCCCAAAAAAGTGAGTATGGAATACTCCTAAGAATTACATACTAGAAACAGGAGGTTTTTTGACTTGTAAGAATTGTTTTCAGCTCTCCAAAAGTGCCTATTCACTTAATACTGGAGGCTTGTCTTGGTAGACCAGCTATCTGTCAGTCAATAAGGCCCTGCAGCTGCATCTATATATTCATCATATAGGCTGGTCCTGACTCAAACAGCCACCATTTTTAAACATTCCAAAGCATATTAGATGTCATCAAAAATTAAATCTTTCTTTCTCAGGGAAAAAGATTTTAAAATAGAGGGGTAATCTGAATTCATGAAATTGAAGTAGGAGTCCAAATAAGTTAAAATTTTATTTTATTTTTTAAAGATTTTATTTATTTGTTTGAGGGGGGGGCAGGGTAGAGGGAGAGGGAGCATCTCCAGCAGACTCCCCACTGAGCATGGAGCCCAACACAGGGCTGGATCTCACAGCCTTGAGATCACGACCTGTGTGGAAATCAAGAGTTGGATGTGCAACCAACTGAGCCACCCTATGCTCCTAAGTTAAGATTTTAGTAAAGAAATGAGAGAGTCCTATTTAACTCAGGTGGCTTTCTGGTGACATTGTTTGTTTTGTTTTGAGTTCTGAATTTTGAGTTCTGAAGTAGTATTATTTTCAAAAACTGAGGGTCTCTTGCTCCTATATGAGTTTTTGTCGCAGCCCACACATGATATTGAGCAACTTGGACATAGTTAGTTAATCCTTTGGCCTTCTTATGGCCTCTTCAAAGATCGTCAAGCAATTTTAATATTTTTTATTTTTATTGAGATGTAATTGACATACATCATACTAGTTTTGGATATGCAACATAGTTATTTGACATAATTATCATAATAAGTTTAGTTACCATCTGTCACCATAGAAAGTTAGTACAATATTATTGACTATGTTCACCATGCTATACATTACATCCCCATGCTTTTTTTTATTTTATGAGTGGAAGTTTGTACTTCTTGATCCACTTCACCCATTCCACCCCCCAACTGTATCCCCTGTGGTAACCACCAAACTAGTCTCTGCATCTACGAGTCTAGGTTTTGTTAGTTTTGTTCTTTAGGTTCCACATATAAGTGATATAATATAGCATTTGTCTTTCTCTGTCTGACTTATTTTACTTAGCATAATTCTCTCAAAGTCCATCCATGTTGTCACAAATGGCTAGATTTCTTTCTTTTTTATGGTTGACTTTTAGTGTGTGTATGTCGGTGGGTGGGTGTTTACCTTGTATTTATCCATTCATCCATTGATGGAAACTTAAGTTGCTTCTCCTATTATTATTGCATTGCTCTCAATTTTTCCCTTTGGTCTATTAATATTTGCTTTACATATTGTGTGGTCTTATGTTAGGTGTACATATATTTATAAGTGTTATATGTTTTTGCTGGATTGACTTCTTTATTATTATATAACCCCCCTCCTTGTCTTTTATTACAGTCTTTTAAGTCTGTCTTGTCGATATAAGTATAGCTGCTCGAGCTTTCTTTTTGTTTCCATTCACATGAAATATCTTTTTGTTTCCGTTTACCCTCAATCTTTGCATGTCTTTACAACTAAGGGAGTTTCTTGTAGGCAGTATGTAGATATGCCTTGTTTTTTTGTTTGTTTTGTTTTTCAAATTTTTTTATCCATTCAGCCCATCTCTGTGTTTCAATTGGAGAATTTGGTCCATTAACAATTAAAGTGATAACTGATGGGTATGTACTTACTGCCATTTTGTTAATTATCTTCTTGATGTTTTTGTAGTTCCTCTTTGCTCCTTGCTTTCTTTCCTTGTGGTTTGATGACTTTTCTTTAGTGTTATGTTTAGATTCCTTTCTCATTTTCATTTGTGTATTTACTATAAGTTTTTGTTTTGTGCTTACCATGAGGTTCATATATATCACCCTATGTATGTAGCAGTCTATTTTAAGTTGATAACAACTTAAATTTGAACACATTCCAAAATTTTACATTTAAACTCCCCCCACCATGTTTTTTTTGATGTCATGTTTTGCATTTTTTTATTTTACATACCCCCTAACTAATTATTGTAGTTTTTACTTTGCTATTTTGTCTTTTAACGTTTATACTAGCTTTATTAAGTGATTAATCCATTTCCTTTACAATATAATTACTTTTATCAGAGAGATTTTTACTTTCATATGTTTTCTTGCTATTAATTAGTGCTATTTTTATTCAGCTTAAAAAAAGTCTCTAACATTTCTTGTAAGGCAAATTTGGTAGTGATGAACTCTTCTAGCTTTTGCTTGTCTGGAATTCTGAATAATAATTTTGCCAGATAATGTATTCTTGGCTGGAAGTTTTCTGTTTTGTTTTTTTTTTTCCATTTAGCATTTTCCATATGTAATGCCACTCCCTTCTGGTGGGCAAACTTTCTGTTGAGAGATCTGCTGGTGGTTTATGGGGTTTCCCTTGTATGTTACAAGTTGTTTTTCTCTAACTGATTTTAAGATTTTCTTTTTATCTTTAACTTTGACATTTTAATTATAATGTCTTATCTTGATGTGGATACCTTAGTGATCATCTTATTAGAACTCTCTGGGCCTCCTGGACCTGAATGTCTGTTTCCTTCCTCAGATTAGGGAAGTTTTCAACCATTATTTCTTCAAATAAATTTTCTGCCCCTTTCTCTCTCTCTCTTTTCATATAATTCAAATATTGTTCCACTTGATGTTATCTTACAGTTTCCTTAAGTTATCTTCATTTTTTTAAATTCTTTTTTTCTTTTTGCTGCTCTGTCTGGGTGAGTTCCATTGTTTTGTCTTCCAGCTCACTGCTTTATTCATGTTTGATCCAGTTTGCTGTTGAGTCCCGCTAGTGTATTTTCAGTTTGGTTATTTATTCTTCAGCTCTGTGACTTCGGTTTGGTACTAATATTTTCTATCTCTTTATTGAAGTTCTCACTGTGTTTATGCATTTTTCTTCCAAATTTGGTGAACATCTTTATGACCATTACTTTGAATCCTTTACCAGGTAGACAACTTATCTCCACATCATTAAGGTCTGTCTCTCTGGCATTGTTCTTGTTCTTTCATTTGGAATATATTTCTCTGTTTCCTCACTTTGCTGGATTCTCTGGTTTGTTTCTATGTGTGAGGTAAAATGGCTACCTTCTCAGTCTTGAAGGAATCACCTTGTGCAGGTGATAATCATTCTTATGCAACCTTGCCCTATCTCTTGGTTGTCTCTTGAACTATTGTGGTTGTTTAAACCACTTGATTTATTCTTGATATGACCCTGTTGTTAAGGGTGTGCCAAGATTTGTCAGTGTTCCAACAGAAGGGATCTCACCCAGCATCAAATTTCAGGTTGTTTTGAAGCCAGACTGTCAGGTTGCAGTTTTTAAAGTATACAAATATATACAGTTTGTGGAACTGTGATCATAATCTCTTTGGCCTACAGACCAGGAGGTCAGGAGATGTCCCCTGGGTGACAGTTGTAAAAAGGTAGACAAGTGTATAAGTTCCTTTCTTGGAGGTCTCATTGACCTGTAATGAGATCAAAGAGTTGTACAAGGATGGTATGTGTCTCATTGCCTATGCTCCCCAGGAAGGCCTTTTTATCCTCTAGATGTATGGGAAACCTGAAGCCTATCCCTCAAGCTGAAGCTTCAGATTAATATGCCTTTATCAGAGGAATATTGAAGTTGTGTTTTAGTCTGCTGTCCATCAGTGCCCCAGGAATAGTGACCTGTTAAGAACTGTCTTTCTAATTGTTACATTCCCATGGAACTCAGGAATGCAAGCCCCTTGGCCACCAGGGCCAGGCAATCAAGGGGTGTCACCTATGAGGATTGTGTACACCTGTTGGCTTTGGCTAGGCAGCTGGAGGGTATAGGCAGCAGGGCATGCTCACTGGTTTCAGAAAGGTGGTGGGATTGTGCCATGACTGCTCACCCCTGCCTGCCTTAGTAAGACATCAGGAGGATGGCACATCCAAGCTTGCTCACCTGTGCTAACCAGGTAGGTGGAGAGTGCAAAAACAGTGTCCACCAGTGACTCTGTCTCCATCAGTTCAACTCTCTCCTGCACCTCCAGCAATGCTTTTAAGGTAGCTAATAACTCTTCACATAGAGTCTAGGTACTTTGCAAACTGCTGTTCTTTTCACTGGGTCTCAGGGTGAAGTGGGACTGTACATGAATTTCTAAAAGAGGAAACTATTTCCTGTAGCACTGTGGGGCCAGAGGGTCTGACCCACCCTCTATACCCAAGCTAGTCCAGGCTGGCTGCCCCACACTATGGTGACTCATCTCCTTTGCTTTATCTTATTCAGTCTTGCAATTTCATCTCTTTATTACAACATTTTTGTTTTTTTCATTTCTATTAGCATTCCTCAAAATTCCAGCTGAGCCCTCACCAAAATCTTGCCCCACTCCTTTCTTATTCACTCCCCTGGTCTAACACGAATTTTGTTTGTTGTCCTCTACATCCCTCAAGTCCTATCTTAAGAAAAATGCCAGTGATGTGTCTGCATCATAGAAAACAAAGACTATAAGTTTTGAAGTAAAATTAGAATAAAGAATTTTTTCTGTCAGTTTCTAATGCTCTTGAGAGTGGGAGGGTCTCCTTCAATATCTTTATAAAGCTCTTTTTATACTTTGTATAAGCAAATATATTTTTTTGCTAATCTAGTTTTAGATTTACAGAAAAGTTACAAAGATGTCACTGAGAGTTCCTACATATACTTCTCATTCAGTTTTACATCTTACATTAGTGTGTTACATTGGTACAACTAAGAAACCAACATTGGTACATTACTACTAACCCAACTTTGAATTTCATTTGAATTGCACTGATTTATCCACTAATGTCTATTCCAGGATCTTATCCAGGATACCACATTACACTTGTTTATCATTTTCTTAGCTTCTTCTTGGCTGTGACAGTTTCTCAGACTTTTCTTATTTTTGATGGCCTTGAGAATTTTGAAGAGTACTTGTTGGGAATTTTGTAGAATGTTCCTCTATTAGGATTTGCCTAATGATTTCCTCATGTTTAGATTGGAGTTGTGGGTTTGGGAGAAGACCACAGAGGGGAAGTGTCCTCATCCCATTTTTTAGGGGTACCTGCAATCAACATGACTTATCATTGTGAATGTTGACCTAGATCACCTGGCCAAGGGAATGTTCGCCAGATTTCTCCATTGGAAAATTACTCCCCACCCTTACCATACTCTATTGTTTGGCAATAAGTCATCAAATGTAGGTCACGCGCAGGGTGGAAGGTAAGGGAGGGAATTAATTTCTTTCTCCTGAAGGGGCTCATCTGCTTTTTTTTCATTTTACTTTCCTCTCAAATACCAGCATCTAATAAAAGTAAAACTCTTTCTTATTCAAGACTGTAGTAATTTTAAAATTTGTCTAAGTGCTAGAATGGAAACAACGTGCTTTCTGCTTTTTTACTGCAAATGTACATTTCAACTATGTCAGAGTTAGACAGGTTTTTATTGGCTGGTTTGGGGACTTAATCACCATTTGTCCTTTTTTTTTTTCTGATGGGAAAAATGCATTTTAAGACTTAAGTGACTCACCAAAATACCTCAGAAACAAAGCACACTTGCCAGTCGGAGGCTATTATGAAGTATAGAAAGAAACACAGGTCTCCCTCCTTTTTTCTGCATCAAATCTAAACCTGTGCTCACAGCTCTTAAGACACTTCACTTTAGACCCTAAATTGCATCTCACTGTATTTGCTTTTAATCAGCTTGTGCTGCTATGCCAATTTGGAAATTAAAATATTGGGACAATTCAACCCTCCAATTTCCTCTAGCAGTCATTTTTGGTACTTGACTAATCTGCTCCTTCCCCAACTTGTAAACTTTAAATTCCATAGTACTTTTCTAAATTTTGTTTAAAAGCTCATTTTTGTTGACTTCTGAGCAGTCCAGACGTCTCAGTGCTTTTGGAACTTTAGCTTTTTGAAATTCTCATGGTCCTCAGAAGAGGTGCAGGTTATTTGTCTGGGAAACCTTCTCCCAGAATATTTATCAAGTGCCTGTTAGTATGGCAGACACTGTGTTAGACTCTGGGCACAGAGTACATACATGGAAGTTTGGTAGACTATCATACATCATAAAGTGTCCTATACAAGATCTCTCTTTAATTCTCCACTCTGCTACTAGGCTGCTCATTCCAAAATGCAAAATTAGTCATGCCACTCTTTTTATTTTAAAGGTTTCAAGAATCTCTACAGTTTTAAGGGAAAAACACATCTTCTTAACTTATCCCAGAAGAATTGTGATACCGAGCAGTCTTTCAAACTCTCAAGGTCTCATTTGACTCTCTTTTTTTCAAATGGTGATATTGATGCCTGTCAGTGTTGTTTTTCAAAATTGTCATGAGGTCTTAACAAGACAATAGTGTTTGAAAAATATAGGGTAGGAGATAATTTTATTTCCTCTTGGTTGCAAAGTTTTTCTTTTTCTTTCTTTTTTTAAAAATAGATTATTTGTTTATTTATTTGAGAGAGAGAGCAAGTGAAAGAGCAGGAGGAGGAGCGGTGGGGGGGGGAGCAGAATCCCCGCTGAGCAGGGAGCCTAACTCAGGACTCAATCCCAGGACCCTGGGACCATGACCTGAGCCACAGGCAGCCGCTGAACCAACTGAGCCACCCAGGTGCCCCTAGTTTTCTTTTCTTTCTTTTTTTAAATTACATTTAAAAAACTATATGTTCTTCTATTCATTTAAATGGAAGCCCAAAGAATGGACATGAGTTAGGAAAATGGGTTTTATGGTAGGGCAAGGGTATAGTCCAGATGTCTCAAGAAGAGACATCTCCCCATATCTGGGGGATGTCCTGGCACATAGGAGGAGTCACTGGTCAATAAGCAAGAGCAAATAACTCCATCATGATGGGTTCCTACCAATTCTTAGAACACGCCCAGAGGGTATTTCTGCATTAATTTGAAATGACTGGATGTGAAACCCTATAATCTTCTCAAAATTATGGTTGATACTTTAAGTGGAAGATCTTCAATTTGGTAATTTTCTGGGTGGATTCCAGAGAAAGGTTCTGGAACATATACCACTGGCTTATTCGTTAAGACAAATGTCTCTGTAGCATTCAGTTACTTCGGTAATATAAGGCTAACTTTTTTCCCCCCAAACAAAGTTCTTATTAGTAAACAAAAATACAAGAGAAGACTGTAAGTATGGATAACCACTCCATCTGAGTCTACTCAGCCTGCTATAACAAAGCACCACAGACTGGTGGTGACAAATATTCAGTCCGTACCATAGCGCAAGTAGAATCCTTAATTTGGTTAATATTTAACCACAGGTTTTCCTGGCTGACCATAGGAAATAGCTGGGTCTACTTTATTTTTCACCTCTATTTTTTCAAGGTCAAATAAATTGAATGAAAATATTTAATATGGACTCTGTTTTTCTCCCTACACCTCTCCTGAGTCCATGTATTCCCTCTCAAAAGTTGGATTATAAAAAATACAAAAACATACTCTAGGTAGACCCTAACAAAGTCTGCTTTCCACCTCATCTGATGTGAATCTTTGGGGCACATGTTAACATTAATGCATATTCTGATATGTCTTCTACTTTGGAACCTATAGGATAAGCTCAGTACCTACTGGTAGGTGTGTGGGCTCTCTGCAGAATGGAGAGGTTATTCTGTCCCCCATGCTAGCTTTTATAAAAAAATTTAGAACCCTGAGTGAGAGGTTCAGAGAAGTTCAAAATCAGAATTTTGAGTAAGGGCTTTGGATAGGTAAGCAAAAGAGTCAGACCTCTTTCCCTCGGCTTAAATGTAGGGACTAAGTGTGTAAGTAAGGTGAAGAGAGGAACTTTACTCAAAATAAGGATGACCAAGCTAGAGGTGAAGGGTCTCATGAATGAGGATTTGAAGTAAAGACTTGAAGAAAATGAAACAAACCTTTCGGATCCTTGGAGAAAAGCATCCTAGAAAGCATGAACAGCATCTGCAAAGACCCTGGGCAGTATCCTTCTTGGTGTATTTGAGGTATCATAACCAGAGCAGGGTAGACGCAGCAGATGAAGTAAATCGATGAACAGGGTCTGAAGAAAACTGGTCCCCCAGGAGTCAGATTATGCAGGGCTTTGCATGCCAAGGTGAAAACTTTTATTTTTCTATGGTGAAAGATGAGATGGTGTTGGATGAAGATAAGTCGGGGCTGGCTTCACGAGGGTGTGACTAGTGCAGATGCACAGGGCTCCATGTTCAGAAGGTCCTCACACTTTAATGCGTTGCGTTTGCCAACTTTTATTCTTTGAATCTGTGTTTTGTAAGTGAATTCTGATGGGACAGTGAAGCACATGTAAAGACTTAGAGCCTCAGCTCACAGCAGTTCTCTTTCTGCCTCCCTGCCTCTCTTGGATTCTTTGCTACCTATTCTCCATCTCCTGGTGATCTCTCCCCTGTGTCCCATTACCATTGTCCTCCACTTTTAGTGGAGGCCTGGGCACAGAAGTGGGGAAGATTGGGGCCAGGTGTGTGATCCATGGCATTTCAGGGTGAGGCAAGGCGGTAGCCTTCCCTTTCTTGGGCTGGCAGCCCCAGGAGCCTTCAGCAGGGGTGTCTTGCCCACCCAGGATCCACGTACTGATCATGTCTCAGTGTGAAGGCTGCAATCTCTTGAGGATTGTTTGTCCACTATGGATTGAAGCAGAGGCTTGTGGGAAAGGAGAATGGCTTCCTTGCCCCTTGCCAGGGTCGTTTTGTACTGGGCCCCAAATTATGTTGCCAACCTGGATTGAGCAGATGAATAGCATGATACGGCTTGCTTATTGGAAGGATCACTTGGACTGCTATGCTGACTGTAAGGCCACAGGGGAAAAAAAAAGGAAGACCAGTAGGGAGGCAAGAGTCCAGGGGAGAGATAATTGTGAGTCAAATCAGAGTGGCATCAAGGAAGATGGTAAGAAATGGTCAAATAAAAATACATTTTGAACATAGAGCCAAAATGTATTTTCTGGCAGATGAGACATAGGGCCTCAGAGAAAGAAGTGGCCAAGGATGACTCTACAATTTTTTTTGTTTTGTTTTTTGTTTGAGAAGCAAAAGGACAGAGTTGCCATTAACTGATATGAGGAAGGACGAACAGATTTTGAGGGGTGAGGGAGGATTTGAAGTACAATTTCAGGCTATTTAAATTTGAGATGTCCATTAGGCATCTGAGTACAGACATTGAGAAAGTTGTTTGGTGTATTCTTGGGGTTCAGGGCATATCCAGCCTAGAGAAATAAATATGGGAGTTATCACCATATAGCTGGTATTTTAAAACAAGATTTCATGAAATTATCAAGGGAGCAAAAGTACACAGAGAAAGATTTGAGGACTGAGCCTATTTAAAGATAGAGGAAATGAGAAAGAATTAGCAAAGGACCCAGAATTAGCAGAGAAGCAGGCTCTGACACAGAAAAAACCAAGTGTGTGGTACAGTGAAAGCCAAGTGAAGAACACATTTTGGTGAACAGTGGGCCAGTGGTCAACTAGGCCGATGCTGCTGAAGGTCCCAAGTAAGATGAGAAGTGGGACGTTTAGTAAAGTAGAGATCAATGGCGCACTTAGTGAGGGCAGTTTCACTGGAGCGGTTCTGGGTGTATCTGACTGCAGGCGAGAGGGTAAAAAAGAAATTGAAGAAACCCAGCCTAGGCAACTCTAGAGGAACTTTGTGTGAAAGGCTGTAGGGGGATTTCATGGTGGCTAAAAGGGCATTGGAATCAAAAGAAGTTTTGGTGGGTTTCTGTTTGTGTGTTTGCTTATTTTGCTTTGTTTTTTTAACTAGTGGATAAATAACAGCATGTTTATATGCTGATTAGGGTGTTCCAACAGAGGGAAAATTCATGATTGTTGAAATTAGCCATGAATTGTGCTTTTGAGCATTAAGAGAGGATGGGAGCTGGTAAGCAAGTGGGGTCTCCTTGTACAAGCAGGAGGCTGAGTATGTGGGTACAAATGTTGGTGGGGGGGCAGAAGGTACTGAGAGCTTTGTGCATTCTCTTCTGATTGCTTCCTTTTTCTCAGTGAAATGGGAAGCATCAGCTGAGAGTAAGGGGAAAGAGGTATTTAAAATTTGAGAAGGTGGGTACCTGGGTGATTCAGTTAAGTGTCTGCCTTAAGCTTCCGGTCATGATCTCAGGGTCCTGGGATCAACCCTGGCACCTGGCTCCCTGCTCATTGGGGAATCTGCTTCTTCCTCCTCTTCTGTCCCTCACCCGGCTCTTGCTCTCTCTCGCTCTGCTCTCTCTCTCTCTCAAATAAATGCATAACATCTTTTCAAAAAAAAAAGTTTGAGAAGGGAAAATCAGAAAAGAAATAATTATTTAGAAGAGTAGAAGAGAAAAGGGACAAGGAAGGCCTGGTGTGATGCCGAACAGGCCTAGGGTCCACTGTAGGCTTTCTGTGATGGATCCAAAAGGAGCTCAGTCAGCGTGGCTGCACCGTTCCTCCAGCCATGGCCAGTTGCAAGGGCTCAGACCCACAGTCAGTGGAGAGTGGGGTGTAAACAGGCTTGGTGTTTCGTCAAGTAGGAGGGATGACAGGGATGAAGATGTGTTCAAGGCAGGGCTAATGCTGACTGACCATGGAAGTTCAGTGATGTAAGGAAAAAGGTGAGGACCAGATTAGTTAATGGGTATGAAAACGAAGTGGAATTGAATCCAAGGGTACTTGAGGGAGTGAGTTAACCATTTAGGAGTGATTAATCACGGTAGGATACTTGTGATGGAGATGATGCTCGCAATTGGGTAACGCCAAGGTTTAGATTATGACAATGGAAGTAAACCTCTGAGATAAAATGGAAGACAAGATCATCGAAGGAGAGATTACAGTTCTGATAGGCCAGGAAACTCTATCAAAAACCAACTGATTCTGATGCAGGCGGTCCAAGGACGGTGTTTTGAGGAAGTCTCATTTTAGGGAGAGTGAACAAACTGAACGTAAAATTTTAGTTAAACCAGAAAACATGAGGGGGCGGAAGAAACATGAAGACTATTAAGAGAATATTATGTATTTAGTGTTTGAATGGGCTGGACATGGTATCAGTTTACCTGTATCATTTAATTTATTCCTGGCAACAACTGTGGATACTAGAGACTGTTGTCATCCCTACTTACAAATGATGAACGTGAGAGCCAGGGAGGTTAAATAACATGCCCAAGGACACCTCTGTCTGAGTCTGAACTCTGAGTGCTTAACCATTATGTCCATCTTCCTTGACAGGTGCAGTGATTATGATAGAGCAGGTGATATTAAAATCCGCATTCTGAGATGTGAATAATAGACTTATGGGATTAGAGACTCTTGAGAACAATATTGTATACAAAGCCCAGTAATATGCATTATCTCATCTAATCCTCCTATTAATCTGGTGTATTAAGCAATTTGCCTAGATCCTGGGGCCAGTAAGTAAGCAGAGCCTAGATGTGAATGCTCATCCTCTGATCTCCTACTTGAACACTCCTTCCACTAACTTCCACCATCACTTTCCAGAGATGGTCTAGACAGAAACTTTAAAAAGAGTCGAGACAGTTTTGAATAAATGTATTATTAAGGAAACCATTACTAGCTATTTCTTTTTTAGAACCTAACAGGTAAGTTTTATAATTCCTATGTTTCCATGGGAACATAGTATGGAATGTGGCATTCTTCCTGTTGTGGAATGTTCTATAAATTCATGCATTCATTCAAGTATAATTTACTGAGCAAATAGTCCATGCAGGTACTGTGCTAGGTACATAGTTACCAACTAAGAAACACCCCTGCTCTAAAGGAAGCTTCAGTCAGCTTCAGGCCTTTAGAACCTCAGATACTCTGCAGGGCCTTTTCACATCTGGCATTTTAAAGCTACTGCATCTGACCTAGAATACACTCCATCCCTTAGGACCCGGTCACCTAAGAGATCATACCTCTCCCCAGTGGTTTGGCACGCAGTAAGATCAGCTGTAGTGCCCTGGAGATGGAATCTTAGATTTGGACCTTGGGGAAATAGTACCAGAGTGTTATTCTAAAAAGAATTTTCTTACTTCAAGAGGATCCAGGTTTAAAGCTAGATTTAAAAATACACCCTTCGCCTGGCATTCTAACTGGCTCAGTGGTACTGCACTGACCTTTATTCATCACTTGGCCATGCCTTTTGCTAGAAACACTGGATCTGTACATGCCATGTCACGTTTATGGGCTCTGTGGCCCAATACCCTCCTTCCACACAGTCAGGAAAAGCCAATTAAAGCAGCGCCCAGGGCACCAATCTGTAAGAATGAAGGGGGACGCATCCAGCGGTGGGGGAGAATTCCACTTTGTTCAGGTAGGTGCTTCAACAGCAGATGAGCTTTAGCACCAGATGTCTGCAGTGGCTATTTCTACATACAGAAGTTCTTAAGCACTTCTACTTCATGATGCTACTAATTAAGAATGGCACATACACTGGTTCAAACAGCCTGTGTCTACAACAGGGAAGGAGGGGAGGGTGTTATGTTTTGCCTCCAGATTTAGAAGACCACAACTGGTGCTCTTAATGGCAGTGTAACACGTGTTGCCTCACTTCCCTCTGGTCTTAAAACATGTGAGTCACAGTGTAATTAAAGAATTACACTCTCTGTCTCTTACACGGCAGAAGTTAAGTGAGACAAATCAGACTAAGTTTTCTTGTTGAAAAAAAATGAGGATCCTATATGTATTGAATTTTTAAGAATTTTTTCAAGCCCCCAAGTATCCTATATCCTCTGTATATCTAATTTGGTGAACCACTCCGATCACGGATTTAATTTATTCGAGTCATTCCTGGAGTTGTGGGACCACACATCAAGTCCCTTAACTCCTACAGCTTTAAGAGAAGGTAATTCTCCTTTTGGAGTAGGGGAGGTGGCGCCAGCTCGCGGCTCTGCCGCTCCCCACCAGCCGGCCGGTACTCAGTTTCCCGCTGTTGCCGGCCCCGCCCAGCCGCCCCGCGGCGCTCGGAACCTCCGCCAGGGGTGCTGCGCTTCCCACCCGCGGGAGGAGACGGTCGAGGGCAGCCTCCGGACCCGCCGCTCCCCCTGGCTCGGCTGCTTCCCGGCGGCTGAGAGCGCGTGGGGCGTGCTGACCAGGCGGCGTGGGCCTGGACCGCGGAGGGTGCCCGGGCCGCCTCCTCACCTCTGGGAGCCCGGCGCTTCGGCCCCGCGGAGAACCCCGGCTCGCTCCTTCCCCCGAGGGCTCGGGCTAGGGCTCCCCGCGGACCCGCCCACCCGCCGCAGCACTCTGGGCCCGCGGTTCTGCGCTCCGCTCGGTGCCTTTGCGGGCCCTGCACGCCCTCTCTCTCCCCAGCGCTTCCAAGGCCGGGCACACCCACTGTCGCTTCCAGCATTCGGGGCCCTGGCGTCCGAGTTAAACCCCGTCTCCCAACCGTCGCCAGCCCTAGCTGCACATCCAGCCCTTCTCCAGGTACCCGCAGATCAGAACGGAATACAAAGAAGCCTGCGCCCACTGCGCCCTCGCCGCTGCCACACCCGCCCGTGCCCACTCTTCTTCGACCTCCGCGAGGGCTGGACGCCGGGACCCCTCCTCTCTGCGCCTTCCTGCCCCTCCCCCTCTGTCATTAAAATCCATCCAGCGTTCCCCGAAATCCCGTGAGCTGGGGTCCTCGACCGTCCCCCTCCGACCTGTCGGCCGCCGCTCCTGGCCCCCGGGACCGGCCGGCCGCCCACCCCCACCGCAGCCGCGCTTCTGGGTCCCGGCCCCTCCTCCGGGGCCCTCCTCCTCCCTCGCCCCTCCCGAGTCGGGGTGGGAGCGGCGGCAGCTGGAAGAGAAGGGATGAGGTCATCCTCTCCCTCGGAGTCAGCTGGTGGAGGAGAGGAAGCGGGAGGAGGGAGCGCGCGCGAGGGGAGGAGAGGAATGTGCAGGTCCGAGGAGCGCCGCGGCGGCCGCTGCTGCTCCTGCTGCTGGCTGCGGCGGCGGCTCGGGCGGCAGCCGCGGGGCCGGGACGGCGAGGAGCGCGGGCGGCTGGCAGGGGCGCGCGCGGGGCGCCGCGAGCAGCTTGGCTCCGCGCAGGCAGCCAGGCGGCGCTCCTGCCGGCCCCAGGCGCGCCGCTAGCCCGGCCCAGCGCCCAGCCCGGCGGGCGGCGGCGGGCGAGCCGGCGCAGGAGCAGGAGGAGGGGGAGCCGCGCCGCCAGGGAGGGAAGCCGGGGCGAGGCGAGGAGGTGGCGGGAGGAGGAGACAGCGGGGAAAGGTGTCAGATAAAGGAGGGCTCTCCTCCGGTTTGGAGGCATCATGGCCGCTAAGTCAGACGGGAGGCTGAAAATGAAGAAGAGCAGCGACGTGGCGTTCACCCCGCTGCAGAACTCGGACCACTCGGGCTCGGTGCAGGGATTGGCTCCGGGCTTGCCGTCGGGGTCGGGAGCCGAGGACGAGGAGGCGGCCGGAGGCGGCTGCTGCCCGGACGGCGGCGGCTGCTCGCGCTGCTGCTGCTGCTGCGCCGGGAGCGGCAGCTCGGGCGGCGGCTCCGGGGGCTTGGGCGGCCCGGGCGGCGGCGTTGGCGGCCCCGGCGGCAGCGGGGCGGGCTCGGCGGCGCTGTGCCTGCGCCTGGGCAGGGAGCAGCGGCGCTACTCGCTGTGGGACTGCCTCTGGATCCTGGCCGCCGTGGCCGTGTACTTCGCGGACGTGGGCACGGACATCTGGCTCGCCGTGGACTACTACTTGCGCGGCCAGCGCTGGTGGTTCGGGCTCACGCTCTTCTTCGTGGTGCTCGGCTCGCTCTCGGTGCAAGTGTTCAGCTTCCGCTGGTTTGTGCACGATTTCAGCACCGAGGACAGCGCCACGACCGCTGCTGCCTCCAGCTGCCCTCAGCCTGGAGCCGATTGCAAGACGGTGGCCAGCAGTGGGTCTGCAGCCGCGGAAGGCGAGGCTCGTCCTTCCACGCCGCAAAGGCAAGCATCCAACGCCAGTAAGAGCAACATCGCCGCCACCAACAGCGGCAGCAACAGTAGCGGGGCCACCCGGGCCAGCGGCAAACACAGGTCTGCGTCCTGCTCCTTCTGCATCTGGCTCCTGCAGTCACTCATCCACATCTTGCAGCTCGGGCAAATCTGGAGGTACCGTATCAGGGGTGGGGAAGAGGGAGATCTGCTGCTGCTACTACATCCTCACTGCTTTGCTTTTGCACGGAAATCGTTTAGGGTTTCTCTGGTAGTAACCCTAGGCACACTCTTTCAGTTTTTTTTTTTTTTTCCTTAAACTGGGTTTTGCATTTTTAAGATTTGTGATCACAGCCTAGGGTGGGAGGGAAGTGAGAAACAAGCGACAGGCAGCAAAGTGGTTTTGATCAACCTATCCCTTCTGTGTTCCCACTCTGCTTCACTAGCTTCTCTGTGTTTATACGCTACCCCCTCCCCATTTTTAGTGATATTGTTTCGGTTGAATAGGAGAGAATTCCGTCAGATCTTCTAAAAATCCTTTTTTATTATGTTGAATTCTAGGTTTATATTGCAATTTGGATGGCTTCTTTTGTTCCCAGTTGCTAATTCTAGTTATATGGGAATTCTTAACTGCTGTGAAGTACCCACTTTTTAATTCTCAATGTTGGAGAAGTACTGCGCTCCAAGTGAAAAGCTTAGTAGGGAGTTGGCTTGTCTTTTTCTTGGAGAATACCTATACCTATATCTCTATCTATAACCTATATATCTATCTCCAAATATGAGTAAGTAAACTTTATGGGGCCCAGACTTACTTTTATGAGGCACTTTCTGATTATCTTGCAGTATCCCCATATTCTGATTTCTCACAAAACTAAGAACCCTTGGAAAGGGGTAATGCGTCTTGTAAACTTCAATCATACTTGGCATCTTCATTGGTTGCTCTGCTACTTGTCATCTGATCTTTTTACACAGATATCACTTCCACTTAGAAACTGGAATACAAGGCTAAACTCTCTGGGCAAAGGGAGCTGTCATTTGAGCAGTCACCACCTAGATTTAGGAATATAATGAAACAGTTTGCTCAGAAATATGTTCCTTCAACTTTTATATGTTTTTGATAGCTTTTTGAAGCAATATCTTACACCTACAAAAATTATTTGTGTTGAAGCACTTAGATGTTAATATTCCAGAGCTTTTTCTGTTTCCAATGTCTTAATAAGTAAGTAGTCTAAGTAAAATGAGAAAACTTCCTAATAAGTGCGCCAATGTGGGGCTACATGCTGCTAGGTTGGTGTCCATTTCAATTTCATTTGTAGTGACCTTTGTGATAAAGACGTTAGAAATCATTAACTCTGCTGAGGTATCCCATGTGGAAACGACTCAGAGGATTTGTGGAATGGGACTAAATACTTCTTTTATTAGTGGTGAACAGTTGTGCTTTCGTTGATAAGAGCAAATGTGGTTATTTTGCAACCTTTCCTGGGACCACTGCTTTGTAAAGCAGGGTAAACATTGCCATAGGTGGTGACTTTTCAAATTGTGAAACTTTTTTCCCAAACAGATACTTTCTGGAAAAGGGGTATATGATATGCAGTCAGACAAATTGATGTTGGAAACCTCCATGTTTTGGACTCAAAGGGCTTTGAAATGTCAATTAAATGGAATAGCTGTTATGTTCCATGGATGACTATTATGAAGACTTACAGCTTGATGCCCTTATTCAAGTTTGATGAAGAACTCAAATATTTGTGTTAATTACTGACATTGTTTAGTGGCTAGGTTCAAATGATTAGTAGTTTTAATCTGATAATGTGGAAAATGAAGCTGAACATTCCATTTGTTAA
Source organism: Ursus maritimus (assembly GCF_017311325.1). NCBI lineage: Eukaryota > Metazoa > Chordata > Mammalia > Carnivora > Ursidae > Ursus > Ursus maritimus. Next base: position 7,918,828 of record NW_024427107.1, read on the forward strand.
CTTTTGCAAACTTTATGCAAGATTTGGAAATCACTTATTTTCAATCACCTTTAAAATGTCTACCTTCATGTAAATAATGCAAACACTTCTCAATATATTAACTGAAGAACTATTCATTGCTTCCTACAGATTGATATTTTGTGAAAAATATCATATCCAGTTCTGTGAACTGAAAAAAATAATTTTAATTATCGTTGTGTTTACTAAACCTTCTAAACCGAACATTTTCCCAGTGGAAAAATGACATTTAGTTATCTGAGGACATAAAATGCAGAAAGTGAGAAGTAATTCAGAAAAGGAAGGGCCTAAACAAATGTCAGGGAGACCACAGCCACTGGTCAACTGGCCATATGGAAAAGCTGATCAAGGAGGAGGAGGAATGGAAGGGTAAGGTTGCATGCAGAAGGAAAAGCACACGCTGTCCGACAAACGCATTAACCAACCCAACCCTTGGAGAAACTGTGGTCACACATGACTCCTCTTTGTTAGGTATCTCTACAATGTTTTCCTTAGAGGTTTTGAAGTTTTTCCTGCTAATACATGGTTGTCTGGAAGGAAGTATTGTTGAAAATATTTTCAGATACTTATCTATATTTTCATAATAATGTGCTTCATATGTAAATCTGAATTATCTAACTGTTCTTGGATTCTAGTTAAGATATTTGGACGCTAGTGGTGTAACTTGGTGGAAGTATGATCTAAGACTTAGCCTCACTTTCTCTTTATGAAGTATGTTTAAACAAATGAACAAACAAACTTTAGCCTAATGTAGGACATGGGAAAGGGATCAGAAAGTTCGTGGAATTCAGTTACATTCTAAATTGTTTCAGCTTCTCCAAGTGTGGGGATATTGGAATGGAACTTTGTGTAGCAGATGCATCTTTGAGATAATAAATTGGTGAAATGCAGTTCATCTCAGATTATTGTATCAGACCATTATCTTAGACCATTAGGATGCCTTAAATTAGGAATATCCCTCTGCTTCTTCTAGCTTTTCTTTTCCATGCGTTATACACAAATGCTACAGAAACACCAAGGTACTGAATGGTTCAAAGCTCAGAGGTCATTATTCATGTTTTAACATGCTACTTTCTAAGATCAATAAAATAGATTTTAGCTAGGTTGGTAACTTTTCCTTGTATTTCCATGAAATTCTAGTTATTTTAGGTAAGGGCAAGATTCTAAAAGCTTTCTGTAGATACAATCCTTTGAAATAACATCAAAGTGTTTGCTTGTTCAGAAATAGCTATTTGAAACATTTTGGGCAAGACTTAGATGTATTTATACATTTATTACAAATGCAACTGTTGAAAGCAATGATACATATTCATTTTAATTAAAGTTTACTAATGGAAAATTAATGGCAGCTTTTAAAGTCACAGGAGTTGATTCTGAGAAAGAGCCATTTGAAATAATGAAGTGAACTTTTGCTACCATGTGAAAAGAGCAATTATGACTTTAAAGGAAATGTGACTGCAAATGAATAAGTACTTTTTTTTCTTGTTCATTTCATATGATTCCAGAAGTTACTAAGAGGGCAGTTCAGCCAGTGGGAATCACAAATGCCTCATCAGAACAATTTTTAGTCTTCACACTGATGATCAATTATATCTAGATACCTTCTTCAGAATTTATGACTCACTCTTAAAATTCTACCTTCATTTTTCCTGTGTATGTATGGTATATACATATTTGGTTGTCTTCTAAATGCAAGTAGGCATATTGCAAACAATAAGTCAGTGAGTTAGTGGATGGTAGAATGGGGAGTATTTTTACTATTTTAATATTTTGGTTTTTGTTTCTGAATATCTATCATGAGAATCATGTGGGAAAGACCTGGTGAAAGAACATCTCTGCTTTTCTGATGCTTGATAGTCCACAAGGTCTAACATGTGTTCCTTATTCAAGTAAATTGGAAAATGGCAGGTTAAATAGAGTTAAATGGATCTCTCTACAGGACTTCTCAGAGCCTTTAATAAGCTAGTGTGCTGTTATCAATAACTTTTTAAGGGTATTCTTATTAAATACTCTTGTGATGATGTGGCACACAGGGCACTTTGAGAAATGTTAAGTCATTCTTAAACCTGGCCTAATAATAATAATAATAGCAATTTTATATAGCATTTAAAAAATTATAACTATGTTTATACTCTTTATCTCATCTAAATTTTACAGTAACCCAAGAGAAAATCATTAGTATCTATCTATATATAAGAAAACTGGCTCAGAGAGATTCATTAACTGGTGCAAAAATCCATGCTGTTTATGTGATACAGCTAAGAGTCAAAGCCAGGCCCACCTTACCCTAAAGTCTGTGCTCTTTCTGGATCAATTAGCTTATCTCCAACTGCCAACTTGGATAATAATGACAACAATGTATAAAAATGACACTTTACCTTTACCAGGCATGACACTCTTTAGACAGGATAGAAGATCTGCTCAGTAACACACCCATAGTCAACTGGCAGAATAGGGACTAGGCCTCAACTTGTCTGACTGTTAAGGCAGGTGCTCCTCTTACTATACACCATGTGGACATGCTGAGCTTGTTGCATTAAATTGCAGCCAAGTAACATGGTCTTGCGGTGGCATTAATGATTAAATGGTGGAATGTATGTGAACGTGTGGAAAGTGCTTTGCAAATGATAAAGAGGTTCTAGAGATCAAGAATGGGTAGGGAAATAGCATCTAGGTTACACCTTTGACTACTGAAAAAGTACTTTATTGATTTGGAGTTAGTTCTGAATTCTGACATAGGTCAGGCGGAATCAATGGTCACTTTCCTGTATATTTGTGTTCCCTCTACTGCATTTTAATTAGTTTATTCATTCAACATATAGTGAGTCCCTACTCTATGCAAGGCACTGTGTTAGTTACTAGCTACCCCAAGATAGATAAAATACACATCATCTTTCAGGGATTCTACTGTCTGGTGAGGAAGACTAAAAGTAAACAGATAATTTCAATACAATAAAATAAGCTCAATGATAGAAATAAAAAACCCAGACCATCTTAGTGATTCAGGTGAGACCCTGGAGCAGGGGGTGTTTGAGTGAAGGTTTGAATGGTGAAAAAAATCTGCTGTCTGAATAAAGTGCGGCATTGGTCACAGAGCCTTGTATATGACTTTGTGTAAAGGAACAGGAGTGGGCGGGGCAAGAAGGAACAAGGTGAGTTAAGTGCGTGCTTTGAACAGAGAGGGAGTAAGAGATAGTAGCTAGAGATAAGGAGGGAGAATTTGTTGAGTCTACAATGAATGGGACCTAGATTTTATTCTGAAGGCACGGAGGAATGTTTGAAGGATTATAAGGGCCAGGGAGGAGAGGTGAGGTTGTTAACAAAGTGTTAAAACATTGTTTTATCCAAAGGTATGGCAAGTTGAGTTTCAGAGAACATGTCATCAATTCCTCTCTGGTTCAGTAAAGTCTTTTCCATTTATTAAAATTCATTGATTTTAAAGAGGTAGAGTTTGGATGTAATTGGGGTGTATAAATAGACCCAACAAGGTGAAGGAGTGATTTTTCAGAAAAACAGATAGGTTGAAATTTTTCATTGATTTACACTAAAGTAAAAAAATTTATTTTCTGCTACGTTTTGGAGAGTTCTTCCTTAGGATACTGTGGTCTTTAGCTTATTGAAATTTAGGTTTCCTCGTCCTTAGAAACTTGTTCTTTCTATTTTTGTTAACACTTTTCAATTTTCAGAGGACTTCCATGTCTTTCTTATTTGATCCTCTGAGGATTTTTGAGCTAACACTTCCATTTTGCAAGTGTGGAAATTGAGAAAGAGAATGTTAAGTGTTTTTCTCTTTAGGTCATATAGTTCTGCACCAATTCTAGGCTAGAATTCAGTATTGATGTGGGAGAAAAAAAACAACATGAGAAATGGTTGATGAGATTGGGGATCATTAGGTAGAAGAGAAGACTGAGAAGTTCAATGTTGTCTGGTGAGTACTGAAGGGTTGTAACGAGGAGGAGGCATTGGGCTTTTGTGTAGGACTTCTGGGACAAGATGCAAGGGGGTTACAGGAGAGATTTTGAATCAATGTAAGGAAGCATTTTTTTAACTAATCACAAGGTATCCAAAGATCAACAATGATTCCTTAGAAGCAGTGAGTTACCTGCTGTTGGACGGTCTAAGCATAGTTTCGAAAACTGTAGGCAGAGTTGCAGCAGAAAAAACTTTTAAGTATCATGCAGAAGGTTGAACTAAAAGATCATCTTCCAGCCTTGAGATTTTATGACAGTTTCCATCATTACATGCTACTCCAAACATAGTGGACTAACCTTTGCTTTTTCACGGATGAAAGAAATAGGAGGTTGCTTGAAACACTGCAGTTATGTTACTTTGAAATCCATTCATTGGTTTATGGACCTGGTGTCTTTGCTGGAGCATCACAAATCTATGTAACATCCTTGAGTGCTGGGCTTGGTATTTAAATCTCTGAGTTACCTAGTGGATATAAATCCACACAAAACCAGACAGTCCTCTGTGCATTTACTGGGGATTCTATATGAGTTGGAATAATTTATGCATAAATCTATGTGGTCAATATACCTATTTCAGTATCTTTGCAATAACTAGTGCAAAAGTTGTATTTTTCCATTCACTTGAACTATATCCTGTTTGCTTCACAAGGGTGAAAAAAAATGTTATACTTGCTACATTCTGATGGAATTGCAGACTTCCTTCATAGAGCAGTTAAAAGTAGTATCTATACAAATAGATGCTATCATTTTTGAACAGCATGCACAAATCCTTGGGTCAGTAGCTTTGAAGGTCTTTGTTCAGTCATGTACAGAAAGCTCCTTAATGTGTGAATATCCAAGTACACAACTTGCTATTAAACGTGTTCTGTATTTTACAGTTCAAATGAAATTGTCTACCTATGATATTAAATAGCACCAATCACTGAGTAACAGATAAACAGAATGATTCCCCTTTGTATGGGCTCACTGGCTAATCCAGTGCCTTGCTTTAGAATTTGAATGGTGTACTAACTAGGCCTATGGAAGCAAGACTTAGGGATTAGAACTGGATTTAATTGGATTTATATTCTTATGCATTATCAAATAGAAGGTGCAGTGTGCTGCTAGTCATGAGAAAGTGCTTATCATGTGTAACTTTATGAAATAGTTGTAATGTGTTGGTGAATGTCAGGGAAAGACAAATTCTCTTGAATGACATTGCCTAATTCTGACCACCACCAAGTAACTTCCTTCTAGCTATATGCTGTTGTCACTGGTAATGGATGGCATGGCCAGTCGGGAAGGAAGACCACAGGAAAGCCCTTGTGAAGTTATTCTAGTAGTTGTGGAAATTATGTGAATAAATATACATGCTCAGTGAATATTTACTGACCTGTGGATAAAGCCCAGGCATTATCCTCTCTTCTTTATGAGAAAGGGGCTGAACTTGTTGCTTGTTTGTTTGCTTCTTGAGTTTCCAAGGGTACAGTGAATCCAAAAGGATTTTGTTATCTAGAAAGGATACCACCCATTGCCCCAGCTCTCTCTCTCTCTCTCTCTTTTTTTTTAGATCACTAGAATTAGGGAAGTGGGGCCAAATTTCACAAAGTACTAGTTCTCCTCTGAGAAAGATGCATCCAGAAGCCCAGCTGACATTCCTGTTCTTGCTGATAGAAACGTCAGAATGGGAAATCTTTGGGATAGATCTTTTTCACTGAATTCTTACCTACACTTGACTGCCTGAGAATATATTTATGTATGGGACAATTTCTGTATCTCTGGTGCTTCTATTTGTCAATGCAAAAAAAGTTCGTAGCTTCTGCTATTACTACTACCACTCCCATCAATACCATAATTCTTATCACCATAAAACAGTAATTTCATGTCTTGTATACACATAGAGCTGATATAGATTACTGATTGCAAAAGAAACTAAAGAAGGATTAAAATGGAAATAAGTCAGTCTGGATATTTTCTAGAAACAATGATCTGAATGATAGCATTAGATCTTTTCCAACCCTAAGATGATGGGTCAAAATTAGAACCATCACTGATGGTTCTTTACAAAGGCAGCTGTCCTTTTGGGAAGTGGACTATGTGAGGAGTTAGGAGAGATGAATTGATTGCTTGGTGGCCCAGACCCCAGGCAGGTCACCTAAGTGCTGTTACCTGTGTCACCATGATGATACAGTGCAGCTCCTGGCTTCCAACGAAGTTGAAATATTCTTTTGGTTTCCTCCTTCTGAGTCTTAATTTTCTATCTGTATGGTATGATTGGTCAAAAAATAACATTCAAGTTTCTTTCCAGGTCCAAAATGCTGGTTTTGCTCCTCTTATATATTCTTGCTATTTGCCCAGTCCCCAGGGTGCGTGCACCGCAGAGTCTGTACGTGTTCTTCTAAGGCCATCGTTATAGCGTTTCTCTGGTTACGTAAGTCAAAGGGCATCTATAAGGGACTTTCCAGAGTTGGTAACATTAGTGTCTAACCTCTAGGAACTAGTATGATTTCATACATGAAGAGAGAATCTTAAGCTTATTTGTATAATGTAACTTGTTTTGAATTGTAACTTTTTTCTGAATTTTAGTTATAATCACATAACACCATGTCCGCAAAAACCCATATCTAAGCATTTGAAGCTGATGTGGAAAGTGTTCCCATATCACTAATTCTAAGATATCTACCGTGTAGACCTGGGAAGCTAAAATTACCATTTCCATTTCACATAGTGAGGTATGCACAGCTGGAGTGCTATGATTAGCAAAAGAACAATGCTTCATGGGCTTAAAAAGAGCTATCCATTATGTCAATGAGAAGACTGTTGTCAGAGCTAGGTTTGCTTTAAAATTAAAAGCCTGTCCTGGATTACACTGTCACTGATTTAGTATACTAGAAATTGAATTTAAGCTCTATACAGAGACTGTCTCCAGGCCTGTACTCACTAAGGAATAGGGATATGTTACTGTGTGCTAGAACAAGAGAACAATGCATTAACCTTTCCTGGAGAGGAATTGCCTGGATCTCTAGGATGTTAGACATCTGTCATGAAGCTGAACAATTTTCAACCCCATGATGACATTTCAGATATTTAATTTAAAAAAAAATTTATGCATCTATTTTAAAGTGATCTGAAGTATGTCAAACTATTTTTTCATCTTCATGATTCATAAGTAGGCTGTTTGAATCAGTTCTACTTCTTTTGTTTAATTTATGCACATGCCCTGTTTTCCTGTCAGGGGAATCCTTTTATATAAACAGAGCAGTGGGCAGTGTGTGAGGTGGGTGAGGATTAGTCAAACAGAAAATCATGCATATATAGAAAAAGTAGGATCTACAGTGAATACGAGTCTAAAAAGACTTGGGATGACTTTGACTTGGCTTCCCATCAAGTATGTTGTATTTAAGAAGGACGAAGTCACCTTTCTGAACCACCAATCTGAGACATTTCATCCATGTAAAGAGCAGTTGGACTTCTTTCTGAAGCTCAGGTAATAGTCATGAATAAAGATATGGGAATTCTTTACTTTTCAGGTCTTTTTTTCAGTAGCAGAGAGTCAATAATCAAAACAAAGATAGCCCTTAGAGCAGGAACCATAGCAAAATGGTCCTCCGTTACTTGCATCTTTGGTTTATGGCCTAGTCGCTGTATCAGTGTAACAGTAACAATGAAGAAATGATCCTTCAGCAAAGCAGGGGAAAGGATTTGTAAAGATTTCTTTATTTTGGTAGATTTACAGCTCATTAATTAATTTCCTGCTTTACAAAAGTACAATTGTTAATAATTATTTTTTTAAATGTAGGTCAATTCCAGAAGACTCTCCAAAGAGATTTGCAGTACTTGGATCTGTTATTTTAAAATAAATTAGGAAGTATGTCCCATAGGGTTTCATAGTTCCAGGGGATGTGCTATTAAGAGTAGTAGTCACAGATGTCCTATAGGAATTTTGTTGATTTGGTAATGGTTGGGTTTGAAACATTGAGTTCTACACAGGAACAGGTAATGTGACACTATTCTAAGGAGGGCATAAATATTATCTGTGTTCATACTTTTGAAAAGTAGTCATTAGTTATGGTTATTTAAGGGCAAAATATCTACCTACTTTAAGATAAGGTTGGAATCATGGGACACCTGGGTGGCTCACTTGTTTGAGCATCCTACTGTTGGTTTCAGCTCAGGTCATGATCTCAGGTTCGTGAGATCGTACCCTGCATCTGGCTCTGCACTGGGTGTGGAGCCTGCTTGAGATTTTCTCTCTCTGCCTCTGCACCCCCACCCTAAATAAATACGTAAATAAATAAAGGTTGTACTCAAATGAGTGATGGAGGAAACCTGAAGTTTCTGTCGAGGAAGCATGACCAAATATCCTGGAAACCATCACTGAGTTCCATTCTCTGATCTGCTCATAGGAGATGAGGGTATTGTACATAAGGCATGCACTTTCAGCTTGAGGGAGAAAAATTTGGCCATGAGAGAAGGCCATGAAAGAAATGAACAAAAACAGAGAATTTTGTTCCAAAATTGGAGGGTGAAATTTCAATCCTTGGTAGTGTGAATGGGAAAGTTGTACTGACACCCATTATAAAACTCATCACAGCAAAGCTGAAAGCGAGGCTTCGCTAGCCAGACCAAGATTCCATTAGATGAGCTGGTTCTAGGAATAAAAGGACAAAACTTCAGTTGTGAAAATGCTCAGGTTTAGGTCAACTTGATATTAAGGGCTCCAGTGGGGTCTGTAGTGTGGAAGTGTTTGACTTGAGAGTCCTGTGTTAATACACAGGTCAGAAGTGGGGAAGAAGCCAGTGGCCATCACAAATGGTAACATAATAGAAACCTGGGAATCCAAGGGAGGGCCAGGAACAAACTTGCTAATAGTAAAGGTAAGTGAGACTCTGAAATCAAGGGCATCATGAAAGCAAACTGTAACAGTGTGCTTCACGATATAAAACTGAAGGGAAATTTGTTTCATTTATGTTCTCATTATATAATTTCTGCCTGATCAGATATTGAGAGTAAGGCCTGAGCCTGGAGGTCTACTTCTGATCCCAGATTGGGGAGGGCGAAGAGCTGAGATCGTAGGTACGTTCTCACTCAATCACTGTTGATATGTGCAGATTCATTAACAGTCCACCGACTAAATCATGACTTGGTCACTGTAATCAGTTGTTGAGAATAAAATGACAAAAATAAGTGACCAGTGATAACCTTTTAATCATGGATTCTACAAACAGCTACTTCAAATCATTGTAAGGAACATGTATGAAAAAGAATATGCTCTCAAAAGGTTTGTTGTCTAGGAGAGGAGTCCTGTCACATTCATACCTCCAAATCTGTCTGTGATGTTGTGCTAAGAGCAGAGCTGTTGGCTTGCAACTCAAGGTGTAGGATCTATCTGCAGCTGGCAGCATCCACATCTCTCAGAGGTGTCTCAGGAATGCAGAATCTCAGGCTCCTGTGGACTTACTGAACCGTGACCTATGATTGAACAAGATCCCCTGGGGATTTGTATGCACATTGAATTTTGAGAAGCAGAGGGAGAGCAATCCCTTTCAACTGAAATGGTCAGGGAAGGTTACTCAGCTGAATATTAATGGAAACTATGGCTGATCCAGATGTTTTCACTGGCTTTCTCACCAGAGTCAGCTCACCTGCTATGAAAGCAAGGGCTGGTGTTTAAAAGTGGTAACAGTGGGTTCTCCTTATAGGCAATGCTATAAGCAAAGATATGAAATCTTCCATTGACAAAGAAAGTGAAAAGTTTTAATAAAATCTTTATTAAAAATCCATTACTTTACAGGTTTGCTGTTCACAGCTGATCTCTAGGAAATTAATTCAGCACATTGATCACCCACCTCTCACAGTTTTATGTTTTTTTTTTTTTTAAGATTTATTTATTTGAGAGAGAGTGTGCTCACGCATGGGGGAAAGACAGAAGGAGAGACTCTTCCAGCAGATTCCCTGCTGAGCACAGAGCTCATCAGGGGACTGGATCTCACAACCCATGAGATCATGACCTGAGCCAAAACCAAGAGTTTCATGCTTAACTGGCTGAGCCACCCAGGAGCCCCTCACAGTTTTATATTACTCAGGCCTATGGCATTCAGTCCTTGGGATGGAGTGGACAGGGTGTCGTGAGAGAGGGAAACAGACAGACACCAGGAAAACACTGGATTTAGAGTAAGCAGACAGAGGAGAAAGAAAGAGGAGAGGGAGGTAGGGCGGCAGTTCCGACCAAGACATAATGATTGCTGACTTTGCTCATAGACATGGAGCTGGGCTGCTGGTGTATTCCTTCCTATTCATAAGTTTCGGAAGAAACAACAACCCTCAGGGTGAGCAAAGGACATCACCCTCCACTAGGTGTTGGGACAATGGAGAGGGAAGTCAAGTTCTGGGCATCTCTCACCACCAGTTTTTATTCTGATAGATCAAGCAGCCTCTGTAGCTACAAAGGGAAAGAGGACCTAAGGGAGGAATAGAAGAAAATGGAACTAGGCTTCCAAGACTGAAAGACTAGACCCCAGCCAGGAATTAGCAGGGTATTTTTACAAAATGTTATGGAAAGATTTCCGATGACCAACCTGTTCCATGCAGTTCAGCTCCTCCCAGTGACCCCAAGACCCACAGAGCAGGCTATGTCATAGGAAGATTTCCTGCTTTATTGTCATCCTAAGTGAGAAATAGAACAGTCAACATTGTGACAAAATATGTCAGTGTCCGCATTGTAGAATAAGAAGATAATGAGAATGTTGTCTTATCAAATGTATATTCACGTATAGGTATTACCAGTTTCTTTAGTTCATTCAACAAAATGGAAAAAGGATGACCTTCCCAGAAGTGCTCCTTTTCAAAGTAATAGTTTTCTAATTTCCCTTTTGTACAACAGCCGGTGTTGCTATGCTGTCACTTATGTTGCTAGGGCTCCTTCCCCCATCTATGTGCTAGAATGTGATTGTTTCCATCAGTGTTCTTAAGTGTTTCCATGGAGAGTTACTAAGTTAATTTTTCTAGGTCTGCGCTACCAGTAGGTGTGGTCACCCTGCCAGGCTCTAGACCCGCATGGCTTTTCAATATGGTAGCTGTGAGCTACACATGGCTATTGAACATTTGAAATGTGGCTATTCCCCATTGATGTGTGTTGTAAGTGTCAAATACCCTGGGGATTTTGAGGACTTTGTGTGGAAAAAAAAAAGGGGGATGGTAAACATCTCACTAATAATATCCATATTTATTATATGTTGAACCAATAACATTTTGGATATATTGGGTTAAATAAATTATATTGTTGAAATTAATTTCACCTGTTGCTTTTTATACTTTATAAATGTGACCACCAGAAAGTTAAAATTATGTACGTGGCTTACATTATATTTCTGTTGGGCAGAACTGCTCTAGGTAATGTTCAGAACTCAGTTCTCTAGAAGTAAGAAGAAGAAAATCCTAAGTGAAATATCTTAAAATACTAAGAAAAGAATTTACTAGAAGTTACCAGAGAAAGAGCAGTGGGTTGTTTCACTGCGGAAGCAGGTTGACTTAATGGATTTTACAAATAAGATTACCTGCTGGTAAAAACTGACTCTTTGGGAGAGAAAACCCCTAATGTGAATAAAGCCCATTGTCTTCCCTGCTTTCTGCTTTGCTTAAGGCCTAGTGACATGCTGTGCTTATTTGGTGGTTTAATAAATAATATTTGATCATGACAATAAGGACCAAATCTTTGTTAAGTGCTGTTGCAGCTTGCCAAGCACATTGGCTCATATTAAGCCATCCAATCTTTTCTTCAGCCTCTCAAGGTAGGTATTATTACTGTTCTCATTTGAAGATGAATTCACTGGGGTTCAGAGGAGGTAGGAGACTGGCCCAAGTGCACACAGCTGCTGACTAGCAGGCATCTGCACTTACAGTCATGACTTCAGCTTCCACATCTTGTGCTTGTCCCGCCATATCTTGCTACTCTTTGATTAACAAGAGAATCGCTGGGAGGAGTATTTCCTCCCTCTCAGACTGGCAACAGTGCTGAAACCTGCAGCAGGTTCAGTTTTACTGTGTCATCCATGGAAATTATTTAAGACAGGTTTTGAGGTTTTGTTCTGACTACCGAGACAGAGAAAGACCTACCCGAGGAGCGAGGTCAGATTTGATTCTTGACTTCTCAACTATAAAATGGTGGGTGGGAGTCACATTAGATAATTTCTGAAGTCCTTTTCCACTCTGTAATTCTGTGAAACCTGGTACCTATACGGAGCTTATCAACTCTTTTTTACACACCTTATTGAATACTCACGTGGGAACTAATATTCATGCTTTATTGACCTGGGCGAGGTTTCGGATAAACCACTCCTGAGATTGCTATTTCACACCAAACTTCAAAAACAGAGACTATGGATCAATATTAGCCATAATGTGTCACTTTCATTTGATAACCTACTAGAAAAATACATGTTCTCTCCATTGGGAAATGCATAACACTAAAGAATACTAAGTAGGCTCCAGCCCCATGTGAATAGTATGTAATTAACCTGTATTTATATCCTCATTTTGCACGCAGTCATGCTTCGCATATACCAGCATTCTCCTCCACATATGTTCATGAATTATGAATTCAGCTACAAGCATGCAAGGCAGAACCCCTCTGTCAGTCACATCTCTTTCTCTGAGACCAGCGAGATTTACGTCTATGTGACACGACTTCAAATTCAACTCCTAAGCCCTATTATCTCAGAGGACCAACTCTATAAAAGTCTAGCATATGCAAGTGCTAGAAAATTCATTCTCTAATGCACACAATTCAGAATCTTCAGAATCAGACAGAACTAGTTTTTATAAATGCAATTCCAAATGTTTATTTCTAAAAACCAAAACCAATCCCCCTCTGCCTATTCAATAGATGCAACCCCCCTCCCCCCAAGTAGATATGATTTGCTTTGGAAGGGCTTGCCAACTGCAGTCTGGTCCTTTTTACGGTCCTTTTTTTTTGGCGGGGGGGTAGCTTTTGGGGGGGAGTGTGTGTGGCATTCAGTGAAAACTATGCAGTATTGTTTGTCCTTTGGTTCAATGGTATCTTTGCAAAATGTAGTTTTTCCAGAGAGGCTGACGATTTCCAGATATTTTTTTTTGATGTTCATGACATTAAATGGATTCTGATTTACTGGATTTTTTATCCCAAGTAATATGTTCTAGGAAACATATATGTCTATACCATAGTTATTTTTCTCATGATTTTTTCTATGATCATACTGATCATGTAATTATGTGGGTTAGGACATGCTGGAAAGAGCAGAAATAATTTAATAAAACCCAGATGGTCTGGAGTAAAAATGCTTTCATTTGTTTAATAAATATTTGTCAAACATTCACTGAGTGCAGGCTCTGTACCCACCAAGATTCGTGAAAGACACTCCCTGACTTAAAGGAGTTTGCTGTCCTGCAATAGGGTCTTTCATTTATAATTGTTTATACCTCAAAGGGTGATATGTCATCAACAATGGCAGGAATAAAATTGTTTGGGGAATGAAGATGGAGGACCTCTTTCCAGAAGCTTTCACATGGGAGTGACATTTGTGTAAGACCTAAAAGAGTTCTGAAAAGAAGGGACAAAGATATTTCATGATGTGTTCTGTAAAGGGCTGAAATGGGGGGTGTGAAGGAAAGACTGTCAACAGATGAGCTTCGAGTTTTGGGCCCAACTAACCAGGGCCTCCTTGTTTTCCTGAGGAATCTGGACTTGATTCTGTTGGAGAGTGGAAGCTCAGGGAATACAGTCAGGGGTGTATTTCCAAATGGTTACCTCTTATAAAACAGTGAAAATATTGGAAATACGGGAGAAGGAAGTCTCCTGTACTCTTCAGGGTCAGGGAAAAGATATGAATGAGGGTAGACTTGAAACATATCCGGAACTTGAAAATACTCTATAATGAGGGAATGCAATGAAAGCACTTAAGTGGGCTTGGACAGTTCTCACTGAAAATTCTGATAGTACTGGTAAGAACTCTATTTAATGAGCTATTGGAAAAGGCATAAACATAAACAGAGTTGGGAGCCTGTTAAATAAAGATGCTCTGTAAATGCAGACTGGGCAATTAAAAAAGATTTACCAGAGAAAAGCTAAATACAGTATAGTAGATAATTAATGGGCCTTTGACAACTCAGTAATAAGTACTCTGAACTTTTAAAATAGCGCATTAACATCTGTGCATGTTGGAAGGAGGGTTTGCATTTACAATCAACACCAGTTAGCTGGGAAATTTCCCCACAGAAGTTAATTAGGGATTCCCAGTAAAGGAGCCTGCTGGTTAACCTCCTGAGCCAAAGGTGACCCACTGCTGTTCATTCATGGCTTTCTTATTGAGCCTAGAAGGAGTTTGGTTATAAATTCCCCTCTCCTTTTCCTCCACTCCCTTGGCTCTAGACACTATTTTAGCTTTTAGTAGGATTTACCTTTCTTAGTTTAGGAAATGAACTTCTGTTCTCTTTGTTGGTAGGGGAACTCCAACCTGGAAAAGGCCTCTGTAGGTGAGAGAGCATCACCTGAATGGACTGGGCCATTCATTCTTCATTAGGATACGGTGAATACTCCACCTTTGATACTTAGTTCAGTGAACATTCCTTGGAGGAAGGTACTTTTGAGACCCAACCAACTTCTTTTCTTTTGGTATGTCTTAACACATTTAAGAAATTTTTTAATTTTAATTTTTCAGTTAAACGACTTTTTTTTCCCAAGCAGTTTTGGGTTTACAGAAAAATTGAATAGAAAGTACAGAGTTCTTGGGTACTTCCCCTCACCTCCATTTTTCCTAACACTGACATCATATATTAATATGGTATGTTTGATACAATTTGTGGCCCAATACTAACACCTTATCATTAGCTGAAGTCTAACATTAGAGTTTACCTTTTGTCTAGTAAATTCTATAGGTTTTGACAAAGGTATAATGGCATCTATCCACCCTTACGGTATGATAAAGAATAGTTTCACTGTCCTAAAAATCCCCTGTGCTCCACCTATTCATCCCTGCCTACCCTCGGTCCCCGGCAACCAGTGATCTTTTTACTCTATCCTTGGTTTTGCCTTTTCCAGAATGTCCTGTATTTGGAATCGTGCAGTACGTTGCCTTTTCAGATTGGCTTCTTTCACTCACAATATGCATTTAGGGTTCCTCCCTATGTTTCTGTGACTTGATGGCTTATTTCTTTCCAGCACTGAGAAATACTGAAGTGTGTGGATTATTTACTCACCTACTATTTATTCACCACAATTATTTATTCACCTGCTAAAGGGCATCTTGGTTGCCTCCAAGATTTGACAATTATGAATAAAGCCGCTATAAACATTTGTGTGCAGGTTTTGTGTAGATGTGTTTTCACCTCATTTGGGTAAATACCAAGGAGCACAATTGCTGGGTGTCATGAGAAGAGTATGTTTAGTTTTATAAGAAACTACCAGACCATTTTCTAAGTGGTTGTATCATTTTACATTCCCACGCTTAACAACTTTTGAGTACCTACTATGTGCCAAATGCCTCTCATTTGAGGGTACAAAGTGAGTGTGCCAGGACACAAAATGTTATTCTAGAAAGAGTTAAGATATCATGCACTTGTCCAGGTTATAGACAGACTAAAATTTTGGAGTGGTTTACTGATTAGGATCTCTGCTTTATAGTATGCACCACATAATAAATCTTAAATGAGAAGTGGGTAATATAATAAAAATTTAAATTATAGTAAAGCAGTACAATTAATCCAAAGATGTACTTAAGTAGTTTTATAAAATTATTCTGACTGGACATTGAGATATTGGGTTCTGGTACCAACTCTCTAGTTTCATAGGGATGAAAGAAAAATTGTTGGAACAACACTAGTGGTTTTTTTTTTAACGTACTCTTAAAATTCGTGATTTTCATGAATTTAAAAACTTGCTCAGTAATTATTTCTCGAAAACTGTAACTGTGAGGTAAATGCTTTCTGTTTTTCAGAAAAAAAAAATGCACAGCACAGGCACGTGCACACACACACACACACACACACACACACACACACCCTTCTGAAATACTTTGGAGTTCTGCCAAAGACGTGAACAATTACCCCGAAGTAGCAGCAGCTGATTTGCCTCCAATGGACTTGAATGGAAATTGTACACAAATGAATGATGAAAAATTGGTCTCTCTACCTTTTCAAAGGGCTTGTCAGGATCTTTATTTGAAAAGTGATAGTACTGGCTAAGATTGAGTGGAATTATTTTTGTAATTTTTTTTATATTTTTGTTTACTTTTTTTATTTTTGTAATTCTTTAAAGCAGATAATGAATTGAAATTTTTGTTCTCCTCTGTTCAACTAAAGCAGCAAATAAGATCAACATGTTAATGCTTTTTAGCCTAAATTATATAATCAGATAATTTTCTTTTTTCCTCTGTACTATGTAAAAACAACCTGGTTATCAGTGTCAAATGTCTTTGCATTATGCATAAATATTCATTTCAATATGGGCTCTAAAATTTGTCTCCATGACTCCACCTTTTTGGGTTTTAAAATTGTATACAAATTTTGCGAAACTGAAAATTTTACATGGTATGTAAAGACAATTCTAGCAAGACTATCTGGCTGAAAAGGACACTAAACCTTCGCTAAATTCATCAGACAGCATCAGTCATTCTATCTGTTGAGACCTCTTAGCTTTGAAAAGAATTGAGATGTTTGCTTCTCTGTCTCGAGTATAAATGTTAAGTCGGTTGGATAGAATGGGGTAATTTTTGAGTGGGCAGTGTGTAGGCATTTATTTATTATTTATTTATTTATTGTAATTAACAGAGAAATGCTGAAGAATCACTTTTTCCTGTGCTTGAAAGGAAGAACAAAGTTTTAATCTGATATACCTGAAAGCCCTGAAATCTACTGAATTAGGAATAAGGAGAGAATACAAAAACAATAGAAAAGAAATGGGGTTCACATGAATTCTGGTCTAAATGCTGTGACTTGCAGCAAAGTGCTGTCTTTGTCCTCTGTAAAAGAAATAATTAAACCTGCAGTCCCTTGAGGCTTTTCCTGTGGTCACATGGGGGCCTCCTAGGGAAGTGAGACCAAGACGAACTGGAAGGATGGTAGAGGACTGGAGAGGCGGGTTGTGGATCAGGTGTGTGCAAAAACGCCTCATGAATTCACTTGGGCCCGATATTTATATACTGGCTTGTGCTTCAGTGATCTCTCTGGGTGTTGGTTTGCAACCCTCTGGAGCTTCCCAGGTGAAATTAAGAATTGGTCCCTGGAACATGAGGAGCAGGGAGAGATGGGAAAAAAGAGGCCACACACACCAGATAGGTGGGTGGCAGTTTTAAAGAGCAGGGGGAACTTGAATATGCGAGGCTTGTCTTGGGCTGCTGCAAGATAAGTGGGTCCTTGCACCGGTTGCCAAATCTTAACCGGCCTTAACCGGTTCAGTTGAGTACACTGTGAAGGTGTTCTCAAAACCACATCGTTATTTCAAAACTTTGTCCTTGGAGCAGCTTCTGCAAGCCAGAAAGGTAGGTGGGATCCACATTCCAGGACAAGGGGCAAGGGTAAGGGGTCTCACCGGGGTCCAGCTCACAGGTGAATGGGCAGCCATGTCTTTTCCATGAACTTCCCCAACGCTTGCTTATTTTGGAATATAGTTATTCCAAGATTGATGCTTGGTTTTATCAACCTCACACTAGTTAAGTTTCATTGGTAAGTTCTGGCCCTTTCTGGAATGTGCACTTTGTGAGAGCAAAAATTGATTTGTTCTCTGCAGTGTCCCCAGCATATAGTATGATGTCTGGCACATTGTCATTTACGTATATTTGTTGATTTAATGAATAAAATGAAAATCAGCAAATTTTTAAAGGATTTTATTTTTATTCCAATGAAAGACAGGTATACTCCTTATTTCTATATGTTCTATTTTACCTGTGAGTTTAATCCATGGATTAAAAAAGTATATGATGCCTGGTGCCCTCCCTAGCAAATTTTGCAATTGACATCAGGCCAGTGGATGGAAGGATGGGTTTTCTACAGAGTCAGGACTGACTTTGACCCCTGAATGTATGCATCAGGACCCGAAAGGCTCCAGGCTATAAAGACACTGCATGGTTAAGTTTGTCTGTGGGTTCCCTTTGAGAACATCTGAGGAATGGCTACCCATTGAGAAAACTGTGTGTCTCCCATCCCAGACCCAGGATGAGCCTGGCCCTTAAAAAAGTAGAAGTTTGGGTCCTTTCCAGAAAACAGCCTCAGAAACTTGTCTTTGCTTATAGGTTCCTGCAGTGTATGTCCCACAGGGGAGACCCCCTGGGGCTACCTAGTGACAGCCATGGTTTAGGACTCCAGGTGGTCCCATTCTTAATTTGTCTTGTGGAGTAGTAGTGAGCAAGAGATACAATTTGCACCATTTCCTTAGGCCCTAGCCTACATTTTACACTAAACAATTCTGATTGAACAAATCAAATGGCAAGAGTAATGATAGTATCACATCATTTTTACCTACTTGCCTGTCACTGTAAAGTCCGTTTATTTATAGCAATCCCTCAGAGTCTACTTTTTTTTTTTTTTACCACTTTCTGGAAAACCAGATGAAGTCTCGTGTTTTATTTGTACCCCATCTTCTCTCCCCCTCTCCCTCCCTAGTGCTATC
This sequence comes from Ursus maritimus, assembly GCF_017311325.1. NCBI lineage: Eukaryota > Metazoa > Chordata > Mammalia > Carnivora > Ursidae > Ursus > Ursus maritimus. Next base: position 7,937,434 of record NW_024427107.1, read on the forward strand.
ATCCTAACTTGGAGATGGCTCCCAAATGCTTCCCCTGACTTACTCCTGCCCAGCTTGCCAGGCTGCGTCTACTACCCCACACTGACCACAAGGCTTTCACTAAATGTGATCACTTCTCCGGAGCTCCTTGGTTAGGTATTTGCTGTCAATTCCTGTCCCATCACTGTCCCGCCTCCTTAGCATTTCTTGTGCAGTGAGAACAAACTGTATCTGCCTTCCTTCTCCGCAGCCTCTTGTTCCTACAGAGCACACTGCATCCCTCCCCAAGGCAAAGCAAAGGTGTGCCGAGTGGTCCTCCTCCGGACTTGCTTTCAGTTTGGTTCTGAACCCCAAGGCAGCTACCTGACTTAAATCCCACTGCTGTTAATGACTTCGTCAGTGTATTAGTGGCCACCATATGGTGTCTCCTTGTTTTAGTTTGATTTAGCTTTTATCTTTTCCAAAGCATTCTCACACACTTTTAAAACTAAATATATTTTTGTAAAGATTTTATTCATTTATTTGAGAGAGAGAATGAGTGAGACAGAGAGCATGGGGGTGCAGAGGGAGAGGGAGAAGTAGACCCCTTGCTGAGCAGGGAGCCCGACAGAGGGAGCTTGCAGGGGCAGAAGGCTCGATCCCTGGACCCTGAGATCATGACCTGAGCCCAAAGCAGATGCTTAACCAACTGAGCCACCCAGGTACCCCCTAAGCTAAGTGTATTTTTATGGCAATTTCTTCTATCACATCAGAGTAAGTGTTGAAACTCTTTAGAAGAGTTTTCAGCATCTGGATATCATGGAGATTCAACTGTGGTTTTACTGTTTTCTTCTCAGAGACATAGACACTATCCAACTTCTTTTCATTATTCTAATTTTTAATTGGAAAGCTACATTGAAGTTTCTAAATATAATACAAGATCACCATCATTTTCTTCAATAACAATTAATCTGTCTGTGCTTGAAATATTATAGTCAAGAATTCATTAGAAGTACTTAATAAGGTCCTACTGAATGTTAGGCAGCCATTCATGGCAACACCTAGTCTTTCTGCTAATCCCTAATTCACTCATCAATTTTTAAGTCTTAGCATGAGCCATTTTTTTTGGCATGAAGCCATTTTCCTGGAAAATGGTGTTGATGGGAGAAATAAGTACACTTGATGTGATCCAATTTAAAAATCCAATTTAACAGTGTTTTTCAGATGGCTACAGATTGTGGAAACTATAAGAATGACTATTTGCCTACCAATATTAACTTGCTGGTTTTCATTTCCTTACAAGTATATCGGTATACCCGATAATATGGTAAAATATCCTTACACACACACACACACACAAACACAGAGGCCAAACCTGTCAAAATACACATGACACACTGGATAAATATCTTTGCAACACATATTACATATTATTGACAGAGGGCTATTTTTCCTAACATAAAAATTCTCATCAATCAATAAGAAGAAATGGGCCACTAACCACTTAAAACTGGACAAAGAACACATGTAGATGGTTCACAGAAAAGAAATGTTTTTAGCACATAAAACAATGAACAACCTCACAATTACAGAAATTCATCTTTATTTGCAAGCTCTGTTTGCATTTGCATAATATATAAAATCTGCCCTGTGTCTCCTGAAAGCAAGTGCAGGGCCCTGTATTATGGCACAGGTTGCACATCCATGAAGTGGAACCTGAGGTTGAGAGTCTTTTTATCCCTTTGTTTGGGTAGCAGATATCATAGATTGGGTCACCAAGCACCATTCCAGCTCCCTTCTTACTGTGTCTTATGGGACAGAAACTGGAAAGCTTAAAAAAATTAAAAAGAAGGAAGGAAAGAAGGAGGGAGGGAGACAAATTTTCATCTTTCACGCAGCTAGAAAACCCAGGCTCTGGCAAAAAGTTGCCTTCGTGGTAATTTGGAATGATGAAGTGAGCAACTTAGGGTGCAGGCTGTGTGCTGGGAAGTGTTCTGTTCTTCTGGGGAAACTGTGATAGAGATCAGCATGTCCTGCTCCTGCAGTCCTCAATGCTGAGCAGCGGGTGGTAGCCACAAGGAGCTGCAAGAGGAAAGGTCTCAGGAGGCGGTAAGGCTTTCTGCAGCTGCATTGCTCCCGGCCACAGAACATCCGGGCTTGGTTCCTTGATCACCCTAGTAATTCTTCAAGTGATCTAATACCTTGTGATAAATCTTTCTCCACTTAAACCGTCTGGCATAGTTTCAACAGATGCATTTCAAAAGTAAAATGGTGTTTTCCTAATCAGAGAGTAAAGGTGTAAGATGAAGGGGGAAATAGGCCCATAAATAAACCAACCAGTCAAAACCAAGAAAAATTCTATTTTCAGTTCAAGCTGCTTCACTGCTGAAAAACACATTAAATTAAAGCTTAATTTACTTTTTGTTCTCCCCATCGAGATCTCATAAAATGTTATTTTCTAGACATTTTCTCATTCATTTCGTCAAATAACATGTATCAATTAAGTGCTTCACCAAATTAACCACAATTATAGAATTCAGGCATACTTTGATTTATACAATATATTTTTTCCTTAACATGCATAAACCTACATAATAACTTGCTGTTTTTGAAAAATCTTAACAAGAATCCTGTAAAAAATAATAATAATAAAGAGAATTCAGAGATGAACAGGATATGGTTTCTCAGTCTCAGGAAAATTTCATCCATTTAGATAAACCAATTAGCAAACCAGTCCAAACTGTGCCACAAGAGAAGTTCTACAACCAGTAGGTAGTAGAGAGTGCTGTGGGAACACAGAGGATTGAGAAAAACCAGTTGACAAACTCAGGATCTCTCCACCTTGAAACTGTACTGTAACAAGGCAGCTAGAATGGTGTTCCCCTGACCCTTCCCCTGGGTGCCCTTCTGGGTGTCGAAGTGGGAGCATCCTCAGTGTGTGGTAACGGAATACACACACACAGGCTGCTGAGGCCACCGTAACTGTGCTCCAGCCAAGAACATCATTCACACTTCTCTGAAGGATTGAGTCAAGTCTGTGTTAGAGGCAAGCCTTCGCAGACAGGATTAAGTGACTTCATTTTAAAAAAGCATCTTGCTCATGGTAATGCAGTAAGAGCAACTGTGGTTGAGCTTGTCTTGGATGACTGTATATACTTTCAGCTCATTTAAAACTTATCAAATTGAAAAAAAAAAAAAGCTAGTGATGTGGCCCTTGAGGTTTTCTCTGACAATCAAACCAAATATACAATTCCCGGGCACCTGCGTGGCTCAGTCCTTAAATATCTGCCTTCGGCCCAGGGCGTAATCCCAGAGTCCTGGGATGGAGCCCCATATCAGGCTCCTCTGCTGGGAGCCTGCTTCTTCCTCTCCCACTCCCCCTGTGTTCCCTCTCTCACTAGCTCTCTCTCTCTCTGTCAAATAAATAACTAAAATCTTTAAATATATATATATGATTCCTGAATGTCAGCACTTGATGTTTGACCTTCACCACAAAGTGATCCCTGATTTCTCTTTTGGGAAAAATCTTATGGGAAAAAATCTCTCTAAAAAATGAAGAGCACAGGTAACCAAAGTGCAAAAGGCACCAAATGTTATTCATTCACCAGCACCTTTATTCAGGATCCTGAAACATGGATGCTTGGATTAAGAACTGGAATTTAGGATAAATGGACATCCAACGTTTGTTTGTAGGATAATTTCACCCATGGTGATAGGCTCTGAAGACTTCATCAACAACACCGAATGAACTGGAAGCTTCTACAAACATTCTTGTATTTCAGTTGAACTCAGGAGACTTTTTAAATATAAATAGGGAAATATTGACCTTATGGGGGGAAAAAAAGCTTTTTCCACAAAATTCCTGAGAAGGGATGAATATCTGCTGAGTTTTGAAAATGGAGAGAGAACCCAAAAATCTCAGAAAAAATTTTTTTCCTTTCCAGTTACGAGGCTGTTTACCCACGTTATATTCTAAGACCTATATTGTAAGTCAAGAAAAGAATTTTCAAAGATAAAGGAATGATGCCCTCAAGGGACTTCTCCCCTCTGGGCGAATTCCAATAAAAGAAATCCTGTATCATCTCAAGCACCATTGTAAGTCTGGTGCCAGGAGGCAAAACTGCTGTGTTCTCAGAGCTGTACCTTCTTTTGAAGGGAGGCACTGTTAAAAGATTTCAGTCTTCACTAACTACCATAATTTGACCTCAATTATGTGGATCTTCACTCATTACCTTCCTGCAAAATGTTCCTTGTATTTAGTAATGAGATGATTGATCATTGGTGACTGAGGAAGAGCAGTTTTGCTGAAGCATAGAGGGTTTCTGTGGATGCAGGACCGAATCAGTGGTGTGGAGGTAGGAAAGATGGAAGGAGAGTATGGGCAACTCAAGACAAGGTTGCCCGTGAGGCCTGGAAAGAGCGGCTGGACAGGAGTATGCATCCAGGAAGGGAGAAACTTTTTTCCCTTTCCGTTTTTTCTTTTCTGTTCTTTTCTCATCTTTTTTGCCTTGGCGATGTTACATTTTAAATAGGAAAGTCAGTCTGAAACTTGTTTGAATATGGTTGAGAGGGCTCTGAGAGAGGACAGGAGAGGGAGGCGGAGGGGAGGAAGGAAGAGGAGAGAAAAATGGAAATGGTTCAGGACTGCCACACCTTGTGACCTTGAGGGATGTTTGCCTGGATGATATTTGAGGAAGTCACCTGGAAAGTTGGTGGGTTGCCGTCAGTGGCATAGGAAGTAGTGTAGAGATGTATTGCATTCTTTCTGCATACTGCACTGAGTGGTCCTACTCAGCTATATGGGTAAATCGATGGTGAAGGAGGCCCATGAGCTCACTGACATGAGAGGGATGTCCCCTCCCCAGGCTGAGTTACCTGGAGTGGCAGGAATGGGAGTGGACAGCCTGGGTCAGGGGTCCCCCACATTTTCTCTAATCGTCTTTCACGAGCCTCTTTACCATATGTATGCACACTGCTCTGGCTTTGCCCCAGATCGTATTCTAGACTCCAGCCCCACAGTATGGATAACCAGATGACCAGACCCTGAATCGTCTGTGAGAGAGTTCAGAAAACTTGTGCTGTGTACAAGTGTGTGTAGGCACGTACAAGTCTCCTTGCAAAGGTAAGTTGGAGTCAGTCCCTGCCAGTGTGGACCTGCAGGTGATTTTGCACTGCTACTGGTGAGACTCAGGGCCTCCAAATCCAAGTTTGGTACTCACTTGCTAGTTAAAAGTCCAGACTTTTGGGCCACACCTTAAATTTAATGGATTAGAATCAGAACTTGTGTATTAACAAGATCCCCAGGTGATTTGTATGCATATTAAACTTGAGAAGTCCTGCTTGAGAGATCCTAAAAAAAAAAAAAAGCAAACAAAAAAACTAGAAGGTTTTAATTTTCTGTACTTCAGATCATTTTTCTGAGATCCTTCTAAGCATGTTCTGAACTTCTCTACTTTCTCTGAACAAAGTAGAAACATTTGTATAATTACTTTGTTACAAAGTGAAGCACACATCATCTAATTACGTGTGTAATGGGAAACCATTTCTGTTTCATCTTACCTTTTCTTTTAAGATCCAGATCCTTTTGTCTTTCTAGATAAGAGTCCTTGTCCCTTGAAGTTTGGACCACTTCAGCTACATCAAATGTCTCACTTTAGCTTCCTCTGAATTTAGTTGAATTAAATAAGTCATACTGCCTGATTCGGATGCTTTTCAAAAGTGTATTTATAAAGATTTCCCAACATCTTCCTGATATTGGTTGCAGGACAAGTGCTATTAAAGCTTGGCGTTGTGCATACATTCATGAAAAACATTCTGGGGATAAAATGATCACTCTTCTGTCCTGGCAGAGCAGTTTCATTGGGTAGGACAAACACGGGGCCTAAGGGGTGTGGCGCCACTGTATCATCCGTTGAGCCAGGGGCCTGTCCAAGCAACCGGACCTCCTCACAGGTGGGCAGAAACGATGGCATGGACTGATAACAATGGCTTCTGTGTATTGAGCCCGTATGGTCACCAGGCCCCTTGCTTTGCACAAAGGACCTTCTTTTGTTCTCATAACCCCTACAATATAAGCACTGTTATTTGCCTGTTTTACAAAGAGGTTGAGAGAGAAGTTAAGTGGCTTGTCCAAGATCGTATAATTAGCAGGCAAAGCAAAACTTCAAATTTAGGTGTACCTGACTCTAGGGATGTATTATTAACCTCCGTGCTAGAACCACTTGTCAGAAATTGAGGTGGCAGACTATTAACTTCAAGGGGGTATGGCTACTAGGAATGCAGAGCATACCTGCCTCCTGAGGAGCCCTTGAGTGGGAACACTCAGGTGTAAGGTGGGAGTGGTTCATCCAGGATAGTATCCAAATAAAATTGTGGTAAAAGGAACAGAGAAGAGGCCAAGGTCTAGGAAAAAGGCAGGTGTCCAGTTACCCCAACCAGGTGACCCAGCAGCACCCAGCTTCCTGTATGACTTTGTGGGGAGCCACTGATGATTGTGAGTGTGGCTGAAAGCCTATGATAATCATCTGGCCTGGGTCCTGGTTGGGATAGGGTTATGCCTGTGGGTGGGAAGCGACTTAAGTAACTGGGCTGGTCCTTGAAAGATGAAAAGGTTTGGACACATTTGGGAGGAAAGAGAGAAATGCATCATTGCCTGAGTGAAAAGGGCTTTGTCTGCCTTGCTCCTTCCCTTTCTCCAAATACATAGCCATAAAAATGGACATGGTTGCTGAAAAACAACCACAGATTTATGGAAAAGTTGATGGAAGAGGTGAGAGAGAGGTAAATAGTAGAAATCTACCATGAAGGATAAGAGCAGGGTGAAAGTAATTTATTAATCTGCTCTGGTTGTCACTTCTGTGTGGAGACTGGAGAACGATGGGCATACGTGTGTCTTGCACAGAAACATGGATAAACAAGTTTCAATGAGGAGGGCGTGGGAGTCTGCCTAAGATACATACATGCAGTTCCCATCGAATGCAACAAATTCAGTTCTGCCGGAAATAAGTGTATCATTGGCAAGATATAGCTCAGTGGTTGGTATAACAGAATGGGGCGAAAGGGTGCTCTGTGGACAGGAACTGTGTGCTGAGGGTATCTGGTGTCTGCGAATCAGCATGAGAGTGATAGATTTTTGTAGCAGCTGAGACTGAAGATTACTGAATAATAAGTTAACACTCCAGGGCACAGGAAAACTGAGAATGTATTTACTAGTCAAAGTTGTCAAAGTCTTGAATTAGGTATTTTGATACATAATGGATATATAGTTTGCTCCCCTCCGTAACTGTCATCAATTAAAAAGAAGAGATGGATAGGGAGAATTATGTTGCACTTAATTTTGTCTGAATATTTAATCACAAATAATGGAGATGAAGATTTATAGGAGATATTTTGACATTCTGGGAGATGAAGCGAAGTTAATATTGTTGGAGCCTTTTCAGTTAAGGATTGCCTAGAACGTGAGAATGTCCACAATAGCTACAGAGACTCGAAACTCACTAATTCAGCCTTTGAGATGCTTTGGAAAAGTTTTCTTCCTAGACAGAATTTTCTTCTCTGAAATCAATTTCTAAGTTTCTTCCATTACTGAATTTGAAAGGAAAGTCAAGGACTATTTATAACAACTGATCAGAGAAAAGAATACTCTCCCCACAGTGCTCAAATATATTGATATTTGTTATGTATTAAAATTTTCTCCAAATGAGGGCTGCCAGATCAGTTCATATGAATTCTAGAAGAGAAAGTAGGGGACTATTAGATTGGTGGATGCTTTTTAGAATGGGACGTTTCTTTTTTTCAAAATAAGTTAGATTTATCTAAAAATATTTCAGCTATCTTGGGAAGCTATTGTGTGTGTTTATGGAGATGGCAATAGCCAGTATTTTCTTTGTGAAGGTAAAGAAAGCAACATTGAAAAAGAAAAGGTCTATGCTACTTTCATGTAAAGCCTAGGAAAGGACAAAAGGAAGATAGAGAAAAAGACGGTCCAGTGATATTATCTACATTTATTCCTTCCTTTCTTCATTCTTCCCTGTTCATCCCTCCCAGCATGTAGGTGTGCGCCATTTGCAGGGGCATCTCTTATGTAGGTGGTCAAGAGGCCATGGGGGTGGAATGGAATGTCACAAACCTGGTTTCTGGCTTTCCCACTGCTATTTCCTAGCAAGTTATAATCTCTGAGCTGCAGTTTCTTCATTTGTAAGAGGGTAATAATATCTGTAACCCTGTCTTGGCAGGTTCTTATACCAACTGAAGCAAATTTTGTGAAATTAGCTCATACTTTTTGTAAAAATAGCATATTCATGGGGCGCCTGGGTGGCTCAGTCATTAAGTGTCTGCCTTCGGCTCAGGGCATGATCCCAGGGTCCTGGGATCGAGCCCCACATCAGGGTCCTCTGCTGGGAGCCTGCCTCTTCCTCTCCCACTCCCCCTGCTTGTGTTCCCTCTCTCTCTGGCTATCTCTCTCTCTGTCAAATAAATAAATAAAATCTTTTAAAAAAAAGCATATTCATATGCACCGCATTGAGTAATTTAGGTACTTTATCTCATATAATTCTTACATCCCAAGCCCTAATTAGTAGATGAAAAATGGGAGGCACAGAGAATTTGGAAATCACAGAACTAGTAAGTAGAGAGACTGGTATTTAAACCCTAGTGGCAGAGATATAGAACAGTTTTGGTTTTTTCTTAAATGGCATGCACAATAAGAAATATATTGTATGTTGTGAATCAGTACAGAGACACATGATAAATACAGATTACATATACATATATATATATACATACACACACATAAATATATGTAACATATGTGTATGTATGTATGCATACATATTTGTTTAATGTTTCATGAATAATGAATAGAAATAATGAAATCTGCAGATCCTCTAAAAATCTTACCTGAACCAATATCTTCGATCTTCAATCCCTTGTAATGTTAACTCTTTTCCTCATTTGGTAACAAGAAGCACAATCTAATGATACCATGACTTTCTGCACTACCGTCATGTAAGCAATCTGGTGAGAGGAAGCCCAGGACAGGTGTATTATCCAGATAGTTGAGTTTTCAAAGGACAGAAGAGTAATGTCACAACTGAGGTTTTGCCATTTATCCCATTATAGCCCATAATATCAGTTTTCAGTTCTTTCCTGACTCCTTTTGACAACCTCATAGTCAAGAAAAAGAAATGGGATTGTAGAGCTAGAGAAGGGAGTCTAATCTTCAATACTCCTTTGGGTACCTCCCTGATCCCAGACCTACTAGGCAGGTCTACTCATGTCGTTCCTGCTAGTTGGCTACTTATTCTCACCTGTCTTAGGTGGTGGGAAGGCTCCTCAAAGAGAAGATTGGATATACTTATTCTATTTTATTATTCTTTTGTATTTTCTTTCAACATGTTCAAGAGTTTGTCTTTACTGCAAGGAAATCACAATATAATTATGCACTGTTATTTTATAATTGGGGTATATTATTGGGTATGCTTGAAGTGAGTAGGGAATTGTTTTGGAGTGGCAGGTATATCTTCCTTCTGAGAGAACTCTAGAATTTCTAAATATTCACTTGCTTATCCCTTATGGATTGAAGCTGAATGAATTGCCCTTCAAGTATCTCCTTAGTTAACTAATGCTTTGAGACTTTCTGTAAATATATACATTTAAAATAAAGAGCTTATCTTTTAATTTTCTTTCTCACACCAGCAAAGTGTTATGCATATGAGAGTTTTGAGTAAGTGGTAGTTTGTAAGGTAATAGTATATTTAGTATAAAATGCATGCTCCCAAGAATAGTGTAAAAGCTTTTGTTGGTTGCATTATCAGAAACTTTGGCCAGTAATCTAACAATAATAATTAGAGTAATTCAAATCTATAGGTCTTGACAATTTTTATTCCCTGATGATAAATGAATTGCAAGTTCTGTTTTACTGTTAATAAATCTGATGTATTTTAACAAATTGATACTACTTCTTTAATTAGTGATGGGGACTTTAAAGTGGTAGTTGTACAAAGAAATAAGAAAACCTATTAAATCATTTTAGCTTAGTTTCAAACAATTTTATCTCTTAAAATAGTTTTTTAAATACCCTTTGACTTCTCCTACATATTATAATTTTAAATTCATAACAACAGATACTTCCAAGGAAGAAGAAAAAAAGAAGCATGGAAAAGACGCCTGTCTTTGAGGAATGGAGAGCTAATTACAATATAGCATGATTAAGTAGCTGTCATTTCCACTGAGGACAGAACTGGAATCTAAGGCCTTAACCATGGAAGAAAGATAATGCTAGACATTTGTGAGAACAACAGTTTTTAGGTCCTGGAGCTGAACTCACAGCATGAACATTTTATGTTTATAATCTTTAAGACTAGACTCTCATGTTAACTTCTGGGAAGATATCCAGAGAATCTTCTAGAAAAAAAGTTGGAAGGATTTATATAAAGTCACAAGCAAGTTGGGGGTGGGGTGGACTGGGGAATGGATGGGTAGGAAGAAAAGGAAGGAGAGGGGAGAAGGAGGAGATAAACAAGAAAATTTCTGAAATTCCTTCCAGGCCTCTTCTGCCTAGAGATCTTAAAATTAACCTTTTAGGGGATTACTCCAGTTGTCCATTATTATCCAATCAAATTATATTTTGAGTACCTAGTCTGATCAAGGCATTTAGTTAAATTAAAGAGGAATGTAAAGAAAGAGGTTTTCTCAAGTCCTTTAAGGGATGATTATGTAACTGAAGAGAGAAAATATAAAAATACCTGAAATAATCTGAATAACTAATAATCCAAAACTAAGAATGATAAGAGCCATAGACACTTCACAGAAAATTATAGCAGAGAAAAGATCCAACCTTGAAATTAAAGAATAATTTGGATAGGGTATTTAATAATATCTAGTACAGAGGGTACATATAATGGTGTTAATTAGTATGTTCTGTTATCCTGAAAGAGTGGCTGTTTCTGCATATTTAATTTATAGTCTCAAATAGGTAAGGAAAGTCTAATACTGGGGCAAGATATTTAGGCTAAGAATTTTTTGGGGGGAGTTGGGACACAGATTTCTATATTTGCAAAAGCAGGAAGAAGGAGGCTGGCTCATTGTCTTTAAAACCCTGCCATTGCTTGTGCCTTAAAATGGGTACGAGGGGGTTGAGGAGGCTGGTTCTAAAGCAAGTTTCTGTTTATGGCTCCTTAGTTCAAGGGATGCTTTTTTTGTTTTAGGGTTGTCTCACCAATTATTTCTTTGCTGACATTTAGCTCACTTAGGCAAGTTTACTAGCTATGAGTAAGCTTGTTAAAAAGATACCCTGGATGAGGAGACCAAAGCCAATGGATACAACAGGGCTTTTAGGTACCCATTCTATTCTCACCTTCCAATAACGGGTAACTCAGAGTGTAGACTTGGGGGGAGGATGAAAAGGAGATGGTGTCTGGGCAAAGTAGAAAGAAGAGAAAACTTTTTAATGTTAAATGTCAGGAAAATACTCAGAGAATTTTCCAGAAAAAAATAGAGAAAAAATAAATCTTTTTTTAGATGCTCTAACTGGTAAAGAGTACCTAGATATTTCTAAGACATGGTGTTTGAGAACTGATGTCAAACTCCATCAGTGCAAAGATTGTGCCTCTAATTAAAGATAACTCAATTAGTGTTTTGTCTTATGAAATGAGGCTTGCATTTGCCTCATCCATTTATTCAACAAATAGTGTTGAGAGTCTATAATGTGCTAGGCACTGTGCTGAGGGAAATGATAGGAGAGTTTCTAGGTAGGGGTGCAGGGTTGAAGGAGGTGATTCTTTTGTTTGTCTAGCTTTGCTTATTTATTTTCTTGGAGATAAGAGGGAATTGGAACTGGTTGGGAAGGACTCATGCAAGAAGATAAATTGGCTATGTGGACAAGAGAAAAACTAACTGTTGGACGAGTCTTAAAATAGAGTGGAGGGAACAAGATCAGGAACATGTATTAAGTGTGTATCCTTGAACAAGAAATGAGGCAGTGCTGTCTAAAATCTTCAAATTCTGTACTTAATCTGTGCATCATAGAGAGTGAAAGTGTAAATGGTGCTCATGTGTATATTTTTTGTGTGTTGAGACAGGATTCTAGAATCCCAAATTCGAATCCCCACATGGCCGTCTGACTTTACACCTATGTTCCGTCTTCTGTGAAAAGAGAACTGTAATGTTGACCCCCTCTCTGTCCCAGGAGGGTCTACTGTGCTGATAAGAAAGAACTTGTAAGGAAAAGAAGGCAGTACTATTTAATATGTTTGAGCCCTAACTGAAATAGGTTCTACTAAAACATGTTACTCAGAGGGAAATATACTCCGTATCAGTGCTGTATTGTCAAAATGAAGATCCTAGAACACATAAATCTAATATTAAAGAGAGAGTAATCTTTTAGTACCATGATCTTCCTTGAAAAAATACCGAACTAAAACATCCAATTTCTCATTTGCAAAATGGGAATAATAGTAGTTGCTACCTCAAAGATTTGTTTGAGCATTTTATGAGCTAATAAATTTAAAGTGTGCCTAGCATAGTAAGAGTACTCAGGAATGGTTAGCTATTATTTCTATCATCCTCATCAATAAAAAACAATAATGAAAACTTTATACTTAATTGAATATGTACACCATTAAGCCATGGCCTTAATTTACCAAATTACGCATAATTAAAGTTAATGTATTTGCAAATCATTGATTCCCTTCCATTTCAATTAGCTAACAGTTGGTTTTTAAGCTAGCAAAAATTAGGAGAGTCTTACTGAAAAAGTTCACATCCTAGTTTATTTATTAAATTAGAAAAATCTTACTTTTTTAGACCATTTTACAGGGTGAAGTCTTTCCTTTCAATGAGTATTCTCTCAGTTTTTCTGAGTTGGTACCATCTTGACAGAATATCTTCTTCAATGTAATTATCTCAAAGTTGAGTTTCCTCTGCAGATTCTAATAAATAATGATCAGTTTCAGATCCTGGAGTCCATTTCAACTCTTAGGAAGAGAAGTGTGAAAATGGAGGAATGTGGTCTTAGTGGAAGTCTGTGAAAATGTTTGCATTTGGGCCATTATTTTGTTCACAGACCATTATAAAGACATCAAATTATGATGCCACATATGACAGAAACATCTTCATTTAGCTTATTAAAGGACGTTTTTGTTGCTGCCCCACCATATCCACACCTGAAGATCTCAATTCAATGAATGGCTTCATCTCATGGATTAGGGGAGAGGTTCCCAAACTCCCCACCCAGCGCTTCTGTGCTGGTTTCTCACCTCTGCCTGTGTTCATCAGGGCACTGAGGATTACTGCTATTATGGTGCTATAGGTGTGCTAGAAAATACATTGCTCTGGGGGTTTTCAACTCTTCAATTTCCTCTCTTTTTTTCTCTTTCGTATTGAAATGGACATGAAGGTGTGTAATGGAAGACATACATATTACATATCCATCTGAGTGTTGCTGCGGTGGCTTCCTAGTTGGAGAGGGTGCTTGTCCTTTGGTTGGCTCAAGTACCATCCTGTGTGATGGGTGAGGTGGGACCTTGGCTGGCATGACAAAGAGTGGCCTGCCAGCAGACTTCAGGCTATTCCTGAGAGAATCCATCAGGGAGAAAAATAAAGCTAAGAGAACGCTTATAACACAAGGGAACACTTTCTTGAGAAAGTGTTCAAATGAATGTAGTCCCTCCCCCTGGAATCCCTTCCTCCATATTATTGATGCTTTGGCATCACCTGAGGTCCCTGCTCACCAGAGTGGGGATGTCTGATTTCTCTTTCACCCCCATCCTCCTCCTCCTCAATCCCAAAACCCATGTGCCTGAAGGAATGCTGGGTCTCACAAATCAGAAACCTACTGAAACTGACATAATCGAAGGAGAGAGATGCTGGGGAAGACTGGAGGAATGTGGGTCTGGGGACTTGGGCAGCTGGGGGTGATGGTTCTGATCATTCTCTGTGTCTGAGTGGGCTGGGGCTCTCTTTCTGCCTCTCTTACTGCTTTTGCCTTGTTCTCTCGTTTTCTCAGTGGAATGGCCGCCTCTGGTCCATTTCCTCCTAGTAAATCAGTAACCGTCCCCAAAACAACTTGGCATAGATTTGAATCCCTGAATCTCAATTGCAGTCTCTTAGAAAAGAAAATAGGTTTGACTCAATTTTGTTGTTAGTCAATCGGCTATAAGGGAGGCATGTGGAGTGGGGTCTCATACTGTTACACACTCAGCAGGGGCTGTCCTCCAAGGAAGGGACCCAGCAGGGCTAAGAGAACAGATATGCTAGCCCCAGCACCCCTTTCTTAGCCCAGCATATCTCAAAGATGCTTCCCTGGCTCCACTTTCCATCTTGAGCCTGGCTGTCTTGAAAGGCAGAACACTGGTCTTGGCATCCCCCTGGTGACTCTCCTGGCTTCCAGGGAGCTGTTAACAAGCTATTGTCTCCTCCCTATGTCCATTCTTCCACCCAGGGGACCCAGGGCAGTGACTCATTGTTGCTTTTTGTTTATCCTGAACACTTTTTGTTTATCCATCTGCTGGTCTAATTGGAGAATTTCAGGGTATTAAAACTGACTCTCTGCCCTCTCCTTTCTCTCTCTACTTTTCTCAAAAGTCAAAATTGTCACCATTCTCCTGGAAATGAAAGCGGTGGAGTGCACCATGCTCTCTTCACACTATAGACGATTGTGCCTTTCCTACCTCCTTGTCCTTACTAAGGGCCCTTTCCCCATGCTCCCAACTCTCCCTTGTCCTGGGTCCCACTTACACTGCTGAGGTTGTCAGAGGTCCCACTGATCTTCTTGGGTCCTCTTGGAAGGCCAAGAACTTATTCAAAATGCAGATTTCTATATCTTTATTCATTACTTTTTTAATTTACTCAAGTATATTTTAAAACTTCTTATTTCAAGTATATCATAAATGGATTTTTTTCACAACTTAGATTTGGTGAGTTGATCTTCAGAGATTTAAATACTGAGAAATAAAAAAAATAGTGAGACCTAGAAGTATATTAATTCTTAGTATTCAATAAACTTTTTTTTTCTTTCAAAGTTCCTAATTTTAGTAAGTAAATTTACCGATCTTCTGAACTTTGAAGCTAGGTACTTGGGGTTGACGTTTTCTGCTGTGTTTTAGTAAGCATTTGCTGTATGGATGTATGAAGTCTACCATGCATGCACACATATGTGCAATGAAATACAGCTCAGTGAATGCTCAGGGAGTGAGCCCAGCCATGTGGCCAGCACCCCAATGAAGAAGCAGAGTCTAGCAGCCCCTTTCATACCTTGTCTGGCCAGCAGTCCTTCAGGGGTGACCACTAGCATACCTCGTAACACTCTGGATTAGTTCTGTCTGTTTTTTAATGTAACATAAATGGACCAGTACCATACATGTTCATTTTTGTCTGACCTCCTTCACTTGACATTAAACTGGGGACACTCACCCCTGCCCTCGTGTGTTGTTATGGTTCATTTATTCTCATAGCCATGTACTATTCTGTCCTACAAATTTGCCACATCATTCAATTACTGCTGGATGCTTGAAATTTGTATGCAATCTGGACTATTACAGAAACTGCTGCTATGATCATTCCTTTGCATGTATTTTGGTGAACATATATGCACACTTCTTTTGGGCGATGACTGGGAGTGGAATTGCTGAGTCATAGAGTATATATATGTTCTGTTTCAGTAGGCACTGCCCAATAACCTTCAAGGTTGTTTTACCTCTTAATAATGATTTAAAAGTGTAAAAAAATTATTGAACATCTGATAAAATTTCAGTTTTTCTCAAAGGAAGTAGTATATTTATAATGTAATAACCACATTTCAGATTTTTCTCAGAGAACTAATATCTTTATAACGTAAAAACTGCATTTTGTTCACTTCTGGAAGAGTAGGAATCATTATTCAAAGAAGGATACAACGCAAAAAAGATTAGAACTTTCCACTAAAAGAGAATATAGAGGTCATCTGGGGCATTTTGAGATACAAAACACTGTGCCTAGAATTTGGCGATACCAGAGTCACATCCGGAAGGAATGGCAGGGCAGAACTTGCTCCAAGTCCCTTACTTATATGATTCGTGTGCTTTTCATTGTCATTGAATTCTACAAACAAGTTTAGCATCCTTCTCTAAGCAGGTCAGAACACTAAGTAACGTGGGAATTTTGAGTAAAGGCAGAAAAGAATATTGTAGTGTAGGAGCTTAATCCTCAGTGCAAAAGCAAACCCCTGTAGTATTTTGGCTGGAGTGATTTTGACTCTTTTCTGAATTTTATGTTTAATAGATAATCTGTCATTTACACCAAATTGACCCTTTTCCTTTCACTTTTCATTACTTTCCTCTTAATGCAGACCCTCATCATTCCAGGACTGAATAATTACGACAACCTCTTGGCCGGTTTCCTCAACTGCATTTCTGTCATCTCTAATATTTCTGATCATGTTAGTGATCAGATTAGTCTTTGTAAAATAACCCATTAATTTTGCATCTCTTCTGGTCAATAGTCTTCAACAGGAGTAACACACCCATACGCCTATGGGGCCACTTAATGCATGTGCATGAAGAAGGCCAAGTGATGGCTTTTGCATAATATACACCTGGTAATATTCTTTAAGTCCACAGAGACTTATGCTTTGTTCCATTTCCCTTGAAATCCAGGGACCTCTTGGTCTTTCACTTTCCTGATTTGATAAAAACTGAATCAAAAAAAAATCACTTGCCTTTTAACCCTACACTGGGAAAACCCAACAGCACAAGTCCAGCCAAAAATAATGCTGGGAACCCCCATTTACAGATGGCTGTCTGCAACTATTCAGCTCTAGGCAATTGTTGCAATGATGGATTTTAGCCTAATGTTTTTACATCTTCCAGGATTTCAAGAGAATTGGAAAAGCCAGGTTTTTCTATGAAGTCTCCTTAAGTTGAGATATTGACATCTAATCCAAGTGTTTTGGGAAAAACCTGTAAGTCAAAACCAAAGCAATGTGATGTGTGGTCCCTGGCTGCCTGTTTGAATTCTGCCCTTTATGAAACACATTAAATGCACTTCTATCATACAGTCATGGCCCTCAGTAGTGAGGCCATCTTTGTGATTGCTATTATTTTCCATTTTCTCCAACCCACATGCTTAGCTGCAGCCCCCTCCCCCACCTTCTTCAGAGAACACATCTGCCCATTCTTATGGCTGTCCCTTTGGTGATTTTTGAATTTTAAATCTACTCATGCTCCCTGCCTCCCTCTATCCCACTTCCTTCTCTCTTTTAAATCTCACTTGATATCCTAATTTGTCCATCGAGCTGTTCTTAAATCTTCAGCATACCCCGATCTCTCCTTTTTCTGAAAAGATTTTAAAACTGTGTATTTGAAATCACTGATACCACAATCACCATAAAACATTTTTTAAAATTTAATTTTCCTAACAGGATTGTTTGCTGTCATGTTTTAGGTTCATTTTGTAGTGCCCCTCTTTCCAGCAATATTTGGTATAACTTGGAGCATGTAGAGTACTTAATAGCTATTTTGTTTGCCTGATTGATTACATAAAATGTAATCTTCAACCCTTTAAAATTATCATAATATTTTAGCAACTATTCAGTTAGTTGTGATGCATACATACTTTATTTTTTTTAAAGATTTTAATTATTTATTTGAGAGGGAGAGAGAGCACGTGCAAAAGCAGGGGGGAGGGCAGGGAGGGGGTGGGAGAAACAGACTCCCCACTGAGCCAGGAGCCCGACTTGGGGCTCAATCCCAGGGCTTTGAGATCATTAACTGAGCCCAAGGCAACTACTTAACAGACTGAGCCACCGAGGCACCCCAATGCATACATACCTTAACTCAAGATGTTTTGTTTGCTTTTTAAACACCTGAAATAGATTTAAATAGTCTGGATTTTGAAATTAACTCATTTAATGATATGTATGCTCATGAAGGTGCAGTTCCCTTGTGAAGTACTCAAGAAACAGGGCCATCTATTTGTGTCTTTCCATCACATACATTTTGTGTGCAACAGATGCAAAATGAAATACATGTTGGCTGGATAGTTGACTCCTGCAGTCTCATGAAGAGATTTGAATAGTCTCATTACTGCAAGCAGAACTATTTGTGAAACAAAGACATTATCACTCATTTAGATTTGGAAAAAAATGTCTTAGGCCCCATTGATAATGTAGATATTATCTTGGGTTTATTTTTATTAGTTGACTAAGCTGTGAAGTTAAACTGATGTTTTGCAAAGGTGAACAATGAAATGACATTGTAACCTAAGTCACCACAGAGCATGAAATGTGATCTAAGGCTACACTGTTTTCTGTTATGCCTTTTACATTCAACAAAATGACTTTACTACCAGTGTTCTAGGAGGGCTGGGATATCCGTTCCTTACATACTCCAAAAACAAGATCGAAATTCCCAAGGAAAAGCCAGTACTTTCCCTGGGAGCCCTCCTAAACAGCTGCCATAAGCTTAGGAGAGAACTTCCAGGAAGAAGAGCTTGGAGTTGGGGATGAGAAATAGGAGCCTCTGGTTTCTAAGAGGTTAAGGAAGGAGACTTTCTGAAACAGTGTTAATAGCATGAGATAATTACAATGAGGTGCAAATTAGTTTCCAATATGATAAATACCATTCTCTTACAGAGTACCATATTTTCTAGAGTAGAACTTCCCATTGCACAACTTTCTTCAGTGATGGGAATGTTCTGCATCTGTGCTTTCTGACATATGGCTTCTGAACCCTTGAAATGTGGCAATTGTGATTGAGAAATGGGATTTTTAATTTTAATTAAGTGTAAATAGCCACTAGTGGCTACTGTATTGGACAGCATAGTTCTGGAGAGAAATAGATCTTTTTCATGTCTTTTGGAAAGGCTTAAAGTAATTTTATTCTTCCGTCCAGGTCAGGGACCCTGAATATCTTTAACGCAGGTCTTTGCTTTTCATTTCTCAAGGTGAAGTCTTCAGGCAGAGATAGGATGCAGACAGTGTGAGTAGAAGGCACAACTGACACTGGGCAGGGAAGAAAAACCAACACTTCCGCTGTTCCTCTGACACAGCTGACCTCTGGGTGAGGGGACATCCAGGCCAGACTCCTTCAGTGGCAGCAGGTGTCAGGGTTTAGAGATAGTCGTTCCATAGAAGGATAAGCTGTGCTGTACCCGATACCATGAAATGCCGTTTTTGAAAATAACTTGGGCATTTTATTAAAGTCAAGGGCAATATAATTTGATAAGTCACAGTATTAAACATATTCATCATTATCATTAAAGTAAGTTTGAGGATCCTTCAAGTCAAACATCTTTTTTTCAACACATGTGTTCCAGGAAATGTGAGGCACAGGTATACAAGAAAGTCAATACACATCTGCTTCATTTCATATCTTAACAGCTTCAATTAACATCTGTTTTCATTTAAAAAGAGACTGAAGCTTCATTTGGAACAAAAAATTACTGATCACAAAATAGGCAAATAAAGCAGCTTATCAAATAGTACAATACCATAAGTAAGAGATTAGGAAAGCCCCTGAGTGGTTAGCTAGATGAGCTTCAGGAGTGAGCTGAGAACACTGAAAGGGAAGAATCTCTCTCCTATTTTTAGAGACCTTTAGAGAAGAGATCTAATAACCTCTTTCATCTTTTAATTATGAGGAACATCCTATTTTATGCTAAGCCTCATGATTCAGATTCTAATTTATATGCTTTACAGATTCTCCAAACTCTTAAATAGACAAACTGAATTTTTTTCCAATGTATCAGGAGCAGAATGTGGCTCATTCAAGTCCTGGATGCTATGATGCAGAATGGAGGGCCTTTGCCTGTGGCAGAGAAACCTGTTGAGAGGAGGTGGGAAGCTCATCGATCACTTGCTCCTTTCCCATTTCAACTGTGCATGTGTCTTGAAATGTAGTGTTTTGTAGAGCATTGACATCTAGGCTTAGGAAGGATCTCTGTAAACGTGTGATGGCAGGTCGATAAACTACCAATGATGGGCAAGAAGTAAAACCACAGGTCCTTCAGGCTTTGGTACTTTGGTCATATTTTATATATCTTATAATTTCCTGTCATAAATATGAAATTGTGCCCACAGGGGAAAATAAAACCTAATGAGTGACATAAACCAAGAAAACTAAAGCTACTACATTTCTGAGTCAAGACTTTTGTCCTTTGTGGAGTCGTAGCTCTCTTTGACTCTGGAGGATAAGACTGTAGGTCCTCTAGGGAAGGGACAGGGGCTGGAACTTCTGGTGGCCTTGGACTCATTCCTCACTTCTCTAACCTGTTAAAAAAGGGGAGGGGGAGGGGATTGTGTGCCGCTTTACCAGAGTACTAGTTCATGTTATAACATTAATGCATGAACACTGAATGTTCAAGTGGTATCATAGAGTTCTGATATATGAATTTTAAGAGGTTTGGATTTAAGAAGGAAACATTTCACAGGCATATAGCTTCCTTTTCTTAAGAATTATCATAGCTTAGGTTGACCAGGAACTGATGATCCCCATCTCCTTCATGAGAAGTGTGTCTCCTGTCCAGAGCTGGGATGCAATGTGGAGCTTTCTCATTTAAGTCACTGTGAAATCATCAGGCCAAATAATGTAAAATACATGATGGCATAAAATACTCATATTCTGGCCTCTCCCACCCCCACCAAACTGTGTCAAATTCTATACAATGTAATTATCTAGAAGATTGCAATTTATTATTTGTCTTCGAAATAAGTTAAAATTTTTTTCTTTTCTTTATTTCCTTCCACAAGTAAAACCCAAACTTAGCCCCATGAAGTGGTCAGTTAGCTTAACAGCAAATTAAAATTATGTGCAGCTACATTAAAATTGGTGGGTTATACATTAAAAAGCTGGGTTGTAAACTTCCTTGACTCTGTCACAGAGGAGTTCTTGGTAGAGAATGGACTTTCCTTCTTAGTGATTTGCCTCCCTGCTATTAATCCTTTCATTCTTAAAAATGAAGGTAATATCAAGATACACATACAAATAAGACAAATGCTCCCATAGCTTTATTAGATGACTCTCAAAAAATACTGTCCAGGAAACACTGAAATATTTTTGGACTCCTAGGACATACTCCTATTTAGTTTTGCCTCAGAACAGTGATTAATTTATTTGGATACTGGGCAGTGTACCTTGCCCTAGATCTCAGGCAGGCAGAGTTTGCTGGCGGGTCTTTTATCTTTCATGTTCCTGAGACTTCTTTATAGCATGTTTGACCCATCCGAGTATTCTAATTGCCACTGAATCACCTAACGGTTCCCTTCACTTACCTTAGTCAACTAGTTCTCTTTTTCGATTGAACTTCCTTTGTCCAAGGGCTAGTGAGGGGGAAAAACTCTAACATTGTCAAAGAGAGCTGCCAAAGCATGTGACATCAGAGAAGACAAAAGGAGGCCAGAGTTGGGGACAGGAATATGAAATGATGCATCTGAAAAAGTTGATGTACATACAAGTAGGAGAAGGAGAGAAAGGAAGAGAAGAAGTAGGCTTGGAAGGGGTGGTGGGGAAGCCTTTGGAATTGAGAGAAAGTTTAAATTTAGACATTACCTAATGTTCCTCAGGGTTTCTTGGCAGCGTGGGGATCGTTTTTGATAACTAACAGAATGATTGTTCTCATCATGGTCATCAGCTGGAAAGAGCATTTCAGAGGATGCCCCAAGCTCTGCCTTTTGGAGTATTTACAGCTCAGCTGCGGTCATGGCCAGGCAGCAGCCAGCCGATTAGGATCAGGAAGGAGCTAGCTGCTGTATGTGAGCCTGGTTCTTTGAAACCTACTGCACAATCCATGAGCACCTGTCACAGCATCATGTGGGACGAGGTGTGGGGAGACTTGCCTATCAAAACTCTTACTGGGAACCTGGCTTATTTATTGGTAACAATCTTGTACAAGGGGAAACTGTACTGACCTGTTATTTATCTTGGAAACGCCTGCCTTCCAGTGGTGCACTGTGGGACAGTAGGAAGAGCCTGCACTGTGGACCCAGGGGCGCAGACCCCATACTGGCTATTCTACCCCTAGCTGTATATTCCTGGACGAGTCAGCAGAAAGCCTCAATTTTTTCATCTGTAAAATGTGGACTGATTAAACTTTACCTTGATTGTGCTTTACAACTCGAAGATGATGTGGATACCATTTCATGGGTTACTTGGTGAAATCATCGTTGGTTTATAGAACTGAGTCTTGAAATTAATCAGAGCAATAGTTTCATCATCAAACACTTTTTGTAACTGTACCCAAACACTCTGGGTAACTGTAACTGAAACTGCATTTTTCTGCCATTTCTTTCTCTTCTTGTTTTGGTTCAGTTTACATTCAAATCTGTGCTTATAAGTTAAACACAGCAGATTTATTGCAGACTGATGCTGGTATGTTTTCGTATATGGTATGAGTTGCTGAAGAAGGAAGTGGGAGGGAGAAAGTTGCTAATAGAGGGTTAGATTTAGCTATTCCAGACTATGTAGATAAAACATAATTTTAGCATCCAACAATTATGGAATAATCTTTGTAAGGATATCACTCATACTTAGCAAGTCATGCAGGATCTTTCATAACTCCCCCATTCCTCAGGCTGACTCATATTACCTCTGCCCCTAGACCACATCCCACCCCGACAGTCATGGTTCCATCAGCAAGCCATATGTCTTCACACCACCAAGCCTTGCCCTTGACATGCTGTCTGCATTCTCTCCCTCTTCCCTTTCTCTGCTCAGAAAACTCTTCCTCACCCTGGAAGTCCCAGTAAATTTTTTTTCTTCCAGATTTGCACAGTCCATTATAACTATCTCTCATATATTTAACACGTGTCACAACTACTTGTGTGTTTTTATCCTCCAATAAACTGTAGGATCCATGGGAAGAGAATGGTGTCTTTTTCATAAAGATCTCCAGGTTCAGATGCTCAGAAGGTGCCAAAAGGCATTGCTCGGGGGAGTGAAGGAGTGGATAGCTGAATGGAGAATGAAGGAATGCGTCTACCTTGGGGTGTGTCAGTAAGTGAGAGAGCTAACATTCCCTTCCCTGTTGCATCTCAGCTCTTTAAGGAACAGAAGCTTTGCCAAGTTATAATTGGTTGAAAATAACAGTGTTTGATTTAGTAATTACTAAACTTGCCTTCAGTATTTAAAGGAAGTTTAATAGTAGTAATGTCTTAGTACTTTTTGTCTGTGCAAGGATGTCTTCTATTTATTTATATTTATTTATTTATTTATTTATTTATTTATTTATTTATTTATTATTTTTTTGCTTATCCTCTCTCAAACTGTAGGTAATACATACCCAAAGCCAGCTCTGATGGCCTATCAGCAGCCCATCTCATAAGGCAGCATATTAATAGTTAACGAACAATAGCACTCTCTTATGAAATCTAGAATTCATACCTCAATTTCCCGTTTGCAAGGTAAAATTCCCAAGTACTTTGAAAAGACAGTGTCTGACCTTAAAAACTTATCTGGCCTAATACCAGACCTGCCAGTGAAAGAAGCTGAGACCGAGGGAAAAGCAACAGGAATGTGAGGTGAATTTCTATCACCCACTTCATCTGCAAAAGACACGCTGCCAGTCGCTCTGCAAGCTGTGTCTCTCCTTGTCGTCTAGTACATGACATGACCACAAACTGATCAGTGAATCAGTCACACATAAAAATTCAGATGCTCTGCTCTTTCCTAAGCACAGATATCTTGCTACGTGACAAAAAATAGGTAATTATCTTAGAGTGCACTTCACAAACATTCAGCTATTGTTTTTCAGAAGTATAAAAGAATATGTTTCCTGTAAAAATTTAGAAAGGCATAAAAAAAGAAAATTTACATCACTCTATGCCCTCCACTCACTATCAATATTTTTGTTGAACTGCAAGGATGAAGTGATCAATCCATAGATAGAATTGGAATCAAGATGTAAATGGTTTTTGTATCCTGTTTTCTCCTAACATTTCATTATGAGCATTTCCTCATATCGTTAGATGGCTCTCAAAAACATGATTTTAATGCCTTATTAATATTTAGTGAGTACATTTATCATAATTTATTTAACCATTTCCCTAATGTCTCCACTATTTCTATTGTCAAAATACAATGAAGAGGGTTGTAAGTAATTTTCTGTGTACATCTTCTTTTTTAAAATTAAATTCCCAGAAGTATAATTGCTGGGTCAAAACATGAAGGTTTTTAAGCCCCCTGACATGATGGCAAATTGCCCACCTTATCTTATATGTCTTCTAATCGCAACAAAATCTACTTAAATGAAAATAATTCCCACCCTCACAATAGCAGAAAAAACCAGTAGCTTTGAACTAACCTTAGCTATAAAACTTCCCAAGAGAATGGAATATTAACAGAATAAGGTACTTTTAACATCAGCTGTATTTATGAAAGAGGGCTGTAGATCTCAGATTCACCAGAAGTTAATGAGGAAGCAGCTTTGATAGTTTTGTTATCTTTTACGTCTCCATCCTCTGTTTAAAGTTAGATAAGAGATATTACATACCTTTAGAGGACTCTTTAGAAGGTTTTAAGGCCTGATTTGAAATCCAATAAGATGTTCGTTATGTACTATTTATCTTTCCTTCACAGGAAAATGGCAGGTTTTATATAGAACCTTTAATGAGGCAAAAAATAAGAAAATTTACACAGGCTTTGAAAATTCCATTTTTTCTTCAAGAAATGGAATGAATGGTCAGTCATTTAGGTTCCTAAATTCTTATACTTAGAAAGTGTAGAGCACTGCTTAATTGAATCTTTCTTTTTTTTTTTTAAAGATTTTATTTATTTATTCGACAGAGATAGAGACAGCCAGCGAGAGAGGGAACACAAGCAGGGGGAGTGGGAGAGGAAGAAACAGGCTCATAGCAGAAGAGCCTGATGTGGGGCTCGATCCCATCACGCCGGGATCACGCCCTGAGCCGAAGGCAGACGCTTAACCGCTGTGCCACCCAGGCGCCCCTAATTGAATCTTTCTAACTTTTGCATAACTTAAATTATATGCTGAATCTAGCTATGGTACTCATCCAAACAGAAAGTGAAAGTAGTTATTAATATTGATGATTTGTAGAGTTGGACACCTAGATCATTGATTACAAAGTGAAGGGGAAAGTCAACTGATTTGCTGTAAGTTTAATCAATTCAGGAATCAGGTCCAAATGAGAAGTGATATTTATCAGAGAACTGAACATATCACACAACATTGTGGATTGAGACACAGATCAAATTCCAGCTCATCTCTTAACTAGATTCTACCCTAGGCAAGTTACTTCAGGTTACACACATCACATATTCACCTTGGAAGTGTGAGGATGCAGCGTAACTAGAGGGCCTCAATTGAAATATGGTACATGCTCTTTGTAAATATTAACCCAAGGCTTTGGGAATAACATGCTGGAGAACTAGAGAAAATAGCTCCTATTCCAGGGGATGTATTTTTACCAGCATTTTTCTGGTGCACCCTTGGGAGGGTCTAGGTTCACCCTGGATTGAATTTAGTGTGCTTCCTTGGTTTAGAATGATCGACACTCAAAGTCCACACTAGAGTTGACCTTAATTGCCACATAAATTGTAGCATCAAGTTGGTCTTTCAGGGGTCTCCCAATTTTAAAATGGGATGGGCTATCTGTGCTTTCTCAGCTTACATACAATTCTTGCTCCAAGTGTGCTATAGAAAAACTTTTACTGAAACAAACATATAAAAATTGACATTTTCAGTGCTTTCACCTTCTAGTCTTTGCCCCAAGGGAAGATGTAAGGGAGAAAGCCAGTTATTTTTGAAAGCTTTAGACCCTTAATGGGAGAAAATATTCAAAGACTATTCTATGACCTGTGGACTTTCAAAGAGCATATATACTAACACTTTAGCCTTCCAGAGAGAAGACTGGGAGGAAATTAGCACTGCTGTTGCTAGGAGAAGAACTACCTTCACAGATGAGTATCCACTTTAATGATAAAAATAAAACACCTGAGATGTGGGTCAGGCTGAATCACTTGTTTCTTCATACTTTATTGTACATGGTGGATCTTGAGAACATTCCATTGAGTTGCAATACAAGGGCAACATGCTCAAATTAATAACAATTTCTCCCTCTTTGAAAGGATAGTTTTCATGCCAAATCTTTACTGTGAAGTACCCAGTTCTCCTACCCTTCCAAGCCTGGAAACAGAGACTGAGTCCTGGGTGTAGATGGATCAAATATTTCCTCTGCCTCTATTAGGTTCGGTGCTATCTTGAGTCTATGCAAATTCACTTGGAAAAAGGAAAACCAGGCTTGTTACTTCCTGAAGATATTAGATATACAGGCAATTAAAAGATATTGGGGAATTGACAAAGTACATTAGCTTAGAGTATACTTTTGATGAGAGCTTATTCCCAGGAAGGGTAAACACATTGATAAACTCATTGTCCTTGATCTTCCAACACAGTTCTATTGACATTTCTTACAGCCCCAGGCATAGATTAGAGAGTATACGGCCCATTGATTGCATTTAGGGCTGTTAATGACCGGAAAGAAGATTGAATTCCTCTCCCTGTATACATAAGGAACGTTAGCAGCATTTCCGTTCTGGTCTCAACACACTTTAGAATGTGTAAATCTATTTTCAGACTCTATTACTAATTCAGCAATTATTTCAAGAGATGTTTTTATTGTAATTCTTAAAATATTTTAGGAATATTGTTTTAACTCAGACAATTCCAGTTGTGGTTTTTGAGTCTCTATTCAAATGAAATTTGGGGAAAGTTGTATGAAAAAGCTTTACATTATTCATGTGTTGTGATGTTTTCTACGTATGATATCTGTCCTGTGTATTGCAACATTGAAACCCAACAAAAGTTGATACTTCTAAATATTTGAGGGAACTTTTTCTGTTAAAAAAATAAAGATTCCTGAGAAAAATATAGTCAATGTCGATGACATCAGATATTACATTTTTCCAAGCCATATGTAATGTTGGATAGTAAATGGCTGACCAGCTTCCTGTGGGTTGCCTTAGGCCTCAGATCTCACTGCATCCTTTCCATATTCATGGTAGGAGGTAAAACCCTCTGAAAATCTTTCCACCGGAGATATACTGGGGCCAAGTCTTATTCATAAGGACACTGCACTTGAATAGAGATAAGAAACTCATTCCTGTCATTAGGTTATTTGCAGCTGCAAATGTTTCAGTAGAAAGTAGTTATCATTAATTAAAAGCAGCTTATTTATTGAGGAGAAAAATAGATCAATTAAATGGAGATTTTGGGGGCATGTATTGACTGGGAAAGATCAGTGTAAAATTTATAGTCACACAGTCAGAAAATGTGCTGGTGTACAGTGTAAGGCTTAGGCAAGAAGAATCTTGTCTACAATTTTGATTGGAGCTGAGAAGCATAACTGTGGGAGGAGACTCTCCATGGGGAAAAAAATGGGTAGATTGTTTGCTATTGTTTTTGTACATTTGGGAAAATATCTTGCTATGCTTTGGCAAATCTGTTGGAATGCTTAGGAAGAAATTAGCAACAGATACATAAGAAGACAAATAAATGTAAATTCAAATAATTGGATAAATATTTGTAAGGAGATGTAATCATTGAACAGAAGATGATGCTTACGTCATCACAAAGTGAGATGGTAAGGAGAGACAGAAGTAGGGTGGGATTGAATGGTTAAATCTTTCCCTTGGAGATAAATGCTTGAACAAATACCTAAGAGGGTTGAAAGTATTTGTCTCTGGGATGTGGGATTGGGCATCCAAGCTAAAAAAGAATGGAGCACGGGTTACCTTTTCCCCAATGCAAATCTCTTAGTACTATTTGATTTTTTTTAAAAATGATAGAAGTTTAAAATTCAATAAAAGTTTTAAAAAATCCTTAAAAAAATGAAGAGACAGGAAAAGGACTGTACACTAGAAGTGTCCATAGAGTCAAAATCTTGTTATATCCCCCTTAGACTGGGGCATGGTCCATCCATAGGAGGGCCCACATCATGGTGTTCAGGGCTACACTAAGGACATGTCTCTGTGAACTTTCCTGGTAAACTGGTCTCTAAGAAGAGTGCTAGCAATGGAGCTGAACAGAATATCCAGAATTCTAAATGTAGTAACAGACCATAAAATATAAAGCAAACTTTCACAGGGGAACATCACATCATCTTTTAAATTGGTGCTCAGTGAATATATATAATCATTTTTCATTGTGTTTTAAGGTGCATGCTGTTCCTGCAGATAATTCATTGTTCTGTCATCTAAACTCAAACCTACGGCATGGGGAACTGGAAAATTAAATCATCCCTCTATCAGTTAGACAAGTGACCTGTTGACTTGTTTACTACTCTCAGAATGGAAGGTTTTTAGGTTTTTGGCTGGCTCATCCTGAAATTTCAGCATGTTAGAATGTGTACAGGATCCATTTCCTAGGCTCTTTCCCTACATGTGGTCTTTTCCCCACTGGTCTTTCCTGGCAGACCTTCAGATTCATGCCACTTAAAATGTGCATTCTGCCCACTTTTCAGGGAAATAAAGACAAGTAGAAATAAGGTAACTAACCACCTCATCCACCAAGAACAACTTGATTCTTACTTTTGGACTGTCCCTTTCCGTTTGATGCTGTATTGGCTTCTTTCTGTTGATAATATACAGATTTATGCTGACTTACCAGGATCCTGAATTAGCTTTCCTGCTACATGTACCCTGAGGAAACTTTCCCACTCTGGCTTCTTTTTTCCTATCTCATCAGAATTGATGCTATTACCACCACATTCATATTCAACATTCTATCATCAATCACCTATCCCAGCCCTACTCTGGATATTGGTGTGTGCTCCTATACTTTCTACAAGCAACTTTCCACGGCCCAGTCATCCTACAGAATTCTAGGACAAACCACCATCTACATTATGTGACTTTGGGCAAGTCATGAACTTTGCCGACTTTATTTTTAATCTGTCAAGTAAACATTGATTCACATCCTACCTAATTTATAGAGATATTTATGAATAGGTTTAAAAATAGAAGTCATAGGAATCTTACAAGTGGAACTTATGCAGTCATTGTGAAGTTGGAATGATATAGAAAATCAGTATGATCCAGACAAAAGAGAAAGATAATTGGGAAATTCTTAACATTTCTTGCTTTTATTCATCTCAGATTTAGATATTTCAGATAGCTCTGGTGTGGGATTTGGGTTTACCAACCCAGAGTTGGTGTCCTCTCTTTTTTCTTTTTTACTGTTAGTTACCAAGATGCATACAGCTTTTGAGTTTGATACCACTACTGGTGTTATACCAAGGTCTCAGCTGTAAGGACAATAGTCATCAGTCTACCAAGGGAGGGGGTTGTGTTAGGGTTCCCACAGGCAGAGATATATGTAAGAGTCAAAGTTGGAGTTTCATCACCCAGAAATGTCTCCTGGGCATCATTGTCCTTGTATACATTGTATAATAGTGAACTAAATCCAGGGGTTGACTGTGAGCTGCTGGGACCAGTGATCTAAGAGTATTAAAGAGGACAACATAATCCATAAGGCTGGGCAAGAGTGTCTGCTTTGAGTGTTTCAAACCTGTTGAAGAGCCATTCCTTTCCTTTCTTTCATGGAGGGGCCGAGATCATCCTTTCAACAGATTTTTGTGGGGAGTAGGCAAGGAAGGAAGAAGCCTTCGCATATCACAGGGTATAGAGAAACGTGGTCTAATCGGACCTGAAGTTTCTGTAAATATTTCTTTTTTTTTTAAGATTTTATTTATTTATTTGACAGAGAGAGACAGCCAGTGAGAGAGGGAACACAAGCAGGGGGAGTGGGAGAGGAAAAAGCAGGCTCCTAGCAGAGGAGGCTGATGTGGGGCTCGATCCCAGAACACTGGGATCACGCCCTGAGCCGAAGGCAGATGCTTAACAGCTGCGCCACCCAGAAGCCCCTCTGTAAATATTTCTGAGCTGACAGAGGGCACCCCAGTCCCAGAATGAGCCTTCGGGTTACCGTTTTTGTAAGTGCTTATGCAAGGGGCTGCTGAAAATGCTTAGCTGGTGAATGCATGAGTAGAAGGGAAATTGTTAATTGCTTTTAAATGGCATAAAAGTCAAACCAAATACAGGGAAGTATAAAAAATGTAAAGTGTAACTCTTTTCTATTTCAATTTCCTGTACACTTATTGTAAGAAAATTTGAAAACAAAGAAAAATTAAAATAAAGTTTAAAAATCATCCATAGTAATACCATCTAAAGCCAACTAACTTCTATTTTTTGCATTTGTTGTATGATTCTGATCCCACTATGCATAAAGCTTTGTGTCCTTATATTCTTCAATTAACAAAATAAATATTTCCCCAATTTTATAAGCTCTTTAGTAAATATTTGCAATGCCTGCTCACGATGCAATTGTATGACATTATTATAACTTATATAACCATTCATGTGAAAGATTGATGTTCATCTTTGTTAACTATAGCAGCTAGAACCTATTGGTTTATATGTTTAACCCTTATAATTTATTTTCTGATCTTGGCTTATATAGTTCTGACTTCTTGGGGAAGTTTGTCTATGACTAAGACGTGGAGTTTACTTAGTTATAGAACAATTCAAGTATGCAACTTGATTAGTGAAGTTTCTTGCATTGAAGGAGTCTTTTTTCCCTTAGGATTAAAAGAATAATGATAAAGGAATGCACTGTCATCTATAGAAGACAAGATGACATGAGGTCTGTTTTAGTAACTTAGAACATTATTTCAATTCTTAATATGATTATCCTCCTAAATGTATGAGGAAAAACATATATACCTCAGAACTTTTTTAGAAGTTTTTGAGGTATATATGATCAAAAGTACTCTTTCAATCCATGAATATGTACTAAATGTCTACTATATGCCATGCTTTCCAAAGCACTTGAGATACGGCAGCGGACAAAGCAAAGATCCCTGACCTCATAGAGCTTAAATTCTAGTGGGCAAGGCAAGAGACAACAAACAAAATAAATGATTTATGTATATTCATATATACACACATGCACATACATTTTACGGTTCAAGGCAATATATGTGATAAAAACTAACGAAGAGAGGAGCTATGAGGAAGTTTTTGGGGAGCATGCAGTTTTAATACTATGAAGATATATCATTTGAACAAAGATTGAAGAAGTCATGTTGTCTTTGATATGAGTAGTTCAGTAAGGATGAAAGCCTGTGACTAAGAGAAGGGAGAGGAAAAAATTGGAAATGTCAAATACAGATGACCCTTCAAAACAGTTTTGATGCAAAATTGAGCATCAAAAGAAGGCAAGATAAGATCCTGTCTGTTTGTTTAAGACAGGAGAAATGACAGCTGATGGGGATAATCTAGAAGAGCGGGAAATTGATGATGAAGGGATGAATCTAGGGCACAAATAGGAGGATTGTCTTGACCTATGTGCAGCGCTAGGTCATCTATGGTACCAGACTGTGTAACATTGTCAATGGATTTGGATGGTGATGTGGTCAGTGAATAGGTACGATGGTAGGTATGGTTTTTCTCTGATTGCTTCTTTAAATGAAATAATTGGATAAGAGTAAGGATGAGAAGGAGGTGCTATGGATTTGAGTGAAGAAGAGAAGTTGTACAAGAGCCATCTAGGAACGTAGAGAATAAGTGGACAAGGGAGCTTATGGTATTATCTAGAAGCAGTAAGTGTGTGGTCGGGGATGTAAAATAAGGCCATCTTTGTGGTTGTGCTTCCACTCCAGTCATGGGTGCAGACCTGAAGTAGATGGAAGGTTTGATTTCATCAGGATGTGGTGTTTTCCAAGTGAGAACAATACAGCAATATGTATGCAATGCAAGGAATGCTTAAATTGGTTGATATGCAATATAACTGGGAAAGAAGGGGAAAGAGGGTAAGGGACAGTGAAGAGGTGGTAGGATCAATGGATCAAAAGTTCCAGTAGGGTTGGAGTTGGAATTCTCCAGGTGTGAACTGAAAGGAAAAGAGGTGATGGTCCATTAGTTGTATTCTTGGGGCTGAGATTTCAGGGTGGTTGCTGGCTGCAGCTCTTGGCAGTGACAAGGTCTAGAGTGAGTTCAAAGGCAAGAGTGTGCAGGATGTGCTCATCTTGCAAAACACAGTTCCTGGTGGAGCCTTCCCTAACTCTCTCATGGAAGTTCTTGTGCCTCACTTTGCATTGCTATAATTCCCTGTCAACATGCATTATTTATTATTATCATTAACATTATATTAGGTTGAACCACTTACAATTACCAGTGTTTGACTTCATTTGCTGGTAAAAAAAAAAAAAGGCAATTTCATGAGGTTCAACCAAATATTTTTGCATTCACCTTACCTTCTTGAGGGTAGGAGCCATGTTATATTTAACTTTTTATTTCTAGCACTTCTCACAGTGTCTCTGATATAATTGGGATTCATTAAATGTTTCTGAATAAATAAATAAAATTCGGTAAATATGACCCACACAC
The DNA here is from genome assembly GCF_017311325.1 of Ursus maritimus. Taxonomy (NCBI): domain Eukaryota; kingdom Metazoa; phylum Chordata; class Mammalia; order Carnivora; family Ursidae; genus Ursus; species Ursus maritimus. Next base: position 7,969,764 of record NW_024427107.1, read on the forward strand.
AAAACTTTGAAGATACCATATGCTATATTCCATTGGATGGACTTTTTCAACAGCATATGGGCAATTTAATGAATAGGCAAGAGTGGACACATGTCAGCAGCCAGCAAGTAGTGATGGCTCCTGCAACTCAAGTAGGACTTGTGTTCTGCACTTTTGCATTAGTGGTGAATCTCTTTCATGGGATCTTGCCAGCACCTGGAACTGGTCACAGCCAGGGCTTCCATGTTGCTTGGGTACACACAGGATGGAAGATTTGTGAGTGCACAGCAGCAGCAATGCTTTTTTATAGTCATAGGTACAAAGTAGATGTCATAAAATTAGACACTCTCATTTCTGCTTTTACAGATGTATTTATTTTATTTCCTATTTCTTGGAATATAAGACACAGACTTAGATTTATTCAAATATATAAAGGATGTTTTTCAGTGCAGTGGATTTGGTTGGTTTCCTCCTTACATCATGGCACACATTCTAACTCCCGGATTCTTCCTGAGGACCTGAAGGGGACGTGAAGCCCCTGAGGACCTGCCATGGTCTGGGCAATGATGGGCCCATCACAGTCATCATCTTGAGAGGCTGAGGAGGGCAGGTAAGCAATACTCAACCCATCCTCCACCTGTCTTCATTGGCTAAAGTTGGATGAACAGTATTTCCCATTCCTTAGGATGCAGTGCAGATCAGATGGGTTACTATCTGGACAGTGTTTACAAGCACCTGGTTCCTCTCTCTTTGTCACTCTGGATAGGTGTCACCTACTGCTTTGTATGTATTAACTCATGCAGTCATTACTAAATCCTTTTGTCCATTTTATAGGTGACAAACAGAGCTTAGCAAAGTTAAATGTCCAAGGTCTTAAAAAATCAATGTGTTCCTGACAGCCTTCTTTATATCTTGCTGTGCATCTTACATTTTCCAGATAAATTCTTCAATAATCTGGCTTTTTCCCTCCCTCCAGTCTCTCCTTCTGCTCTTGTAGCCACCATACACCTTTGATCTGACAGTGCTTTCAAGACTACAGAAAGATCTTGTCACATGATCTTCTCCTTACCAATTGGCCATCCTTACCTAAATCATTTCTACTTGTCCTTTGGAGGTCATCTTAAGCAATGCCTCCTCCAGGAAGCCCTCCCTAATCTAACTGGAAGTCTGACTGTGAACATTCTCCTCTAAGCCTTTGACAACATTGTCTCTCATCCTCACATGACATTCATCACAATCTACTGTGGTCACAGGAGTGCAGGGCCAGGTCCCCAAAAGGGCTGGAAGGGCTTTAAGGATACAAACCATGCCTTATTTGTTTTTGTATGCACAGCTCCCAGCACTATGTTGAGCACTAGGCTTGAGAGCAAGAAGGCCTTTTGAAATAAGTGAGTTCGCTTATTCACATCCATAACTTAGTAGTTAAATGAACTGTGTTCCTTAAGTTCTTAAAATCACAGCTTCATCTGTAAAATGAAGATAATAATATCTTCTTTATACAAATGTTGTAAAGATTAAATAAGAGAATGTATTTAAACACTTTACTAAAAGCCTGGTGCAGAGTAACCACTGAATAAATGGTATTATTGTTATGATCATTACTTTAAAGTCAGGATTCAAACCGGAGTCTGATTCCAGATCATCATTCTTTCCACTTACTACCCAGAATCCCTGTCTTGAAAGCAAGCTAGATGCACAAAAAGCACATTCATCAGTAGGGTCTCAAGAGCACAATTTGGGCATTATCATGTGAAATTAGACTACTTGTGCCTTTTTAAAATTCTAATTATTCAGTTTGAAATATCCAAAATCCACACTAGAAGTTCTTTTTTTAAATTCCTAATAAAACTGTATCATATCTGTCCATATGAAATGGTTATTCTGAACTAAACTGCAGAATATCTGAACTCAATAGTAGGTATTAACATGGGCACAATTTTAAAAATGTAATAACCCAACGTGTGAAATACATATTATACACATATATAATGCTGTATAATGCCTTTCATTTTCCACTAATCTCACAGTATACAGAAGGGTTAGAATTCATATACATTTCTAGTCCTGACCTTACCTGTCTCCAGGCCAGAGTATTTATGTTGTAATTTGAGCAATATGGGAATGCGCCTTCCCTAAAATAAATCCACCCTCCCTCCCAGTAAATACATAGCTGGTGGAACATGTAAAGCTGAATTCTTTAAACTTAACTCTTAGAAGGGAAGACATTTGCTAATTGTTGTTAGTCGTTTGCAATGTAAGTGTGAGTGGCTTTCAGGTTCTTCCATTAAAATAGGTCGTGTTTAGGTAGGGGCCCCTGGAAGAGACAGTTAAGACCCTATGGCCCCAAGAGAGGAAACACAAAAACAAAGGAACATATAAATGGCCAAAGGGGCAGCTCGGGTTTTATAGGTGACCTGTGTGATTTCAATTAGGATTTCACTTCAACATAACTGTCTAACTATTCTTAGTTGATCCCCATGGATTCTGTGTTTTTTGATTCCATAGCTCAAGTAACCATGTTAAATCATTAGCATTATTAGAAATACAGTTGACCCTTGAAACACATGGGTTTGAACTGTGTGGTCCACTTATACACAGGTTTGTTTGTTTGTTTGTTTGTTTGTTTTCCGATAAATACAGTACAGTACTGTACATGTATTTTCTCTTCCTTATGACTTTCTTAGGGATGGTTTCTTTCCTCTAGCTTCCTTTACTACTTCATTCTAATAATACAGTATATAACATACAATATATATGTTAATTGACTCTTAATGTTACTTGCAAAGCTTCTGGTTAACAGACAATTAGTAAGTTATATGTGGATTTTTGACTGCATGGGGGGGTCCGTGCCCCAAACCCCTGTGTTGTTCCAGGGTCACCTGTAATTATAAATACTATATAAATGATCTTTAAAATAGAGTGAGAAAGCCAACTGAGAAGTGCCCAGACACTGATACCTGCATACATATTCAAACATGAGTGTGGACATAGGCGCACACACATCAAACATGTACACAATTACTTCTGGAGGCCCCTTCACCCTCTTCCATGATCCACACGGAGACCTCCATCCTCTCTTCCATGCAGGCCACAACTCAGACCAGCCCCACAGGAGCTCACACTGAGCATCGCACATCAGCCATCTCTGGCAGAGCACACAGGCATGCTCCCCGGGCGCCCCCACCCCTCAGCACCCTCCTACAGTCCACAGGCATTGGGTCCTACACTTCTTTCTCCATGTCTCTTCCCCTGACACTCTTCTATTTTCATCCATTGCTGCTTGGTGGGAGAAGTGACTCTGAAATAGAGAGGACTTTCTTGTGTTCAGAGATCCAGCCTCTAACAAGCTACTATGTGTATTTTACTGGTGGACCCCTTGAGGACAAATATTGAAGCTTCTTATCTGGGTATTTTCCAGAGTTGCTAGCACAAAGTCCTGACCAGAGTAGTCTTCAGAAAATGTTTAAGAATTGTTTTTGCCCTAAGGGTAGTGCCTATGGGCAACACAGATGCTCACAGTACTAGCCCTTGTGATGGCCAGACTGTGAGGGAGGGGAAGGAGAACATGGGTCATATTCTAACACATGTTTTTATTTAAAGATTATAGAGAGAAGGAAAGGGAGAGGGAGAGGGAGAGAATAAGGCTGAGTCCAATCTGATCCAGGTATAAGCAGCATTACCAATTTGTTAAGTTATTTTGTGTTTTATTCTGCATTCTCTTAACACAAGTTGATATATATTCCCCAGTGCTCAGGTCAAAAATAAGGGCCATTTTTCATACCAAAAAATGGTGTGTTCTGCTTTCCAGTTCCCCAGAGATGACTCCCTGACTCACCCCTACCTCTCTAACGTCCTTCAGGTTTGGTGTTCAGGATCAGTGCTTTGAATTCACATGAAGGCAAGGTATTCATTTCTTGTCAAAAGGCAAAATCTGTGAAATTATGCCCTAGTGGCACAGAGGAAGTAGGTTGGCCCTTGGAAGGAAGATGGTCAGATCCCATAGAAGGTGAGACAATGAAAATTCAATGTGCTTGTTTTCCCCAATAGTTCCTTTTTGGATGAAGAGACAAAGTTGCTTAACGGGTCTTTATTTGAAATTAAAGTGCTGATTTGTAAGAACCTCTCAATGTGAGACTAATGACATGTTAGAGGTGTATTAATGAACCCATGTACAGGAAGACAAAAAAAGAATCAGGGCTAATCAAAATGCCAGCTATTTTAAGATCTTTCCTTGACCATGTAATGACCTTCATACATATTATGCACCATTACTATTCATGACAATTTTATATTTTTAATTTTCCCAGTGTTAGAAAACATTAATCATCAGTACAAGCAAATAAGATATTTTTGCCTGAATAGTTTATATAAAATTTTGGCAGTGCTAAACTTGCAAATATCATAAAATATAGAAAGAAAAGAAAGAAAGAAAGAAAGAAAGAAAGAAAGAAAGAAAGAAAGAAAGAAGAAAGAAAAAGGGAAAAGAAAGAAAGAAAAAGAAAAACTAAAAATTGTCTACAAAACATTCGCTAAATTCTAAATGTCTGCAGTCAATTTTGGTGTCATAATCAATGTCAGTGAACAGGCATTTCAAAATCACAGTGACTAAATCTTCATCTCTTCTTCTGAGAGCTCATAAAATGTGGTAGTTGAGAGTCAAAGAAATTTATGGAAAAATAGGATGTCAGTGCTTGTATGTCCCAAGAGAAAGTAGCTGCTTATACAAATAAAATAAGTTGGGATACTTTTGACCTTTTCCCTTGTTATATCTTTCTCACTCAGGGTCAAGTGTGATGTATTCAGAAATGACTTGGGGTGTTACTTTGAACAAAATTAATGGGGAGTAGGGAAAACATGTACATGTAGCAAAGTGTAGCATTGGGGGTCTCTATCAAGCAGGTGAGTTAGAGAAGGGAGGAAGTTATAGTACTAGTGTGGCCTAAACTGTAGTTCAATAAATGCTTTATTGTCAACAAATAATTAATCAGTCCAACTGTCTCTGTATTTGGCCATAGAATGTATCTTCTTTTCTTTTGCCATGATGCATATTACTACGGTAATACTTAAGGACGATTGGGCCCTGAAGTTGTAGAGAAGTTGCAGTACTGTCATCCTGAGGATGGAGCAGGAGACTGGCTAGTTGGTGTAGGAATAGGCATCTTGCCTGAGTCTTTAAAGATAAATGTTTCATTTATTCATTGAAAAAAAATACATCTTAGGCACCTATCATGTGCCCAACACTACCCAGTATTGTGGATACAGCAACAAAAGCAAGCAAACAAAAAATACACAGAAGTCTCTGCCTTAAAGCATATAATACATATAATGATGGTAAGTGCTGTGCAGAAGAAAGTAAAGCAGAAGCTTGCTCAGGGGGTTCTCAATGAAGTGGGGGAATGATGTAAATCTGCCTAAGAAGATGGTATTTCGTGAACTATGTGACAGCTGGGGGATATGCAGGTAGAGTGATCAAAGACAGGCCTTGCACAGCATGTTCAAGGGCAGCAAGAAGGTCAATATGTCAGAATCCCAAGTGAGTGAGGGGATGAAGAGCAGGAATAAGGACCCAGATCCAGTGCTACCTGGTGGACCAGAGCAAAGATGGTCTTGGTTTCAGTGAGACGTGGAGCCACTGGAGGGTTTCTAGCAGTCATGATCAGATTAATATTTTAAAAGTTTCATTCCTACTAAGTGTTGAGAATAGATTGCAAGAAGGCAAAGATAGAAGTTGAAAACTTTGGCCTGAGCAACTGGAAGAAATGAGTTGTCACTTAATATGATAAGAAAGACCTTGGGGAAAAAATGAGGGTTATTTTTTTTTTAGAAGGAATATTACTTCGTATTTGGGTATGCTAAGATTGAGATGTTTTGTAGGCCTTCTTTTTCCTCCATGGCATCCAGCTATTTCCTGGCCTCCTTGCAGTTATTCTGGCTTTGTGGGTAATTCTAGCCTGAAAATGTGAGCACAGAGATATTCATCACTTCTAGGCACAGGCTGTGAACACCTCAGAAGCATGATGCTCCAATCTCTTTTCCCATCCTTAAAGACTGCTGGCACAGGAGGGCAGAACCACAAGACAGGAGGAGACTTGGTCTAAAGCCACCAGCCAAGTAGGGATTCTTATTATAGACTGAGAATAAGAAATAAGCTTTTGTTGCCTTAAGATTTAGTGGTTTATCTGTTATAGGTACTAGTATTACACCCACTAGTGCAGTATCCAGATTGGGACGTACATGTTTGGTAGTCAGCAGCTGGTAGATGTGTTTCAGAGTCATACAAGCAAATGTGATCCCCAAGGGAATGAGCATGGAATGAAAAGAGAAGACACCCACTGGCTGAGCTTTGAGGACTCCAATATTTACTGATCATGGAGATGAGAGTTGACCCGGCATAGAAGCCAGAGAAGGGGTGGCCCAGGAAGTAAAGGGCAACCAGGAGAGTATGATATTCAGAAACTGCAAAGCAGAATTTCAAGGGGGAGGGGATGATCAGCTGTAAAATGAACTAAGGTAAGGAATGGGCCATTTCACAATATGTTTGGGTACTTTTGGACAGAAGATAACTTTACAGTGAATATAATGCAGTTGTGAAAATTAGGAAACTCTGGCCTCTTTAAAAACAATACCCATTGTTTAAGAAGAGAAGAATCACATAACTGCCTAGAAAAATATGTTGTTCTAAATGATAGCCCAGTAAAAAATAGTCATTTCTCATTTACCACCTGAATGTGGAACTCTTCTATAGGCCAAGCTTTCATTTTTCTTCATTTCTGGACAAGTGGGATCTTGACTTGAAAAGTTGTTTTCATTTGCACTGCAATTTTTTGTTTTGTTTTGTTTGTGTTGTTTTTCATCAAGGATAGAGAGGAAAGAGGGATGTTTTAAACTGGGAGGTGGGACATGAGTGACAAACCTCAAATCCTTCATCCTGTTTGGTTTCCTTCTAAATTACATGAGAGGCGGATAGGTTATGACTTTATAATGATTTCTAAATACATCCATTTTTCTACTTCTGTATGCTTCCCTCCTTTACTGTGCTTTACTTTATGAGTCAGGAAAGTCACTCCAGCAATATTGTTATGATGTCATTAAAACCGTGGGAAGAACTTATGCTGTTTTCTCTTCCCTTGTACCATCTCATCTACTGACTTGAGTTTTTGTTTGTTTTGTTGTTGTATTTAATTCCTATGTCTCTCCAATGTATCTTCTCCTGTTAAAATCATGTTAAAATTCTTTTGCGTCATCCTTACACTTTTGGAGACTTTTTTCAAATCACCTTCTCTGCTTTCCCTTGATGATCATATTTTTTTCCTTCATATGAGCTAGGATTCTGGATTTTTTGCCTCTGTTTTACAAACAAGGGCATGACAATTAACTCAGAAGTGTATACCCTGAACACTGAACCTACCAGTCTGTCAGTATCCAATTAACTAATTAACTGTGGTCCCATGGAACAGTCCTTGCAAACTGCAGGCCCATGAAAAAGCCACTTCACATCTGCTAGACTGTTTCTTAATGAGCATTTCAGAAACAGATCTCTTTTTTTTTCAAATCATGTTCCTTTAAAAATATCTTTTGATCTAGTTTTTATTCTTTCAAGACACACGTTGCATACTAAATTCTGAAGAGCAAGTCGTCAAGTTTTTAACATGTGTTCATTGAGAAATTGACATGATCCAAAGTTCTTATACCTGGTACCATTTACTGATGTCTTATATATAGTTTAAAAGACAAAACTCATCTTATTTCCCATGACCTTGGCACTGGGGAAGGCTCTGTATCTATTATGCCTTTCTGCAGCTGGTGGATTCTAACAAGCCTGCTTCAACTGGACACTGTAAGGAAGAAGACGGGATGGTGGGTAAAAATGGCAATAATGGCCATCAGTGGCTTCATCCCTTGGTGAAGATTGAATTTGAACAGTAAATGCCAAAGCCAATATGAAAGTTATCAATTCAGGGTTATAGAAGGGCTCCGACTCATTACTTTCTCAAGGTCTTCTGTGTTTTATGTTCCATTTCCAACATAATACTAGGTGGACAATGGACCAGCATCAGGGCTGGTCCTTTCACAAAACCATAGTGGCTGAATGGATACTCAGGATTGGGAATCCTCCCTCCTTTGTACTCAGAAACACTTGTGTGCCGAAATAATTCATTTGTCTCTGTTCCATCCAACTAAACTTTATTGATTTCAGATAAAGTGATGTTAAGCTGTTTCTTCAATTAAATAAAAACTTAAAATTGTAGAACCACAATGGAAATATCTACTATTCCAAAGTTTAAAATTTTGGACCTTGAATAAGAATATTTACATAGCCAAGAGATCCCCAATGAAAAGGGGTCATTGGATGTAAGGGGTTCTTACTTTCCTCCTAATCAGTATTGATTTTTATAAGAATTATCAGAGTGAGCTAACATCCTTTTAACCCCGGTCTAACTTTTATTAATCTGCCATTGAATAATGTTGCATGTGTCTTGAGTTATGAAAGTAACTTATTGTCTTACCCGATCATAAAGCAGACATTAGTTGCCCTCCTCCAAATACATATTCGTATTCTCATTCTTCATATTCATATACATCAACCAAAGTTTAAAACATATTCCAATCATACCAGTTCAGATTATGCATGGTGAACTAGTCAAGTATGGTAGATACCATGGAAGGCAGAATAATGGTTCCCAAAAGATGCCCACATCCTAATCCCTGGAACCCGTGAATATGTTGGGCTACAAAGCAAAGGGGTTTACTGATGCAGATGGAATTAAGGTTGCTAAGTGGCTGACTTTAATGTAGGAGAGTATCCTAGGTTATCCAGATGGGCCCTGGGTAATCACAAGAGTCCTTAAAAGTGGAGGAGGGAGGCAGAAAAAGAAAGAGGGAGACAGGATTAGAGAAGGATCAGAGAGATGCTGGCTTTGGAGATGGAGGGATGGGGCATGAGTCAGGGAATGTGAGTAGCCTCTGGAAGCCATCAAAGACAAGGAAACACGTTCTCCCCCAGAGCCTCCAGAAGGGCCACAGCCCTGCTACCACCTTGATTGGAGTCCAGTGAGACTCATTTCAGGCTACTGACCTACAGAACTTAAAGAAAGTTAATTGTATTATTGCAAGCCACTAAGTTTGTGGTAGTGTGTTACAGTAACAATGGGAAATTAATACAGATACTCATGAGACATATGTGTCCATCACTTTTTAAATCTATTGGTTATGTTTATTTTCATCTGGAAAGCATAGGGACCATGATGACGGGCTCTGTGGAAATATTTCAGCCAGTCATCATTTGAGGTGGTAGCATTTTCCTCCACAGTTTGAGCTTCTGGACTATAATTTTCCTCTGACTTTCTGGATATGAGCCAGTGTGTGGTAACTGGCAAAGGGTGAGACACATAGCTCATTGTTTTCCTGTCAAACAGCAGGTCAAAGTCTCTCCACACTTCCTTCTTAAGCAGTGAACTTTGTGCTTCCTGGCAGTATTGCTAATAATTTTCTGTCAATTCTTCTGTGATATTTATGGTATCAGATTATGAAATATCTTCTAGAAATATTTACTGAAAATAGCTAATATATTTACTTCATCGATTATATTTCTTTGGTGAAGGACAGAAAAATGGATCAAAATCCTTACACATATATACACTATACAATGAAGAAAGAGATCAGGAAATAGTGAAGATGATTTTCAGTAGTTATGACAGAGAAAATAAAAATGTCTTTCTGAATAATTAAAGAATATTTTTGAGGTGATGATGCTGAATTTTATTTGTGAGGCGCTTGATGGAAAATGTGTCCCTACAGGCATCTGTTCTAGCATCTGATGGAAGGCAGAGTGGGAAGAAGGAAGAAAAATGGGGTGTGGGACCAGTCAAGCCTGGTTTGAATCTCACACCTAGTACTTAGCCATAGACTTTCTGAAAGTCTTTCCAGAGCATAGGGCCTCTGTAGGTCCACCTATGAAATGGGACAACATAGGCCTTACTTCATTGGGTTGCCGTGGCCTTTCACCCACTCATCACTTTAAGTCGCCCTGTTCTTTATGCCCTGCCCTGATGGGGACCTCTGCACAGCTGCCTAATGTGGCTGAAATCTTCATCCGCATGTGGCTTTGTTTTCCCTGTCTCTTTTGGGGACACTACACTACATTCACTGTCCAGGCACAGACCCCAGCATTGCTATACACTCTCCCTTCCTTCGCCTGTCAATCAGATAACCAGTTCCATTTATGTCATCTTCTACTGTCCCTGAGCTACTTTGCCCATTCTCCCTCTGTACCTCCTGAGTCACCTGTACCTCACTGCCCCTCACCTGAACTGCTGCCATTGCTCCCTGGCTGGCCTCCTTGTCTCCAGTTCCAGCCCCTCTGCTCATACTTCCCTCTGTCCTGACAGAGATCTATGTAGCACGCACATGGCCATCATGAAAATGCTGGAAGGGTTCCCCTCACCTACAGGATAAGGGCCTTGGGTGGTTACTTGCTTTTACTCTGCTGCGGATTGCTCATCTCTAAAATGTTACCTCAACCTTACAACATTTTTAAAATTTATTATTTTTTATTTTTATTTTTTAATAATAATTTTTTATTATGCTATGTTAGTCACCATACAGTACATCCTTAGTTTTTGATGTAGTGTTCTTAAATTTTATTTTTAAGTAGGTAATACATTTCCATGGATCAAAAGTCAAACCAATGAGAAAAATCTTACTCCCACGCTTGCTCCACCCAAGGGTTGTTCCTCTGCTCCAAATGGGAACAATTTTTACACCTTCTTTGCATCCTTTCAGTTTCTTTATATAAATAATATGCATACATATACACATATGTGTGTATATATATGTATTTATGTATATGATTTTTTTAAATTCCCCCTTTCTTACACTAAAAAATAGACTTGAAGTCAAAAACATTTAGAAAAGGAAAGAAGCTAACTTGTGCAGCAGTATAAGGAGGCTGGCCAAATTTAAAATAACACAGGTATTTAAAATACACACACAGTTATCAAATTTATCAAGTTTACAGTTTTTCTGATCTTGAAGAAGAACAATCAGTTTCATGCATGATTAGCATATCCACAAGGTCCAGAACACCCTCCCAGACATCATTCATGGAAAAGCCAGAAACAAAATGGCTTCTGTTAGGGTATCGGCAATTTATGGGGATGTTCAAGCTTTCATTTGTTTGGGGAACTAGAGGGGCACCTGTGTGGCTCAGTCAGTTAAGTGTCTGCCTTGGGCTCAGGTCATGATCCTGGAGTCCTGGGATCGAGCCCCGTATCAAGCCCACTATCGTGCTCCCTGCTCAGCAGGGAGTCTGCTTCTCCGCTAGTGCTCTGTCTCTCTCTAAGTAAATAAATTTTTAAAAAATCTTTATTTGGGGAACTAGAGCTAGATGGGTTGACCCTGCTTTGGTTTGTTGCTTGGTTGATTTGGTTTCAGCATATGATCTGATTGTTTTCTTTTCCTCTGATGGTGGAAGATGCTTATTCATCATGGCATCAGGGAAACGTGTCAGCATTGCTTCTATACAGTTTTGCAGCTGGAGCAGATAATTTGGTTGTTTGGGGACTGTAGGTGCTCACTTCACAACTTCTCTTAGTCTTTGGGCTTTGAGTTGCTGCAAATGCTCACCCCAGCAGTTGTCATGCCTTGCCTCCCCAGTGCACTCAGCTAATAGCTTACCCCCCACCTCCCAGCCCTGCCTGGCCCGAGCCCAGTCTGGTGAGGATTAGATGGGTTAATGCACCCATGCTGAGGGCCATTCCTGGCATGTCACGTGGGGTCAATAAATGTAAGTTGTAGCTGTCTATCAGTATGGCATTGCCCTTCCCAACTTCTCTAACCTTGTTCCTAAATATTCCCCTTCTCCATTGTCTTATACTTCATGCCGCATCAATACAAAAATATGTCTAGCTGTAGAACATGTGACAGTGTTTCATGCTTTATGCCTTTAATTGTATTGCCCTCTCTTTTTGGACCACCTGTCTCCACTATTTTTCCAACGCTTTTTCTAGTCTTCTCACAGAGGAGCTGACTTTTATCTGTATAGTTTCCCTCATCTCCGCAACACACTGCCTAGCACAGTACCAAGCACACTGTAAAAACAAACAAACAACAACAACAACAAAAAAAACACTTTTTTTTTTAATTGAACTAACGTGGTTATAGGGCCTGGCACAATAGCCTTTCCCAAACATGTTTGCCTTGTAAAGTAATACCACTGGTTAATAATATGGGTGTTTAATCTAATGACAAGTTTTGTTTTTCATGTCAGAAAAAATGTCTAAAAACGTGTCTTCTGGATTTCTTGCCTAAACCCATCAGCCTAAGATGTCAAGTCACCTGGCTTTTATAGGTCAGTTTCATTTACAGTAAAAGCAGCACTACAAATGGAATTTATATCCACCTACAAGAAGGGTAAAGCTGATTTCTTTGCATCTGCCCTGCAGTCCTTTCAAAGAACAAAAGAATGTTAATTGGACTAGAAAAGTAGGATGGAGACCACATCTATAACTCTGAGTGTCCAGGAACTTACGGGGTGCTTGGCATACAACAGTTAGGAATGCTTGTTGAATGTCTAGTTGAACAATTTCTTCAGGAAAAAAAATACAGCAATCATCCTCTGATTTTAGGTTAATTCCTACTGCCCTCCATCTATGACTTACTGGTTCCTTGTCATAGGTGTTGGGCAGTACATAGGGAAAAACTCAAGACTTAAGGCTTTGATCCAACTCTGTTTTATCAGCTATTTGGAGTAGTAACTAATCTAGCTAGTCTAAGTGACTAATCTTTCCCAGTTGACAAGAAAATTGTATACCAGTTAAAGATAATTCAGGGATTGTTTATTACTCAAGAGCTTTGAGATGGGAAGTGATTTAGCCAGAAACATCTCCCACAGAGTGGCCTGTGACAGGGCATGATTGTCTCCAGCAAGCCTCACAACATGGTCTGTCTGTCTCAGGCTGTTTTCCAGGATCTCATTAAGAGTCTTAAGTTCCGGGGCACCTGGGTGGCTCAGTCTGTTAAGAGGCTGCCTTTGGCTCAGGTCATGATCCTGGGGTCCTGGGATTGAGCTCCCCGTGGGGCTCCCTGCTCAGTGGGAGTCTGGTTCTCCCTCTGCGCCTTCCCCACTCCTTCTCTCTCAAATAAATAAATAAATAAATAAATAAATAAATAAATAAATCCTTAAAAGAAAAAAAAAAGAGTCTTAAGTTCCCCTTCAGATGAGAAGATAATCAATGACATGTGACTAAGGGCTAGATTTCTTTTAATGGTAACAGGAAAGAAAGTAATGTCATTAGTAAACTTCAGAATTTTATACTACATACGCACTAATGTTGAATACAAGTAATAGGATGGTGCTGCATTGGCTCATAATACACCCAAAGATAACATAATATTTTGAACATTGTTATCATCTATAGGAGATTTGTCAGGAAACCCAGGAGATGGTGGTCTACTGCAAATAATTAAGAGATTTAAAACCATAATTTCACCTGATGGTTGAAGAGGCTTTTAAGACATTTTTTATGAGAAGCTTAGGTTTTGTAACTCAAAGCTATAATACAAATTGGCTTTGTCAGAAAGCAGTTTTGTATCCAATATTTTTGTTGCTATGGAGTCAATTTGGCAGATTATGAATAATATAAAAATAATATAAGCTTGAGCTTCCAAAAGCTTGGAACCATGGTTAAGAGATGCAGCTACCTGACCAATAATGAATGTTGACTTGTTTTTTAAATGTCCAGTTTTATAATTACAAATTACCGACAAAATAATCAAGATTTATGCTTGGTCGTTTAATGACTCAAGGAGTCTTTTTAAGCACTATACTACATGTTCAGAGTTATGTCAGGATGTTAGGCCCATGGAGAAAGCATCCTATTCAGAATTTCAGCTTTCTTAATGGCTAAGCCTTTGTCGTGGAAATAGAAGCACCAAAGAACATTAGTACTCTCTGAAAAGAAATAAAGCATTATGCTTGATTAAGCTTTATTATAGATTCCATTTATAAAAAAATGACCTGCCTTTGAGTCACTTGTGGATAGGAAAGCACATACCAGTGTGTACAAATATTTAAGTCAGGGGCGCCTGGGTGGCTCAGTCAGTTCAGTGTCTGCCTTCGGCTCAGGTCATGATCCTGGGGTCCTGGGATCAAGGCCCACATCAGGCATCTTTCTCAGTGGGGAGTCTGCTTCTCCCTCTCCTTCTGCCCCTCCCCCTGCTCGTGCCCCTCCCTCTGCTTGTGCTCCCTCTCTCTCTCTACTCTTTTTCTCTCCCTCTCTTTCTCTCAAATAAGTAAAAACTTTAAAAAAATATTTAAGCCAAATGGTAAATAAAAAATAATAAAATAAGCAAATATCAATTATATGTGATCCACAAGTCTTAGGAGATGGGCACATTTAGATGTTTGGGGGTGTAGGACCCCTTTCTGCTAACGAGGGGAAATATGTTGAGTAATGTAATAGTCCCTTCATACTCTGTGGAATGAAATTCTCAGTATCTGGAAAAATGTGAGATTTTGTTTTCTCTCTGTCCTTGACAGATAGGAAGTTGAGACTGCCTCCTAAAGCTTGAGATAAGCACACATCCTCTTTCAAGTTACCTAATAAAGTAAATCATAGAAACGCAGGTGGCCTGTGACAAAACCCAGGTCTGTATTGTCAGCACCTAAGAACAAATTGTGCACAACTGTTAATATTTATCTCTCCTATAGAAAAATTACATTGCATCATTTTTCAAGGAGCTCAGAAGTATATTTTCTATAAATATAGCAGCCTGAATTGGAGATTAACACTGCAATGTAGACAGATTGGTCCCTTCATTACTAGAAGGGCCCACAATAGAACCAGTTCTGCCAGCTCTGCAGTCTCTATGCACTGGCCCTCAACCACTGGCTCTAGAGAGACACACCTTTAAATGCAGAGTCCTATACTCCACGGTGTGCCTAGGGACTCCTGCTCATGGGCTGGAGGCTGGTGTGTGAGAATGCATGTGTGTGCAAATGTAGAAAGCCTCCCCCCCCCCCAGCTAATTCTGATTGTCAGGTTTTAGAAGCACTGCATGATTTCTGAAAGATTTCTGGAAGAAATCTACTTGACTTATGGTGGACGCCAAATGTTCACAAGGGTTGTCTCTAAACCTTTGTAAATGTCCAAATCCCCATGTATGGACAGGCTTCTGACTTTGATTTGACCTTGTTTCTGTTGAGAGTCATGTGCTTCCTATTAATAAGGCTCATAGCATACCTTGGTATACTTTTCACATTTGTTGACATTTTCTCCCGCGAGATGGCCATTTTATTTATTTATTTTTTCACAAGTAAATAACAGTGAGAGATAATTTCATGAGAATCAGGAGACAAGGATGATGGAAATAGGTTGAACTGTGGAAGTGTTGATCAGTCATCTCATGCCTTGGCTAACTCACTTCTATATACCAACATTGATCTCAGTGTGTACAGGCAAATTTGTGCTCAGCCAAATTCTAAACTAACAGGTGTAATAGCCTGATAATTTTCAAATAACCACAGCAGAAATGTTCAATTCATAAATGCCAATGGTCTACCCTTCTTAGCTAGAAGATAGCATACTGCTTCTTGATTGACTCTTAAATTTAGGAAACCTAATAACACAATTAAGTATTGGGCTCCCACCCAGGGACCCTCTCAAGCGCATTTGATTTTGCAGGCAGAACCTAAGCACATGCCCACTTTTGAATATCCTTCTATTAGGCACGCACCTCATAAAGCTAACCCATGCCCGGAATATCCTATTGGCTTTGAAGGTTATTCTACCTGACTGTGTTAGCTCTGTGGGTCAGAGGGAGCTGGCCTGTGAGCCCTGGCAGATTCCCTCCTGCTGAGGAAAGATGTGTTCTCTTTGTCATTCCTTATAGGTACCGTTCACTAACACCAACTGAAGAGATGTCATTGTTCTGAAGCTATAAATGTCACATTGCTTCTTTCCCAGAGGATTTGGTTTTATTGCATGGCAGTTGTGGACTTTGCAATGGTTCTGATTTGATTTGAATTTCTCATTATTGTTCTTTATCCCTTGGAAGCTGGTTTTTAAAAAGTATAATGTCCACAGCTCCCCTGGCCAGAACTACATAGGCAGCCAAGGACCAATGCCCTTCCAGGACCAGCCTTGGCTCACCCACTGCCCTATGGAGGTGTGCTCTAAAATATGTCTCATCAAGGATTTAAAAAAAAAAAAACTTTAACAACAGTGATTTCTCAGAAGGAAAAACATCATTGGCAATTTTGCATGGACCCCTGGTTTTACTGAGATTGTAGACATTCTCATGCTTGTGGGCATACAAATGGAGACAGAGGTATGAGGCATTGGAGCCTTTTAGAAAAATTGCTACGAGACTGAGAATGTTATTCTTTACATTCATTTCACAAACTATATGGCCGTAGAATTCAGTCCCTCATTGTCTTGACAAATTCAAACCTGAAGTATGTTCATTAACCTAGTTGGGTCAGTTATAACAACAAGCTATGCCAATACGTGTGATCTCGGGCTAACAGCTTAAATTCGGTGCCTCAGTTTCATCAGTAACATGGGAAGTGGTGATATCACCTAATTCATCAAGTTGTTGTGAAGGTTAAAAAAGATACTGAACATCAAGCCTATGGTGCAGTTCCTGTCATATTGCAAACAGTGTGCCCTGTAATAATAACTATTATTATTATTACTAAAACAGCTCTCCTGACCCTAGCCAGCAGAGGGCTTTTTCCATCCCTCTGCCATGCATTCTCTTGATAAAATATCCTACCAGGTTTATGTGCTAACGTAGAGGATAAAGCCCTACAGCCCCACAACTCTACCAACAAACTCATCTGAACACTATCTAGTCATGTGACCTTAGTAAACCAATCCAACTACTTTGACTTCCATTTCTTCATATATAACCTAAGGACTAGGAAATTAAAAAAACAAACAACCAAACAAACAAAAAACCTTTACACACTCTGTCATCTCTAACAGTTCTGGGTCTACCAATATGAAAATAGCCACCCCGATATACCCTCTCTTGTTTTAAACTATTGGTTATTATCATGGCCCTAACTGCCTCAGTTTCCCCCAAGGAATAATCCAATCCTACTCCTCTAAATAGCAGAGAGCTGAGAATGTTCACTTATTTGCTTCTTGTTAGTGGAGTGTGGTACAGTAAAGTGGATTTATCTGAGCACTGGAGAAATATGAGTGATAATGAGAGCCTTTTCTTTATTTTCCCTGAAAAATTAAGCAAGGAGAAGTGAGCTGAAATGTAGCAGTATGGGATAGGCTGGTGATGGGTAGTAAGGAGGGCATGTATTGCATGGTGCACTGGGTGTTATACGCAACTAATGAATCATCAAACTTTACATCAAAAACCAGGGATGTGCTGTATGGTGACTAACATAATATAATAAAAAAAATATTATTATAATAAAAAATTAAAAAAATAAAATAAAAAATAAAAAAGGCAAAAAAAAATGAAATGTAGCAGAGTGAACCAGAAATCATGGAGTCAGAGACTGGCATCACATAATGGAATATTAGAGTTTTTCAGTACAAAAAATCCTGACAATAATAGTCTTAAATGCAATTGCCAAATAATATTTGGAATATCTACTTTAGAAATTTTAAAATAAAACAGGTTAATTTTTCTGAGATGATTTTTTTAAAGATTCCATTTATTTATTTGTCAGAGAGAGAAAGAGAGTGAAAGAGCACAAGCAGGAGAAGTGGCAGGCAGAGGGAGATGCAGGCTCCCCGCTGAGGAAGGAGCCCCATGCGGGGCTTGATCCTGGGACCCTGAGATCATGACCTGAGCCAAAGGCAGACACTTAACCTAGCCACCAGGCACCCCTTTTCTGAGATGATTTAAGAACAACAGCAATGGCAGGAGCGTGAGGACATTCCACCTCTCCATTCACTCATTCATCACACATTTAGTGAGTGCCTGCTGTATACGGTGCTGATATGCATGACTTCCCAAAATCCTTTCAATCCTAAGATTCTCCAGTGTTAGCAAGAGAGATATTATTTTGACCCCAAACAGATCATCTCTCACATTTACAGACTGATTTCCATCTGTGGATTTCTACCAATTAATTGCTGCTTTTGTGCTGCACTACTGATCATTAGAAAACTATCTAGAGCCAAAAAATTATTGAATTAAAAAATCTGCTTTATTAATCAACTTTTTGAAAAGATTGAGGGAGTAAGTTTCAGCTTTGCATTCAGATCTGCAAATGTCAAAGGCACAGCTAGCTTGAAGTAGGGTGTTTATTCTCTACATTTTTCAGTAGAAAATGTGTGAATCTATTTTCGTTGCCTAGGTAAGAATATAGCTTTGCATGGGCTTCCTGGACGCACAGCAATAGTACAGAGTGGATTGTAATAAACAGTGAAGTGTGGCTGGTATAATGGAATATTGTAGTAAGTCGCTCAGCTTTACCCTTTTTTTAATTTGTCTTCTGTGCTATTTCTATTAATATCATATTATAATAAAAATTACTAATAACTTACTTAAATATGATCATATTTTCTTTTTAATGAAAATTAGAAAATTTTGAGAAGCCTTTATGGAATAGTTTCTTCCTTTTCTAACAGAAAGTAGAATTATCCAGTGTTCTCTTAGAAGACCTTGATTACAGTCTTTCTTTTTGTTCAGTGATGTTTAAATCCAGTTTTATTATAATTATATGCATAATGAGCTATATCTTGATGTCAATACATGGATTGTCAACCTTTGTATTTTAGTTAAATACTGGTTCTAATGAACTAAATCATCTTAAATTGGATAGTTGAAAAGATTCATAAATCAGAAGGTACTTTATAAAGACCATTCATGGCATGACATATTCAGGATTTGCTAATCATTAATCTGTCAGAGGTCATTGGTATAGGCACAGCTTCGTGGAGAGGTGTGCATGCAAGTATACCTGTATGTGAATGAGTGTGAGTTGGATGGATATGCACCGTTGTATTGAAGTCTTTGGCAAAGAAATTGAATAAGCAGAGTTCATAGCTCTAATGAAGGTGACTTGCCTACTTTATTCAAGAGGTAACTCTTTGGGGCACCTGGGTGTCTCAGTCGTTAAGCATCTGCCTTTGGCTCAGGGTGTGATCCTGGGGTCCTGGGATCGAGCCCCACATCAGGCTCATCTGTTGGGAGCCTGCTTCTTCCTGTCCCACTCCCCCTGCTTGTGTTCCCTCTCTTGCTGGCTGTCTCTCTCTCTCTCTGTCAAATAAATAAATAAAATCTTAAAAAAAAAAAAAGAGGTAACTCATTCCCTGTGTTACAGAAGTCAATGTGGCCAAAGGAACATGAAAGTCATTTTTTTATTTTTCAAATTTTTTTAAAGATTTTATTTATTTATTTGAGGGAGCACGAGAGAGAGAGAGAGAGCGTGTGCATAAGTGGGGGGAGGGGGAGAGGGAGAGGGAGAAGTAGACTCCCCACTGAACAGAGATCCCACTGTGGGGCTCGATCCTGGGACCCTGAGATCATGACCTGAGCTGAAGGTAGACACCTAGCTGACCGAGCCACCGAGGCACCCCTGGAAGTCATTTTTAAAAAAAAAAATGATTGTGCCAAAATATCCTGTTTTTGTATAATTATTTCTCCTTCTCCAGACTTCCTTATCTATAAAAGATTCACTTTGTTCTCATACGATGAGAAGCTACCTGACGCAGACCACAACAAACTCACATGAGTAATATTGATGAATGATGCTGATGTTTGATGTTTTCAACGCAAATTGATGGATGAAACTGTTGAATAAAAACTTTAAAGTAAATTTGGACTTAGAGTCCGATTGTCAGGTCTTCTATGAATAGATCCAAAGACCTACTATGTCTAAAAAAAGAGTAAATTTGCAATTCTAAGGCAATGGACCAAGTCTAATTTATCATCCTTACTCTGGCTTTCCTGATGTCATTCTTCTAGTACTTAAGCTTGGTTGTCAAATGAGCGTCTATACTCTCCACATCATTCTTTGTGAGCATTAATTAGGTGGGTTTAAAATTATTGTTTCTTTCTCTCCATATCTCTTGTTCTGGCCCTAAACTCTTCAGCAGTGTCATCTCCTGGCACCCCACATGTCTCCTATACATGGGTCACTGTGATGACCATTCCACAAGCTTCTATACCTCCTTCCCTGTGTGTCTGCATGTTGTACTCCCCCCTTTGCTCATTTTCTTCCTCACTCTCTTCCCTTCGTTTCTTCCCTCCTTTATTTTATCCTTCTAGGAACACTTGTTAGGGATTTTTATTGAAATGTCTTAAGCTAAGGGCCCACTACTGATATAAAGTAGGCATTAGGTAAAGGTTTGTGCAATGAATGAGGAATAGTCCATCTTCATTTTGGAAAGGTCACCTGGGCAGCAGCATGAAGGTTGAGAAGCAGGTAAACCTATTAGGAGCCTGCTGCATCCATGCCAGCTGGAGATGATAAGGACCTGACTTTGAGGATAGAGTAGAGGAGAAACTTGAAATGAGAGGAAGTTCGGTGGTAGAATGAAGAGGACTTGGAGACTGATTTGTTGGGGAAGGGGAGGTTGTATATCAAAGCCATGAGGGCAGATAAGAGATGAGAACACCCACATTCATTGGGTAATTTAAGACCCAACCAGCATAAAAGTCCTGTCCTCTCCTCCAAGAATCTTTTTTTGATCTCCTTCAGATAGAATTAATTGCTCCCTTCTCTTGATTTCCATCACTCTACAATGAATTGAAATTTTTTAGTTTTGTTGATTGTAAACATCTAAATGTTATAATTTCCTCAAGGCTGAGGCTATACATGGTTTACTAGTATACCTTCCATGCACAGCATGACCACTGATGGGTTACAAGTCCTCTGCAGATACCTGGGGACTGAAACCCTATTTAATGCTGTACACTGGTTACTTTTCTTACATTTTCTTACAAATAAAGATACTTTCCACTTCTGTGAATCTTTCAGTCTACCGTGCAATGTAGGTCAGAATTCCTTGAGTAAAATACAAATATATTTTAAATTTTTTGTTAAAAAATGATTTTTGACAAACTTAAGAATTGCAAAGATAGTAGAATGAGTTCTTATATCTAGAATCACCTACTGCTAACATCTTATATAATCATGGTATAATTATCTACATTTAAAAATTGATATTAATAGAGTATAATTATATAGTATAGTATAATAAATAATATAGTAAATTAGTACTAACATAGTATAGTATAATAGTATAATTAATATGGTATAATTAATATTTATATTAATTGATATATAATATAGTATAATACAATATAGTATAGTATAAAATACTGTATATAATAAAGTATAATTATAGTATACTATAATATAGTACAATAATATAATATAATAGTATAATATACATAATGATTTAATACAATTAATCAATAATTAATGTAAATCCTATTAAGTAAGCTACGAATTTGATTCAGATTTTCCATGTTTTTCTGCCAATGTTCTTTTTCTATTCCAGGAGACAATCTAGGATACCACGAATTGTTTTCTTTTTTTCTTAGTCTTCTCCAATTGCTCAAAGTTCTTCCATCCATCTCTGTTTGATGATCTTGATGCTTTTGAAGGGTGCTCGCTAGGTGTTTTGTACAATGTACTTCACTTTGGCTTTGTCTGATATTTTCTCATGAATGACCTGATGTTATGGATTTAGGGAAAGAATATCCCAAAGATGTCCCCTTCCTGTCACATCAGGAGTACTTGCTATCATTATGTTTTATTATTGGTGATGTTAACCTTGATCTCTTGGTTAAGGTGGCATCTACCAGGTTTCCTTCTCCATTGTAAGTTACTATTTCCCCTTGGCATACTATATTCCTTATAAGAAAGTTATTAAGTCCAGCCCATTCTCAAGAGAAGGGGATTTAGCCTTTGCCTCCTGGAGAAACGAATGTCAAAGAATTTGAAAACATGTTAAAACCACTACAGTAATTAATATTTTGGAGGAACTAGTTTGAGGTTATGTAAATATCCTGTTTTTCCTTAAAGTCCTTAGTTTTAATGCTCATAAATGGATTTTTTTTTCTTGCAGCAACTACTGCCATAGTGATATATGGTAATTTTCTGTTTTTCTAGTTTTTTATACATTTATTGATTGGAATTCTTCTGAAAGGAAGACTTGTCCCTTCTCCATTTGCTTATTTATTTTATCACTTATCTATATCTGCACAGACTTGGGATTTTTATTTTATTCTTTGTGTTAGAATCCAGAACTATTATTAATTACTTTATTGCTAAAATTGTTCCAGCTTTGGCCATTGGGAACATTTTTTTTTTAGCCTCTGTGTTCTTTTCATATGACCCATGGCTTGTTTTTTTGTTTTTGTTTTTTGTTGTTGTTGTTTGGGCAAGGTAATGGTGGTTGTGGGTATGCACTCTTTTAGTTTTTGGCACAGCAAGGTGTTCTAGGTCCATCCAGTATTTTATCTGTCACAGTTCTAAAATTAGCATTTTCTCCAAGGAGCCCTGATTCCTTTTACTGGAGAATGTTATTTAGAATCCAGAATCTGAACTTAAGATGTGATGGTTGCTACTTGGGGGTCACTGCTTCTGGTTCCTTTCAGTAGACAGGGAATACATGTATGTATATTAATGCATGTATATGCACTTATCTATATTTCGGTGTCTATCTATTATCTATCTATCTATCATCTATCTATCTATCACCTATCTATCTATCATCTATCTATCTATCATCTATCTATCATCATCTATCATCATCTATCTATATCTATCTATCTATCATCTATCTATCATCTATCCATCATCTATCTATCATCTATCTATCTATCTATCTATCTATCTATCTATCTATCTATCATCTATCTACTAAAATAAAAATGAGTTCGTAATGATGATTAAACTCTAATCCAGCACCACAGGGTTCATTCAAGCATTCCCCTTTGCTTATTTGAAGCCTTATTTGCAAAGTTGAAACCCTGACTCACATTACATATATTTCCATATTTGTTCAACCCTCATGTTCATGTAAAGTTGTTTTAGAGTTGGTACAGAGTAGAATGCAGTGTCTGTGTACATTTCTTTTTGTCTTTCACCTCACAATATCTAGCCAAAACTCTGTTTTCCAAAGTTGCTTAGATCAGCAATTTTCTTCTCCATCCTCTCTATTGTGGTTATGTATACATGTGTAATACAATTAGACTTCTTTGTCGCAGGCTGCACTCCATCTTGGATTCTTCCCACATTTTGGATGACTTTTTTTTTCATTTAAATGGAGTAAAATGCACTTTTTGCAGTATACAGATATGAAAAATTCAGAGTTTACATATCTACTACCATTGTATCATACACAAATTCCCCCATGCTTCCCCTTTGTAGTCAACTGCTCACTCTACCCCCAACTGGTAACAAGGGATTGCTTTTCTGCCCCTATAATCTTGCCTTTTTCAGAATGTAATATAAATGAATCATGATAGATAGCTGCTTGGGTCTAACTTTTTCACTTAGAAAAATATATTTAAGATTCATTCCTGTCGTTGCATGAATCAATTGTTCATTTCATTTTATTGCCAAGCGACATTCCTTCATATGAATGGATATACCACAGATTACCCATTAACTTACTGAAGGATGTGTGAGTTGTTTCCAGTTTGGAGCAATTGTGAATAAAGCTGCAATTATTAATACAGCTGCTAATAAGTTTTTACATGAACATAATTTTTCAACTTAGGCAAATACCTAGGTTTTGATGAGTTGCATGATGATGTTCAAGTTTAAGACTTCTTCAGATATTTTGGTAAGGAGTTTTTTTTTTTTTTTTAAATCAGATATGTGATTGGCAAATATTTTCTTCTAGTCTGTGGCTTGTCTTTTCATTCTTTTTAACATCCTGTTTGACAGAGCAAAACCTTTAAATTTTGCTAAAGTCCAATTTATCAATTTATTATTTTATGGATCATGCTTATGGTGTATTTCCAAAGCTCTGCAAAGATGAAGATCACATATTTTCTCCTGTGTTTCCTTCTAGAAGTTTTATAGTTTTATGTTTTCCATTCAGTTATGATCTTTATTGAGTTAGTGTTTGTTTAAGGTATAAGGTAAGCTTTGAGGTTTATATTTTGCATATGGATATCTAATTTTTGCATTTATTGAAAAGATTTTCATTTCTTCATTGAATTGCTTTTGCACCTTTGTCAAAAGTCAATTGACTACATTGGTGCACATCTATTTCTGGCCTCTCTATTCTGCTCCATAGATCTATGTGTCTATGGTTTTGCCAATACCACAGTCTTGATTACTATAAATTTATAAGTTATGATATTGTATAATCTGAGATCTGAGTCTTTCAAGTTTGTTCATCTTTTAAAATATGGTTTGGCTATTCTAGGTCCTTTGCCTTTCTCATTAATTTTAGAATCAGCTTGTCAAGAACTACCAACAACAACAAAAAAAAACTTGCTGGGATTTCGATTGGGATTATATAGAAGCTATAGGTCAATTTGGGAAAAATTGAGATGTTAACAATATTGAATTTCCCAATCCATGAATATGGTATCTCTCTCCATTTAGTCAAGACTAAAATATTCTTAATGAACATTTGTAGTTTTCAACATGTAAATCCCGCACGCGTTTTCTTCTCACCTACATTTGCTTTGTTTTGGGGCCCACTCTTTGTTGCTATTGTGAATGGTGTTTTTGGTGTTATTTTTTGGGGAGGGGGTTGTTTTGTTTTCAACTTCAACTGCTTATTGCCTTTAGGAATAAGACTTACTTTTGTATATTGACCTTCTATTCTGTGCCCTTGCTAAACTCACTTATTAGTTATAGATCAGTGAAAACATATGAGGCTGGATTTCTTTTTTGGAAGATTTTAAACTATAATATTATTTCTTTATTAGATAGAGGTTTATTGACATTATCTATTTTTTTCTTGAATGACTTTTAGTAGTTTGTATCTTTCAGGAATTTATTGATTTTACCTAAGTTGCCAAATTTGTGGGGATAGGGTTGTTTGTAGTTCTCCATCATTCTCCTTTTAATGTCTATGAGGCCAGTTGTGATATTCCCTCTTTCATTTTCAATATTGGTAGTTCGCATTTTCTTTCTTTTTTCTTGTTCAATATGACTAGAGTTTTGTCAATTTTATTAATCTTTTCTAGGAATTGGCTTTTGGTTTCATGGATTTTTTTTCTATTTTCAATTCATTGATTTCCATTCTAATAAAATTTAATAAATAGATGATTAATTTTATTGTCTTTTTTCTGCTTGCTTTGCATTTAGATTGATGTTTTTTCCTCTGGTTTCTTTTGGTGGAAGCTTAGGTGAATGAGTTGAGAAATTTCTTTTTATTAATGTAAGCATTACTGCTACAAATTTACCTGTAAGTGCTGCTTTAGCTGTGCCCCACAAATTTTGTATGATGTATTTTCATTTTTATTAAATTCAAAATATTTAAAATATTTCCTTGACATTTCCTCTTTGATCCATGGATTATTTTACAAGTGTGCTGTTTAATTTTTAAATGTTTGGGGATTTTCCATCATGCATTTGTTGGGTGAAATGTTCTATAAATGTCATTTAAATCAAGTTGAAAGATAGTTTTACTCAGGTCATCTGTATCCCTACTATTTTCTGCCTATTTGTTCTATCAATTTCTGAGAGAGGAGTGAAGTCTCAACTACAGTTGTGGATGTTCTTTTTCTCTTTTAAGTTCTATTAATAATTTTTGCTTCACATAATTTGAATCTCTGTTAGGTGTGTACTGTTACTCTTCTCTCCCCCCACCATCAGCTCCTTCAAGGAAGCTTCCTTAGGATTCTTACCAAATTTGCCTGAATGTCTCCTGGGTTCATAGAGAGGAACCCTACAAGAGACCCCAAATCTGGTTATTCCATATCCCCAGGGACTTGGCCTCTCCTGATAGCCCACACTTAGCTTTCAGTGATTTGTTAAAAACAGTTTTGGCTTAATCTTCTAACCAGCTTCTGTGGTGTCCAGCAGTCTGCTCCAGGTAAGCAAAGGCTTGGGTTCTGTTACTCCCTATAGATACCTTTCTTTCTCTAGATTTCATCATGGTTGGTTGCTCTCCAACCTTAGTTTTCTCATAGGTTTAAGAGAAGTTGTCCATTTGCTGTTCAGTCTTTTCCTGGTTGCAAAAGTAGGATTGACAGTCTCCACATTTCCAAGGTGAAACTAGATGCCTCACAAATATTTTTGAAAATTGAAAATCTCTGTTTTTGTTGTTGCCATCATCTCACTGATAGAAATTTGTGCTATTTTATCCTTTGACTTCCCACATTTATAAGAATCATGGTCCACTGAAGCTCTCCACTGGCAGAATATTACTTATATCTTTCTGGACACTTCCAAGCACTGACTTTCACAATGGAAATAGTGTACAGTTGACCCTTGAACAAACACATGGGTCCACTTATATGTGGATTTTTTTTTTCAGGAAATATAATGTAGTATTGTAAATCTATTTTCTCTTCCTTATGACTTAATAACATTTTCTCTTCTCTAGCTTCATTTATTATAAGAATATATTATATAATACATATAACATATGAAAGATGGATTAATTATGTATGATATTGATAAGGCATCTGGTCAACAGTAGGCTATTAGTAGTTAACTTTGGGGGAGTCAAAAATTATAAGAGTATTTTCAACTGTTTGGGGTGTTGGCACACCTAATCTCTGCTTCATTTCAGGGTCAACTGTATTTTTCTGCTGCTCTTTTCTATAGTTATGGGTATCCATTTTGTGTATCTGTACAATTACTTTGGTGTCTTTTTGGAAACAAACTACTCATAAATCTCTGTGCCCTGTGGGGTGGGCTCACTGTTGAGTATGCATTAAATAAGGGAAATGATAATCTCAATGAAAACTGTGGTAAACATCACTCACTTTACAGTCTCCAAAGCAGTATTTCTCCAGCACTAGCCTCAGCTCTTCTGTCTTCTAATCAGTATGTGTGTTGTGTTTAGGTAATAGGAATCATTTTTCTCAGGAGTATTTTCTGTTTTTCCTTTTTAGGGTAGATTGTTATTAGTCATAACATGGTAATATTCAACTGAAGAATTACTTAACTATGAAAAGGTATAAATACCAATATCTTAATATCCATTAATGAATGCCAATCATTGATTATCATTCATCTAATCTTATATATACCATTTGAGATTCAGTTTAAAATTATAAAAAAATAAAAAATAAGAAACAAGCAGTTTTTGCACATAAGCCGACCTGGGACATTGTGTTGTTAAGCAGTGACACAAAGCAAATTTATTTTTTAATAGGTTGGCTTGATGAAAAGGGGTTAGAGAAATACGGGGATTCTGTTTTTACTGCTTGAGGCAATCTCATTTGCAAAACCATTTCAAACCAAAGCCCATCTATCACTATGTAAATGATCTAGAATAATTTTTTCAGTGTTGATATGTTTGGGTTTAGAAATCCCACTTTTACCTGGTGGCATTGAGGCAATAATTCCTATTGAAAGGTCACCTTCCATTGTTTTATCCTCCTTTTAACTCCCTTATACATCCAGTGTACACAGTTCCTTTCATGCAACTATTTTTCATATCCGCTGGGTTTTCTGATAGACACAAACAGAAAATCACCACAATTTGAATGACCTTTTAATAATTGTTAAGACACTTGGGAAGCTAATGAAAGGCCTTCTTGCTGCCATGCCCACTAGTCTAATATTCAGAGTAATAAGAATGGAACTAGGTGAACTTTTGATGAAAAGCTGTTGCAGATATTTAAGCATTACTTGGAATTCAAGAACTCTCGCTCTTAAGGGTTTGCTATCACTTTCTGCGGTTAGATAAAAAGTGTCTGGTTAAAATATGTAGTTCTAGCCGGAATAGTAGATGCATGATGGCTGTCACTGAAATCATAGTTTATTAACTTATTAATGGATGGTAGACATTTTCCAGAAGGGAGTATAAGAGTTTGATTCCACCTAGAGGGGAATCAACTGTGAACCACCCTGGCATCTTTGTGCACCCCCAGGCCTTAACACAGCCAAGTTATGGTTAAGTTCCTATGAACTTCTTAGGCACAAAAAAGCCAATGGGTTGATAGAATAACTGAAGCATGAAAACTGATCAAAAATGGTTGGTGGTTGCTAAATAAGTCATACTTCTTTTTAGGAAGTGCTTCATATTTATATCTGTAAGGGTCTTTCTAAGGTTCCAGACATTCATGGTACCCCCAAAGAGCAAACTGCAAACTCAGTAATCTTTGTTTCCCCTCCTCACTGGTGATGAACTGTTTCACCTCTCAAAATAATGCAAAAAATCAGTATGAGGACAAACTTGACCCTCGTAACAAAATTGCTGATTTGTGTTTTTCCTAAAAGGCAGAGAAATAGTTTAGATTTAAAAGCTCTGCTCTTCTGATGTCTGCAGATACATGGACCCGTTTATGTTAACAAAGTGCTTAATTAAGCCAAATACCAGTAAAAGTTTGAAAACAAGATTTGGCTTTCAGAATCCAAATAGTAGTGATCCATCTGAGATAATCAGCTGTAATTCTTTTACACAGCATATATACTTTTTTCACCCTCAAATGTGCTTCATAATATATCCTGCTTTTCTTGAAGGAAATTATGCTCCCTAGATTAAGATAATAATAGTGATGAAATAATAGACTGTTATATTTATAATCAGTAATTATGTAGTCACCAAATAAGTGGCCAGTATCTAAGGAACAAGCAATTATATGAGCTATGATTACTAAAGAAGTAATTATGATGAAAGATAAACCCCTCTTAGTTGTGCTTTTTTTTTTTCCTCTTAAGACTGGCATTTACATAACACAGTCCCCTAATCCATAGAGGATGTTTGTTCAGGTCTGAGAGAATGTGCATCTGTCATGCACCATTTCATTCAGGAAGCCTTGGTGTTCCTGGATTTGACGTTCTCGATTTCAGCCTAATGACTGACGTTTTGAAGGATAGTGGCTTACTGTCACTAGTCTACAGCACGAATTTGAATCATTTGCTCAAGATTTCTGTGCAGGATTCTAGACTGCCTGGTGTGGCACCCTGGTGTCATGACCTGTGGGGTCTCTTGTCGAGCAAGAAAAGCTCGTGGTCCAGGACAAAAAGATAAAAATAGCTGCTATCCACAGTGACGGAGCTAAGGGAACATAGCTGTTGTGGTCTGAATGTGTACCCCCATCCCCAAAATTCATATGTTGAAATCCTAACTCCCAAAGGCAATTCGTCATTAGGGCCCTTGGGAGGTGTTTAAGTTATAGGGTGGAGGCTTCACAAATGGGATTAGTGCCTTATTAAAGGGCTCTAAAGAACTCTCAACATCACTAGCCATCAGGAAAATACAAATCAAAACCACAATGAGATACCACCTCACACCAGACAGAATGGCAAAAATTAACAAACAGGAAACAACAAATGTTGGTGAGGATGTGGAGAAAGGGAAATCCTCTTACACTCTTGATGGGAATGCAAGCTGGTACAGCCACTCTGGAAAACAGTATGGAGGTTCCTCAAGATGTTGAGAATGGAGCTACCCTACAACCCAGGAATTGCACTACTGGGTATTTACCCCAAAGATACAAATCTAATGAAAAGAAGAGGCACATGTACCCCAATGTTCATAGCAGCAATGTCCATAATAGCCAAACTGTGGAAGAAGCTGAGATGCCCTTCAACAGATGAATGGATAAAGAAGATGTGGTACATATATACAGTGGAATATTATTCAGCCATTAGAAACAATGAATACCCACCATTTACATTGACATGGATGGAACTGGAGGGAATTATGTTAAGTGAAGTAAATCAATCAGAGAAAGACAATTATCATATGGTTTCCCTCATATGTGGAACATAAAGAATAGCATGGAAGACCGTAGGGGAAGGGAGGGAAATCCAAAGGGGGAGAAATCAGAGAGGGAGATGAACCATTAGAGACTATGGACCCTGGGAAATAATCTGAGGGTTTCAGAGGGAGGAGTGTGGGGGGAGGGGGTAACACGGTGATGGGTATTGAGGAGGGTATGTGCTGTGATGAGCACTGGGTGTTATACTTAACTAATGAATCATTAAACACTACATCAAAAACTAATTATGTACTATACAGTGGCTAACTGAATATAATATAAATAAATAAATAAATAAATAAATAAATAAATAACAAATAGCTCCTCAGCCCATTTGGCCCTGAGAGGACACAGGGAGAAGTCTGCATGCGACTGGGAAGAGGGCCCTCACCCAACCTTGCTGGCGCCCTGGCCTCAGATTTCCAGACTCCAGGACTGGCAGAAACAAATTTCCACTGTATAAAAAGAAGCTACCTGGTCTGTGGTATTTTGTTACAGCAGCCAGAAGGGACTAAGACAGTCACAAACTCAGGGGAAAATGGAACCTTGGGGGAAATGACATACTGAAGAGATTTGATCGAATTTGGGAGTTCTAAAAGTTTTCAGAGCATGGCCCTGTGAATAGTAAGGGGCTTCAGTGACCTTACTAGACATGAGTAGTAGTTTTTTTAAGCCATCAAGATCTTATTTTAACTGGTACAATGGAACACAAGAATTTTACTTTAGAGAAAATAGCATTAAAAAAAACCTCTATTTAGCAAAAATACCTACATTTCAAATAGACCTCAAGGCTGTTATTTTCTCTCTATCTCTGTTTGAGGGATGTTTTATGTTTTTTTTTAGATCCTGGATAATTCTGTATGTATGTTGGTTCTGCATGTACACAGAATGAGAGCTATGGTAGGCTCAGAGAAATGGAGTTATGTAAGACCAGATTGCCAATTGTTGGAAAAAGTATTATGAGTCAAAAGTTGCAGGGAGCTCCCATGAAACATGTTCAGAAGGTTTGTCACCTTTTTTTTTTTTTTGGTAAAGTTCCCTTTCTTTTAAAATTCAAATGAATTATAAGAACTGTCTCTTTGACAATCATGTGAAGATTGAATTTTCCCGATCTGCTTTGAAATTTAACAGCTTTCTTAAGTGTATGTTTTTTTGCCTTTTCCAATGAAGACAAAACTCAAAACAACTTTTCCTGGTGCTTATATAATTTTCTTAAAAGTGTAAAAATAATTTGTTAAAGGAATGCTATTAATTTTGTTTCAGAGTACAGATATTGAAGTAGATTCTTGGGTCTGGATTCATAAAAATGTATGGGACTGTATATTTAAGTTATAACTAGAATTAAATTTATAGAACATCTCTTGCAACTAACCTTTCACAGTTGTTTAGTAGTGTTTCATGAGACATAGTCACATTATTGTCTTAAGCTTGTAGCCTTAATATGAAATCAGTCTGAGTTAATTTATTCTTAATTTTCTTTATAATGGTAGGAACTTAATTTATCAAGAAGGTAATTACTCATTTCCCTTAAAAAATAAAAAAAGCAACCTCACAGCTCTTTGAGACCTTTTAATAGTTCACAGTTTGTTCAAAGTAATCTTCAGTGATTAAAAGAAAACAAAAGAAGAAGAAAAAGAAGAAGAAGAAGAAGAAGGAGAAGAAGAAGAAGAAGAAGAAGAAGAAGAAGAAGAAGAAGCAGCCGCCACTGCCTAATAGTAAGAATAAGACCCCACACTGAGTGCACCTTTCCCCAAGGTGGTCCAGTAGTTCAACAGATTTGGTCTCATTAATCTTCCAAGTTTAAAAGGGGGAACATATTTTGGGGTGCTTGGGTGGCACAGTTGGTTAAGCATCCAACTCTTGTTTTTAGCTCAGGTCATGATCTTGGGGTGATGAGATCCAGCCCCCAGGTCGGGCTCCACGCTCAGCAAGTGAAGTCAGCTCAAGATTGTCTCTCCCTCTCTCTCTGCCCCTCCCTGCCTCACGCTCTCTCTTTCTAAAATAAATAAATAAATCTTTTTAAAAAATAAAAGGGGAAGCAGTTTTTGAAGTTTTGTTTTGTTTTGTTTTAAATACAGGCACTGAATTCCTAATATTGCCCAAGTGAGTTGGTATCTATAAAAGAGTATGGAGAAATGCTTAAGAACTGTGGGTCTAGGGTCAAATTGCTAGGGTTTAAATCCTTATTCTGCCAATTCCTAAACAGATGACAAGTAAGTGGCAATGCTTAGTGATTATGTGAGGTGGGCATGTTACTTAACTTTGCTAAGCCTCAGTATTCCCATCCATAAAACGGCAGTAATATTAGTACCTACTTATGGAGTGGGGAGGTTAAATGAGATGTTGCAAGTTCAAGTCCATAAAGTAAGTGTTGAATTAATGTCAGTTATTATTTACTCAACATAAGTATGTGGAGTACCAGCTCTATGCTAAGTGACAGAATACACAAATTTCTTCTGACTTCTTTATTGGGAGCTGGAAATCTAAACACACAATTATTAATTCAAGGTACAAGTTTAGATACACAGAACTGGAATCTTGAACTACTCCCTCTGCTCTACTGGGACCTCACCTCCCACACTGATGAGTTTAATTGTGATGTTAATGGAATTGCGACTCCTGTTTAACCTATTTTATTTCAGCTTTTTTTTCTCTCAGAATGAGCATACCTAGATTTACACACCCTAGTAAAAGAGGCTAGAATAATCTGAAAAAGAGTTTTGCCTGTCAGCTGATGATCTTTTTTTAAACTTTTTTCAAAGATGCAAATGTTCTGAGGCTTCTTAAGGAATTATCTGCCAAATCACAGCTGATGTATCAGTATTTGTATTTGTCAGGACTTCTGTTCCTGTTCATTGTAAAGTCTTCTTTCTGCCCCCATTTGATTGTGATGTAATCTATGCTGCGTTTGAATCCCATATTAGGAAAAGGAGAGACAATCAGAAATGGATATAATACAATCTGAAAATCCACATAGCAGGCACTTTTGTCATATTTCAATCAATTAAAGCTAGATTTCTTATTTCTTATAGCACTCTGGTTCTGTTAGTCAGAAAGACATTCATGAATCAAGATCAAAATTCCAGCTCTAGAAAGAATCACGGACCCCTTTGTCCAGAGAGACAAACCTGAAGAAGTGTATTGCTGGGTTAATAAATTCCAAAATACTTAAAACAGATTGGCTTTACCCTGTAACTATATTTGGAAGCTTTTGAGATCACTGTTTATGGGACCATGTTTCTGAAGGGAGCCCATGAAGGCTTGCTGTCTGTGGCTGCTTGTCTGTTTTCCTTTCTCCAAGTATTTGGGAGCAGGAGCAGAAGGCTAGAATGGCTGAGTTCAGAGCGAGAGGCACTGCCAAGGTTTCTTCTTACCAAGGAGAATTTTCTATGCCCAATGATAAGGGGGAAATAATTATTGAGTCTCAAAGACTTAAAATAAGAGAAGAGCAATTCCTTGCCAGTAGCCATTGCTATATGACAAAGAAAAGAAATATTTCTTTGCAAAAAGTGTAAGCTAGGAAAAGGAGTTCTTGTTTAATTCAACAATTCTTTATCACAATGTTTGTAAAACATTTCCTAAATTCACCCTGGCACTCTACAAATCTAGCTTTCTGAGCCTGCCACTGAATTGAATGTCCAGAAAGTGGGTGTTTGAAATTCTATTTTTAAGAACTCCACTGATTCTTATGGTCTTTTAAGTTTATGAGATGCTACTATGTAGGCTTAAATGAAAATAAGAGAATGAATGTGTATGTGGCAAGGAATAATAATTTTTGAAAAATAACATCTGATACGCTAAAACAGAGGACAGGGGCCTTCGAATATTTTTCAAGTAGGTTGTGTTCTGGACCAATAGCCAAAGGAACTGAACACCAGGGGGTTTGAAACAATATAATACAGGACTAAGTTTTTTTCCCTCTCTCCAGACTCTTCATCTTATAACGACTAGACTTACCTGGTAATTTCAACCTTTTTGTTTGTTAGCAAAGTGTTTCCGCTCTTTACTAAAATTAGGAAGATAGGGCATTGGAATCAAAATCAGCAGTTAGTTAAATGTGTGGTCCTTACAAAGCCCTAGAGAACGGAAATGAGTACCATTTGGATTAACAGGGCTTCTCTGGTCTTTCCCGATTTATAATGGAGTTTGCCATAGTCGATAGCTCTGTGGGAAGATCTGTCCTTTAAAGCCTGGGTGAATAGGTGGGATCTCAAGGAAGCTGTCTGAGTCTTTTCATGAGTGCCTATGAGTCTTCCATACACTGAGCATTTTGTGCAGATCCCTGACTCTGCTTCTAGCTACCCCAGGCCCTGTTGGCTTTGCTGTGAGTTTGGACTGCCGCTCCTCACTTCCGAATCCTGTGACCATCCTGGAACCAGCTGAAAAGAAGGGGTGTACAGTGGCCAGCTTTCTGGACCTTTAACATGTTTATTCATACTGATTCAGTCATTTAGGTTTTATACGAAACCAGAGCTCTGCCATTTTACTTTTAGACCTTCTGTTGCCTAGGACCTGCCTTTTTCTGAAGATCATGACCTGCTGTCTGTGGATCTGCCTGTTCTTTTCACAAGTATTTGTTAAAAGGGTCCAGTGAGTTTGTGTCCAAGTAAATCACTGTTGATGCAGGCATACCTTGTTTTATGGTTGTTCACTTTATTGTACTTCACAGATACTGCAGTTTTTACCGATTGAAGTTTTGTGCAACCCTCATGAAGGAAGGAAGTCTATTGGTACCATTTTTCCAAAAGCATTTGTTCACTTTGTGCTTCTCATTTGGTAATGTGTGTCACATTTTGGTAATGCTCACAATATTTTAAGCTTTTTCATTGTTATTATGTTTGTGACCATGATCTGTGACCAGTGATTACAACCCCCTGAAAGCTCAGATGATGGTTAGCATTTTTTACCAATAAAGTAGTGTTTAAGTAAGATATATGCATTCTTTTTTTGACATAATGCTATGGCACACTTAATAGACTACAGTATAGTGTAAACGTAACTTTTGTATGCACTGGGAAACGAAAAAAAAATTGACTATTGCAATGTGTGCAATGTGGTGATCGGTGGGCAGGAGCAAGACTGCAGGATTCCAGGTCTGCCTTGAACTCCCACTGCTCCATAAACACACATGTGATACTTAGGATTTGGCTATGCTGTAATTTCCAGTTCCTTTTCTTTTCTTTCTTATTTTTTTTTAAACACAATTCTTGCAAGGTCCTTGATTTGAGGTCTTAAGATGAAAAGACTGATATATTGGACTGGTTCAGAACTACATTCCCACCCCCACCCTCCAAGCCATCAAACTGTGCCGCCTTGAGGCAACTACCTTGATTTATGTATGTTCCTTTTTCTCCTTTTTACCTCCAACCCTTCTGTGGTGATTAATCTGACAGATTTTTTTTTTTAATTTCCACACATCTTATTCCCCTTTCATATTGTCTATGTAGGGTTTCTTTGTTGTTAGCTTATTCCCATCCCTCTTCCCTCCTCCTTCTTCACGTTCTTTTCTTAAAGAACTGCTAGGTCAGTACCCACACATCTCAGACCCCCTGTGCCCTAATCTCTACCCCTTTGGAGCCTTGGTTCTCTTACCTAGCTCTGCCTGGGGTGGCCCAGTCCCACTGTGGGCCCCGTAGCCACATTTCTGGGGTCCATTCACCTGTGCCCCCTTCCTGACTGCACCCCCCACCCCCAGGAGCAAGTTGCTAGAGTTCTCTCTTGTAATGACTGCTTTTTTGCAGAAGCAAGAGCCCTCAGGCTAGAAAAGACCTAAAGCAATGCAGAGCCCACCTGTGATTTTCTTAGAAACCCTGGGGTAGGAGGTCCTGCCAGGCCACTGGGTCTGGTACAGGGCTATGTTCCTTTTTGGCGCTTGGGACCCTGGGTATGAGAAGTACAGACACTGGGTTTCTGATCGGGTATGCTGGCCACCCAGACACTCTCCCGAACTTAAACCACAGCAGCCAAGAACATGAGGCCCCTACAGGCTCCTAGCTGGCTCTGCTACGGCCTCCCCTGTCAGTTAGTCCCTAAGAGCACCCTGCTTATGTCCCCCTCGTGGCTACCTTTCAGTCTATTCCTTAGACACCCTGCAGTGCTCACCCTTCTTCAGGATCTGCTCTACTGGGCAGCCGCCCTCTTTCAGAGGAACTAAGTGACCAAATGGCAGATTAGATTTCCTGATGTCTCACAGAAAGAGTGGTTCCTTAATCCCCACTGAATGATCTGCTTGTTCTGCAGACTGGCAGTTTGGTGCCCCCAGCAGCCACTGAAATGACATGTCATTCACCCCAGCAGATGTTTCTGAAATATTTTTGGTCAGCGCCTCATAAACCCTGATGACTATGGGAGGTCAGTCCATTCTCTCTGGCTGCTGCAGAGAAATGCCCCCTCCCTGAGGAACAACTTCATTGCCATAGGGTCTCAGTGCTGACCCACTTAGAGGTCCTCACAAGCAAGGCAACTAAGCATCCCTTCTTCTCAGCAAGGATTCAGGTTTGAGGTGCCTTAGACCCACATGCCACAATTATCTGACATCATTCTTTCCTTTACCCCATGGGCACCAGTCTGTCATACAGAGAGTCTCGGGATACTTTAAGGCAGCCACGTTTATAATACTATAAATGTACCTTTGGAGAAACAGGATGTGTTTCAACAAGTTTCATGGGCTCAGGATGTTTTCAGATCATCGACTTCCTTAGGCACTGTCCTAACACTAATCTACACAGCTCTCTCTTTTACTACCCCTTTTCCAACTTTATAAAAGAAAGACATACCCACTTGGAGCCTTAATGTGGTTTATAGCCCTGGGAATCAAACAACTCCCTGGTATCAAGCGAAGGGATAACTCAATACTGTTGTTGAAAGAAGTCAGTGATATTAATGTCTGTGTACTAAGTATGGCTAACAAGTTCTCATAGCTGGTTAGCTGATTTCCAATTCTTTTCTTTCAACAAAATGGAAGGAGAATCTAAGGAAGTTTTCAAGTGATAGACTATGAAATATTATATTTCATAACAAATGACCGTGCTTTGGAACATATAACTTGGAAAGAATACAATGAATTGGGTAGGTCACTACTAGGAAACTCCTTCCATTCCTAATTAGATTCTCACTAAATGTCAGAGGATGTGTCTAGTTTTTGAGATTCTTTTGAGTATGCAAACAAATCTATGAAGACGATTGGTTTCTAAAGGAGGCTACCCATGAAAATCACTTTGAGGTATTTTTACATTTTATCAATACCAAAGCTCTGGCCACAACCCCAAACCTGCCGAATCAGACTCTGGCCATGTGACACGAGAAGTTAATGTTTTATAAATCTCTCTGAGTGAATCAGCCAAGTGGTTGGCTTGCTGTCCACTGCTTTATGGCACCAAAAGACACAAGCTAAACTGCCCAGACCTTGTGCAAAACCTCTTTTCTCTACCTCTTAGAGCTGAGGGTGGTGTTCTTATGCTGCCATTTGAGGTATCTGGGAAGCAGCCGGTGAAGCTGGGAGAGAAGTCGCTAGTTCTGAAAAGAACTGTGCTTGCATTGGGTTCTGCCACTTGCTGATTATGTGGCCTGAGGCAAAGCATTTCCCATCTCTGGGGCCTAGAAGGCCTTCTTAGACTGTTCAGAGGACAGTACGCTACCTGATACATGGCGATATTTTAATAAGAGGTTTCATCCTACTCCTTCAGAATAAATATAATAAAACATGAAAGTGTTTAAAAGTATAATAGTATAGTAAAAGTATAATAAAACATAAAAAAATGAAAGTATGGTGCTTTCACTAAGGATTTGAATCCATGTTTTCAAAGCTCATAATTGAGCATCTTAAAAATATTACACTGGGGCTACTGGCTGGCTCAGTTGGTAAAGCATGCAACTCTTGATCTTGGGGTTGTGAGTTCAAGCCCCACATTGGATGTAAAGCTTACTGGGAAAAAAAAAAAAAAAAAGAAAAGTTTTTTTTTTTTTAAGTTCCTCAGGGAAAAAAAGGAACACTTGAATTTGTTGAATAAAAGAATGAATAAGAAAGAAAACCAGTGTTAATATCTAGATTTCTATTCAAAGAATGAGAGTGAATTAGAAAGATGAAAAATGAGTTAGAATCTTTAAGACTGAATAAAATGGAAGGAAAGAAGGGTGGTCCTCTCTTTGTTGCTTCCCAGGCATGCACACAATGAATGTTATAGATTGGACACCAGAAGAGAGTTAGAACTAATTTGTATGGTAGTCAGTCAACAGAAGGCTTGTAGGCTGCCTCATCCACAACCATTCCTAATGTAGTTGATGGAAGTGAGGTAAGTAACTAGTAACAGGACTCTGAATAAAGAGAAGATGTACAGAGGGAAAAACAATCTGTATCTCCTTCTTATCATCTGTTTGTTATGGATGTCCATAGGAAGAACCCTAGGCCTGGTAGTTTACACTGTGGTTTCAGGTGCTATGATGATGCCACCGATGCTTGAAGGTAATAAAGTTGAAGACCACCACAACTCTTGATGATACAGCTCAATCATTGTCTCAGTCATCTTCATATACTTATAATCTGTTTTCTTTTGCTCTGTGACCCTTTTAATGGAGTGTATCCTCCACCTTCCTATTAGGTAATACATTGCTATTGTATTAATAACACTCGGTAAGAAGTATCCTTGACCTTTTTGTAAAAATTGGATTTTTGTTACTTTATGGGCCAAAGGTATTCACTTTGTGATAATTTGAATGCAATTAAATGGATGGGTAAAATAAGCTCCTTATGAGCTTTATATTTGAAACTTTTAAATGGGATCTGTCTAACACTAAAGCACTGGCTTTGGCTAAATTTTTAAAAATGAAGTTTTATAAGTAAGATCCCTGATTAAAAGTGGGAAGAAGTAAGACATTTCACTAAAGCTCTGTCAAATTTTATGGTGTTGCTAAGAATCCTGAGACTTTCAGAATAAATAAATGCTCAACTTAAAGTATCTACACTGGCCAAATAAAGTGTTTTTCTGAAAAATCAAAAGTCTTGCCTAATTGGCAGTATCAGTCCCTAGTACTCCTTATGTTTTTCGTGAAATATTAGTACATCACTATCATGGCTGCCATTGATCCTAAGAGAGCAGCCAAAAACTGAAGGGTAAAAATACTCTCCCTGTACATATCGACTAGGTTGATGACAGAGATATGCTACCCTGTGTTATAGGGATTGTATCAGAGTAATGACTAGTCATGACAATGATGTTAACTCTCATCTGCTTTATGCAGGAAATTTGTAGTTTGGTGTCAAGTCTAAAGTACAGCTTCCTGGTGTGCTTGCATGGCTCAGTTGGTTAAGCATCTGACTCTTTGGTTTTGGCTCAGGCCGTGAGCTCAGAGTTATGCGATTGAGCTCCGCATCAGGTCCACCCTGGGAGTGTGGCCTGCTTAAGTTTCTCTCTCTTCCTCTCCTCTGCGCCTCTCCACCCTGTGCACTCTCTCTCTCTGAAAAGCAAAAAACAAAACAAAAACCAAAACCACAGATTCCTGAACATAAATAACGTTTTCACGGAGTATAGTATAGGCTATCAAAAATCAATAAAAATAGTAAAAGAATAGCTTAAAACTGATAAAGAGGATTAAATTATTGAGGCTCTAGGTCAAGAAAAATTATAAATATAACTTCTAAGTATATATTTTTATACATATTATATAGAAATACATGTTATATAAATATGTATTTATGTAGATACCACCCATATGGGTACCTTCATGTAAATTCAGAAGTGAGTTTCACTTTTGAATACACTTTAATTGGAAAATTGAAGTAAAATACTGATTTTATTAGAAAAATTGTACTCCTATTTTAGAAATGTCAGAAAAATATACGTACCATAAATTTGTTGTAATAAATAATCATTACAGTGTGAGTGGCACACTACTGTTGTGTACCATGCAAACTCATAAATGTAGGTGGTGCAGAGCCCTTTTATGACATTAGGATAAATGTGACAAACACATCTCAACACTCTCATTTGTATGGTGAGAGAGATTATGAATCCGGATGTCAACAAAAAATACAATTTGACCTTAAATTTAACAAATTGATAGTCTAGCTTTTTGAACCAGCTATAAACAGTTGAAAAGAGTATGTAAAACAATTTTTAAAAAACGAAGAAAGTATTCAGCTCACATATAAAGAAGCTATTAAAAACTTTTCTCAATATAGGCAACAAGCTTAAGGCAATAAATGTGTTTGTAGTACTGCTTCTTACATATTAATGTAGCATTGTAAAATGGTCCATTACAGAACTATGGGAAATGACACAATGACAGAACATTAAAGGCATTTCCCAAAACTACAGTAGGCTGCGTTGGATTTTGATTTAAAAATAATAATAATAATGATAAGGTAAAAGAAGAGAAGTTAAAATCAGCAATTCACCTATTCATACATTGCAAAACTCCAAAACTCCCTTTATATAATTTCAGATTACACTTAGGGACAGGAGATAATGCATCTAAAGTGCCTGGCACTGTGTCGGCCTCGTGGCAAACATAAAATAATTATCAGTTATCATCATCAATTCATCATGATTTCCTTTTATTTGAAATACCCATTAATAATAGCTAACAGGGGTACCTGGGTGGCCCAATCAGTTAAGCATCTGCCTTTGGCTCAGGTCATGATCCCAGGGTCCTGGGATCCAGTGCCCAGACGTGCTCCCTATTCAGCGGGGAGCCTGCTTCTCCCTCTCCCTCTGCCCCTCCCCCCGGCCTGTGCTCTCCTTTGCACTCTCTCTCTCTCTCAAATAAATAAATAAAATCTTTAATTTGGTGGTCTCAACAATATGCCAACTTTACTGATCACAGCTAGGTACCACTGACATTAGAGAAATAGACAAACAAAAACTTCTCTAGCTAGATCAATGGCCAATTTAGCATTTATTTTATAAGAAATGCAAAGAAATTCAACCGCTAGTGTTTATCCCAGGCTTACTGCGTTACAGGTATTGCATGCACTAAGCATGTTACCTGCATTGTTCTTTAATTCTCTCAGTATCCTGCTGATGTAGGTGCTATCATTTTCTTCATCTTTTAGATGAAGATACTGAAGCTCGCACTGGGTGCTTTCCTGAAATCATGGAGCTGGGCATTTGTAGAATGTATCAAACATACTGATTTCAGAATCCTCGACTTCTAACAGCTTCACTTATGCCTCAGTTAGTGCCATGTGGATAAGCCTGTACCCTATTTATACGTCCAAGAAGAGATGGTGAGGATAAAGGTAGACAGGGAAATTATTACAAATACAGTATAATATTCAGAACTTTTGGTAGACATTTTAGGCAATACTAAAGTTTATATTTGATCTCTTTACCAAGGAAGCAAATGTAAAAATGGTATCAGTAAAATGTGTTTTTTTTAAATAGAAGTGATCATAGCTTTTTCAAGCATTTTAGAAATGCGTTAAAAATCCAAACAACTAATTATTGAATCATTATATTGTACACCTAAAAGCAACATAAAAACGGCATGTTAATTATACTACAATAAAAAGAGAAATTTTAAAAAATCTTTAAAAATCGAATTCGGATTTGAAATATGTTGACACCGTAGTGTGATGTAGTGTAATTTTTTACTGTTGAAGAAATGAAAGCCCTTTTTTAGTGAAAGTTATAAGAAGAGAAGCCACTTTCTGCATGATTGGCTCTATATCAGAGTCTGTGCCTCCTTGACTTCTGGGGCCAACAGAAACAATGTTTTTAAATGTTTTAATAATGACTAAACAGGTTAAACATAAGGTGACAAAGTAAGACAAACTAAATGTTTGTAAACACAGTATTGAGGTGAGTCATAGTTAACAGTATAGACTAGCCAAATTTAACTGAAATATGCTTTTAATTTATGTTAACCAGTAATGAGGTATGACTTATTTGAGTAGCATTTCCTTTCAGAAGATCATTTGAATTTCTTCACGGATTTTGTTGTTGCTACTGTTGTTTACTGGTTTTTTTTTTTAAGAATAGGTTTTGACTCCAGCACAGATAATGAAACAACTGTGAATCTAAAAGTAAATAAAGTGAATAAAGTTGACTTTGTATCTCCTGGTTGAATGTCTTAAAGAAATCAAGATTAATCAGTTCTTGGGCTTTACCCTTTCTATCTGCAGAGCCTAGGACAGTGCAGGCAAATAAAAGGTGCTCAAAAATATTTGTGGCTGTAGCTGAATTGTGGAGACAATGCATCTGAAAAATTGTCATGTCAGTGGGACATCTCTGTGCCAACAATTGGTATGGTGACAGAGCCCATGTTGTTATAATGCAAACTTAGTTTAACCTCAACAGTGAGGAGAATGTTATGCTACATTTATATATACCTGTCCTTTCTGAACCCTAGAGTAATTTAAAATGTGGAATTTCTTTTCCTAGCATGTCTGGGAAAATTGAGACCCAGAGAATTTTTGCAGTTCCCTGGGAAGCACAGAGATACTGTGGCAGTAGGCAGCCTCCCCCTTCCCCCAGCTTCATATCTTATCCTGTCTGTAGGAGAGCCTGCAAGACAGACAGCTATGGGGAGCTTT
This sequence comes from Ursus maritimus, assembly GCF_017311325.1. Taxonomy (NCBI): domain Eukaryota; kingdom Metazoa; phylum Chordata; class Mammalia; order Carnivora; family Ursidae; genus Ursus; species Ursus maritimus. The sequence continues at coordinate 8,012,113 of NW_024427107.1, forward strand.
GGAACCATGAGATAGAAGGAATGAAGCTTTAGATCTGATTCAGGAATTTTCCAGTGTTCTGTGAAATGAGGGATGACTGCATGACCAAATCGCAAGCCAATGGTCTGATGGCTCTGGAGAGGGGCTGAGATTGCCTATGGAGTTTGTACGGCCTCTTGCTCCCTACATCAGTAGAACATTTATAGGAAGAGACGGCTTCCAATCAATATCTTGTTGTCCAAATGAGGGCTCTATTTATGTTGTTTGGGAAATATGTTATTAAATCAGATGACCTCTTAATATTAAAAATGAACATCATTCTTAGGCTGCTAAAACCGAGACATCATTTCCTTATGTACAAAATGGAGAATTTGCTATTCATTTTGCTCAGTCAGTATTACCTGCATTTAAGAATAGTAACTGCTCGAGAATTTTTCTCACTTAGGCAGACAGTGTGAAGAGAAAGGAACTGGTGCCAACAGCTATTCAGAATCTAATAAGGACGAAATCCTAACAAGGGAATTGGTTCCAAATCTGAAGGGTACTCAATAGCTTGGACTTGCCTTTTAAAATCTAGTGAATATATAATCAGCCAGGGGCATGTGGGACCCAAGGTTCGATATGTCATTACAGCCAATTGGCTCCAGGCCTTATGAGAAAGGAAATGATTTATAGAACCGGAGTGGGATGGCTACTGAGGGAGGTGGGGACCTGCCATAAGAGGTTTATAGGAAAGAACTAACCAATGTACTTTCTTGACAGGAGCAACACCCTGAAAAGACACTTCTTCAAAGGGCCCCTTCCCAGACTTTGAATGACTCTCCAGTGCCTCCCAAATGATTCCAGACCAACAATTACTATTTCAAGATTTACCAATGATGTGATCTTTATGCCTCTCATGCACATTCCATTTACTGCTCAACATTTTACTCACCAGTGAGGCTCTCTAGGCACGGCTCCCCAAAATTTTATCACAGCTCACATGGAAAAGACCTCCGGCCATAAATGCCTGTGGTCTGTGGTCCCCTGCTACATCAAGACCCCATCCAGGGATCTTGGCTTACCTGTAATCCTTTCAAGGTATAAGAGTGCCTCCATTGGGGTAAGATCTAATTCTGCTTCTAAGCAAAGGACAGACTTAAATGTTTCGTCATGATCAAGATTTAAAGAAGGAAATGAGACCCTTTCTAAATTCAGATGCAAAAATTATTTTTTACGAGGTCCAGTAGAGCAGCTGTTGGGGATGGTAATTTCCCAAATCATTGCAGTCTGCAGAACTGCTCTGCCTGCTCAGCCACCCAGACCTTTAGGAGAGCCTTTGAATCCAGCCACAGCTGGCAGGTTATCCTGAAGTTGCAGGCATTTGAGATGACTGATGAGCCCACTTCACTGAATGCTTGTTCCATGTGTAGCAAAGTTCAAACGATTTCAGGCTCAGCAAAATATGGGGCAAGGATCTTGGTGTAGAATAGCTACCAGGGTGTTTGATAGAATGACAGGCATGTAGTGTGCGTGTCACAGTTGGCACCAGCTGTGACTCATTGTCTGTAATAACACGGCAGACATGAACACCTGCCAACCACTGCCCCTGTTTCGAAAAGCTGTAACTTGGCTTTGAACTAATACCACGCTGTCCTCCCCTTCCCTGCCTCCCCTGCCGTCCAAACTGTATCTCAGCACACCTCATGTCTGCATTCACTGGGGAAAGGGGACATGAAGGTGGGATGAAAATAACATAGCATTAATGATCATCAATTACCAATAGTGCACCTTGTGACTGTCAGGGGAGCCATTTTCTATGTCTCTCCAAATGCCCAGATGATAAAAATTTCTCCAGAATTTTTGACTTACATACGGAGAGAATCTGTTTTAGACCCACTGGTCGAAGTTGATAGAATAGGCTCAGTAGTCCGTATGGTTAATAGGTTTTTCCAGGCTTCTCTTCTCAGGGAAGTTAGAGTAAGTGTACCTCTGAAAAAGCGATTCTATCTTAGCTGGAGATAGATCACCTGGAGAACTGGAAAAATACCAATGTTCAGGTCATACCCACATCTGTTAACTCATGATCTTTGGTGATGGGACCCATGCATTGGTAACTGCCCATGTAATTTGAATATGTAGCCAAGATTGAGAACAACCAAACTGGATAGGTTGGCTCATAAAGGAGTTTCTGGCTGTCGGAAAAATCTGTGTCTTAACAAGCACTCATTTGACATTTGTGTATAGAGCACTTCACTGTAAGCTGTGTGGCCTTATTTTAAGTGACAGAAAGATCCCTCCCTTTCTGGAGCCTTTGATTTGCTGGACGAGATATGTACACGAAGTGAATTCACAGTTTTTGAGCAACAAATCACAATGGGAAATGGTATTTAAAAATGAATACTATCCATCTGAAGGAACCGAGAGTAGAAAAAGATCAGAATCTAGAGTGGGTAAAGAAGGAATGATTGCTGGAAAGTGTATTTTAAGCTGGAATTTCAAGTGTACAACTACACAATCCTGAGAGTACTTTATTAAAAAGTAAAAGTTATTTTCTATGCTCTTTGTTTCTAATAGCATCAGAGATGACAAAATGGAAGGTAAGAATAATCAGTAATACATGTAAATGTTTTCAAAGGTAAATAATATCTTCAAGAAAACTTCCCACAGGACCACGCTGGAGATGGGCTGGAAGGCTGGTTGGGAGGACACTGGGGATCAAGTTCAACATTTCCTGGGGTCACATGCATTTAATGTGACTCACTTTCCTAGTCACTGTAACTAGCTGTGAAGGCAGTTCTCTATAAGGCTTTCCAGAAGTATTCTGATTAATGCCCACATGGCCAGAAAAGTGAAGAACACCCACTTGATTCTCTGCTTTCTTATATTTACTAAAACATAAACAGCAAAACAACTGTTTTATATTTAGATTGTTTGACATGCACTTGTTATACAACTAGATTCAAACTCAGAAGAGGGGAACGTTCCTTCCACCCTATTTTCATGCTGAAAGGCTCCACAAGACTTGTGTGTTCAATGAACACACGTTTCCATGTCAGCAAACTGGAAATAGCAAACTCAAGAACAAGGAGCACGGGGTTATCCTGGGCAAAGAATGTGTGCTCCAACTTCTTTTGAAAAATTATTAAGTGACAAATTTGACCAACAGAAATCAACACTGTTTAATTTCTTTTCTATTACAAATTAGTGCATTCAATAATTTTAAGGAAGGGGTAAATCCACAATAAAGTTTCTCTGTTTGATAAAACATCACATGCTAAGAGTTCAAGGAAGTGATTTGTCTCTGGAACATCTCATGATGAGAACGTTATGTGGCATGTCCTCTTAGGGTACACATGTAAATAGCATATGAAGGATGTGAAATTTTCTTGTCTACAGCACACAATAAGAATTTGGAGGTTTTTTGTTCATAAGGATTTACCGAGTGTCTTCTATGAGCCAGAAATAAGAGTAGGGATAACCCTACAACTATGAGAAAGAAAATTCCAGCCTCTGAAAAAGAGAGAAACTGCCAGACAAACTGCAAATATTGTCACTAAAGAAGCTGGATTGTCCACCCAAGTAGGCATTTGATTTTTTTGGATATATTCATGATTTTTGGAAAAAGGTCTCTTTCTGATGAAAAATGTGTTTTGGAGATCATTTCTTTGTGTGGTCAAGAGTGAGGATTTAAATTGGAAGTGGTGAGGGAAATTCCATATAATTATCACAGGAAGAAGGTTAATTGATTATACTGAAGAAACCAAGGCTTAGCATGCAGACCATTTCTGCGGGAGGGGAATTGGAGCTGATCTTGTTCAACAGAATAACTGGCGTATATCAGAATGCCATCCAGCCCCACAGGAATCAGTCTGCTTAATCAAGAGAAATCCAGCTATCTGAGTCCTATGAACCTCACGGCATTTCAACTAAGAATAGTCTTGGAAGAAAGATTTCACACTCCCCCAATTCCAAACCCATGCTGAAGTTTGTCATTCTTTTCTGAAAGCGCCCTGAGCAAGGGAGGGGAGGCCAAACTATAAATAATTCGGTGCTTTGCTACCCCACATTCTTGACTAACCCTGACTCAGTACTAAGGACAGTATCTTTCCGCAGCTTCTATGTGTGCTAGTTATAATTTAGCATGCAGCATGCAGAGCTCCTGGGGACCAGGCAGTCAGGGTGGGATAGCAGCTTCCCACTTGACCTCAGGCAGGTCACATGCCCAACGTCCCTGTTGCTCCCAGTGGGCCATTTGTTCAAGGACCTCAGGACAGAGATCTCCCTGCCCCTCCTTTCCCTGACTGCTCTCCTTCAGGATGCTGGTAAATCTCTGTCCCTGGATTTTCCCCAGTCATCTTCGCTGCCCTAACTATTCCAAGAACTCTGTTCCCCAGGATTAAATCACACTGTGTTTGTATGGAGGTTTCTTTTGTGTGACATGCTTGTCACCTCCATTACATTTTGAGTTCTGCTATAGCAGGTGTCATTATCTCCATCCCTCCTTCTCCCTCTATGGCTCCCTCCATTCTCCTGCAAAACACAGATTCGCCACACCCCCCAACACACACACACACACACACACACACACACACACACACACACACACACACACAGTGGCTCTGCCCGTATGGAATGCTAAGTAAATAGGTACTTAATCCCTACCCCTCTTCTCATAAAGTGGGTCAAGCCACACAAGAAAAGAAAACTAGGTAGAGGAAGTAGAGGAAGGGGGAAAAACGATTTCACAGCAGCAATGTGATTAGATCTGAGTAAACCAGTGAGGTCAGTCCTGGTGTCTAGACCCCATCCCATCCCCACCCTTGCCTGGGCCCCGAGTTTCCTTTGCCCTCACTCTTCTTCCTCAACTCCCCTTACATAAACTGCTTTAGGAAAAGATGTCACAAATGTATTGCTACATGGTTTGCCCCACAACCTCCTGTTGCCTTCCCATTTGAACAGTGATGGAAAGCAACAGTCTATAGATATCCAGTAATCTGTTGTTTTAGTTGAAGGAACTCAAGTTCACAGAACTAGACCAGCTTGTTCTTGGACACATGGAGTTGAAGAGATGTGATGGAGATTCCTCATACTAATTTTTTTTTTCAAAAACACTGCTTATCACTCAAGAAAATATCTTTAAGCAAAAGGAGAGAATTTCTAACTACATTATTTTCTTTTTGCTTTTTAAAATTTAAATTCAATAGCCAACATATAGTACATCATTAGTTTTTGATGTAGTGTTCAATGATTCATTAATTGTGTATAACTAAACTACATTTTTTAGATTTATTTTAGGATTAAGTAGCAGTGAAGTTCCATGTTGCTGTGGTTTGTTTTCTCTTGTGAAAGGCACCTTAAAATCCTTTAGTACGGTGTGTGGACCCCCACTGCACCCCCTCACAAGTCTGTGCTGGTGTATATGAATCTGCAAGCTGCTCTTTTTTTCAATCTCCTTGCTTATAAGTAACATGAACCTTCCGGGGGACAGATGCACATCACAGATTCGATGTAGAGGAAAAGAAGAAAGTTCTTATCCATAGCCTGTAACTTGGCACTGTCATCAGTTTTAACGTGTTTTTTTTCCCTTTTTCCTTTCATATTTCTAATTAATATCTTCTAAACAGATCCACTCTTGGCTCACGGACAATGAGCTTTGTAGTCAAGGCACTGCAGTTAACTAGCTGGGTGACCTCAGGAAGTCAACCCACTCCACTGAGATCCGGCGCTAATATTACCCGAAAGTATATAAGCAAATGTGCTGGATCAGACAGCTGTGTGGCCATCATCTTGATTATGAATAGTACTTATCAGCTCAACGCCCTTTCACGTAGAGTATGTTTGGTTTTGGGGATGCGTTCTCTGGACACCTGTAGAAGAGAGACAGTGGCAGGAAAAGAGAGCAGTGTTTGTGTATGTTTTTTGTCCACCCCATTACCTAATACTTCCTAGGCTCAGACACTGAGCTCAGTGCTTTGCATGTGTTAGCACACCTATTCCTCAAAACCAGCACTTAGGCATTGCTATCACCATCCCAGTTTTGCAGACGAGTAGGCTGAGCACAGAGAGATTAGTTTATCTACTAGTTATTTAGAGTATGATGCTAGCTAGTGGCCAGCCTGGCATTTGAACCCACACAGTCTACTTTCAGAGTCTGTGCTCTTAAACTACCCTGTGCAGTCTCCACCTGATCCTGTTAAAAGCATCTTTGTCAAAGTAGGTTTGCAAAGAGGGCAGAATGAGGGATAGTAATCCCAACTGGAGAGTTTGCAAAGTTCTTTTGTGTGCCTGCTATGGTGTGCTCAGAAGACGTGCTGCTGGGGAAAGCCAGGTTTATTGCAGAAGGTCCAAGTCCTGCATATGGATGACCCACCTGGTACCCATTGCTGGATGCAGCTGCTGCTTCTGCTCTGCAGGCCAGGAGGTGGCTCTTCACCACACAGATTCACAGTTCCTCGGGGCCCCATCCATCAGCCAGAGGGGACCATCCCCAGAGGGAGCCAGTTGAGTAGCTTGGGTTCTGCTAGGCCTTCCCAGTAAGGGTAAGATGGCAAGTTCAGTACTAAAACCTGTTCTTTTTATGATTTTAAGCCCACATTTTTTCTAGACACAAGTCCAAGTGTTTTGGATCCAAGAGTACAGAATCTTTGGTAGCACTTGTTTTTGAACATTTGGTTATGGAAAGATCCACTGATTTGCCCAAAGCTTGAACAATGAACTCACATTGGACACCAGACCAACAAACACAGATTCCAACTATTCTAGCATCTTGTATCTTTGCTCTCTCCATTCTTATGTTCTGATCTTGTACTTGGCATTCTCTTTGACAAATTTGCCACACGTAAGTGTGATCAAGATTAACAACTGTGGCAAATTTAAGTCATTCTCTATGACAATTGTCAGAGCTTTTGCATATTTTTCATCTCTTTCCCATGAATAAATTGGCAGGTTTGTAAGTAATTATAAGAAGAAAAACTGGAAATGTTTGAGACTTCAAATTGGGTTCTTAAATTATTAATTGGTCAGAGACAACATCATCAGAAGGTCCTAAAACATCCAAACATCCTTCACAGTATGTCTCTACATCTATTTATTCTAAAGCTTTAAATATTAACCATTTTATTATTTTTATATCTACTTTGAAGAAGATGAATTTTTTTTTAAAGATCTTATTTATTTATTCGACAGAGATGGAGACAGCCAGCGAGAGAGGGAACACAAGCAGGGGGAGTGGGAGAGGAAGAAGCAGGCTCATAGCAGAGGAGCCTGATGTGGGGCTCGATCCCACAACGCCGGGATCACGCCCTGAGCCGAAGGCAGACGCTTAACCGCTGTGCCACCCAGGCGCCCCTGAAGAAGATGAAAATTTGATTGTTCCTCCCCAAACTGGATTTGGGCTTGGAGATTAGTTAATCAGGTTCTAAGCCAAGTACTTTTTCAAAATGAACATTGCCTGGATCAAGATTTGGTATACAACCCCTCTGACAGGTACCTGCCAGGAATGCCCCAACGTGGGAAGGGAGTATTAACACTTCCTACCCAAGTTGGCCCTTTACAACAGTATGGTACTATATTGATTTCAATTTTGAATTTTGAATTTTTGTTTTTTTTTTTTTATTTCAATTTTTAAAATAATTCTCTCTTTTAATAACTATCAGAATATTTTATTGGATGATTTATGTGAAAGAAGTTGGACATTAGTTCTCTTCCTCTAAAAACATTTGTGCTTATATGTCAATTGCATCTCAATATAACTGGAAAAGTTTGTGCTTCCTCTTCCACTGAGGTCAGATAATGCCGTTTATAGCTGTGTCTGAGGTCTGTCATGCTTGATCAAATACTAACCTATTGGTTTCAGTTATAGACAAGGAAAGATAGTTCCCCACAACCATTCCTCATTGCTATGCTGTTTTTGCCTTAAAAATCCAGAGACTGATGTAGACACTTTTCATGTAATTCAGACAGAAGTAAATCTCGTTAAAGCAACAATCTGGAAGATGTCATGCATTTCTGTGGTTTTTTTTTTTGTTTTTGGGGGTTTTTTGTTTGTTTGTTTTTTTCCTTTCTCAGCAACAGACTTTTGATCAAATTGTTTGATGATGCTCACCCAGTTTTTATTATTTATTCATTTATTTATTTAAGATTTATTTATTTAAAGATTTATTTATTTATTTGAGAGAGGGAGAGAGCATGGTGGGGAGGCACAGCAGGCAAGGGAGAGGGGAAGCAGACTCCCCACTGAGTGGGGAGCCCTGAGTGGGGCTAATCTCAGGACCCTGAGACCATGACCCCAGCAGAAATCAAGAGTCAGACACTCAGCTGACTGAGCCACCCAGGAGCCCCTCACCCAATTTTTGCATCAGCTTATAACAATAACTGAAGCAGTTCATTTATTAAGGATTATCAAAACACCAAAATGTAATTTGCTGAAAATGATTGCACACTGTGGGATAAGGATAATTTACTGTTTATTATACATTATGCAAGTAAAAATGTGCACACAGAACCCTAAGGACTATCCAGTAGACTTAGGCTAGTTCTTTCTCAGTAGAAATGGATGAAAACTTTTTCAAGTTCTGCTGATCCTTTTCTGTGTGTCTTACCCAATTCCTGGCCCCCAAGTCGGAGTGCTGATTTATCATGTTCTCATTCCATAATCGTTGTTACTATTAGGAAAGAGGTCTTTATCTTTGCATCTTTTCAGTCATCATTATCCAGTGATTTTTGTTGAGATTTGCTCTTTTCATCTTACTCTGCATAATGCTGGCTGCCTGCCTGCCTACCACCCTGAGTGTCTGCTGTGTGCTTCCTTGGCTTGCAGTTCTCTCTGATCCAGGTCCTAGTCCTCGTTAAAAGTCTGTCTTCTGTATCCTCTGACGTACTCTCTTCTTTCATGACTTTGTGTATTCCACAGGGTGTGGCAATAAGGGGCATTTTAAACACATTTGGCAGAGTCACTTCCTGATGGTGGTCCAAACTGATTATGGTTTATCTATTCCTCTAACTCTTACCTTTCACTCAATAGTGAAATCAAGCCACCAGAAAACTTCCCATGTGACAATGTCAAACACTTTTCCTGGCTCCAGTCTCTTTTTTGTGCAAGCTGCCGTTATGCATGTATTTGCTGAGTTGGTAAGCAGAGTTGAATCAATAAAAACTTATTTTCAATACAGGATAGGCTCAGAAAAATAAAATGGCAAATTAAGTGACTAAAAATAATTTAGCAAATTTTTACAAGGTTTTCATAGCAAATTGCAAGTAAAAATATTATATTGTAAATATATTGAGGATGACATTTTTTTAAGGTCATCCAAGGCAATGATGCTGCCTTAACTTCATAATTTTTATGATGCTTAGCATTGTGTCTCGTACTTGAAGGTAATTAATAAATGCTTACATCATGGAATATTTTATTTATGTTTCTTATAACTTGACTACAGTAAGTATTTGATAAATGCTGATGAAGAATAAATAAGTAAATGAAAAAAGTAATTTGTCACAAATACCTAGCTGTCATTGATTGTATTCATACAAGCACATAGACGTTACCAGAATATATTATGGTGTGATGGTTTTTCGTTTTAAAATGCCATAGTATCATTTAGGCAAATCCCTCAGTCTCACTGAACTTGACATTTTGCATCCCTGTAATGTCTATGGTAATCTGTTGTATGATTCTCAGGTCTAGGGAGTTCAGTGGGCAGTGCTTCACTGATCCTGACATTCCCTATTTATCTGTAGGTAGCTGGGTGGAGGAGTAATGGGGAGGAGAACTACTTTTCCATTTCACTCTGTAAAGGAGGTTTGTGCTTGCATCTAGGACAAGTAGAAAAACAGTGCATCATTTATTGAACAAGTTTATCTCTTTTGATGTCAGAGAGAATTTTGATTTATCAAATGCATGTTTTAGAGTGGTACACAAAAGAAGAAAATATACCAGAAATTATTTCTCCAGGCTATGTTTCTTTAACAAAAAAAGATTGTAAATTGTGATTCTACTGTCAGTTAATATTTCCTGTATTGTAAATTCTAACATCTTTATTATATGCCTCTTAAACTGATTCAAGTTTAGAGTACACTATAAAAACAACTCAGGCTGAGTTTATTTGTTTTTCTCTTAACCTTCATTCTACTCATGAGGAGAATTCCATCAACATGGATAGGCCGGAACTCTTCCTACATATCCCACCACATTGGAGGGAACCTTTTACAGCTTACTGTTGAGGTCACAACTCGCCCAAACACTTATGGACCATATAATTTAACCTGGCCAAATGAAGATCCTCGTATAGCATAATAAGGTTTTCTTTGGAATTAAACAAAAAGTAAAGATTATTTCAATCTTAAATTTTGTTTCCAAAGAATTAAAAAAATGAACACCCACTAATTTATTGTATTTATTATTAAAACTAAAAAATAATAAGTATGAAAAAGAAAAATTACTGCCAATCTCATTCATGGATATAGATGTAAAATTAGTATACAAAATACCAGCAAACTGAATCCAACCAGGATCAAATTGGATTAATCTTAACAATGCAAGAATAATTTACCCTTAAGAAATCTGCAAATGTAATTCACCATAATAAATAAAGAGGTTAAAAACTACCTAACCATCTTATTAAATGCAGAAAAATATTGATAAAATTCAATACCTAATCATAACTAAAAAATGAACTCTTGGAAACTAGGATAAGAGAATACTTCACTAAATTGATAAAGGCTATCTTCCAAAAACATTATTCTTTGTATAATAACAAACATTATTCTTTGTAGTGAGACACTAGAAATATTTCCTTTAGGGGCACCTGGGTGGTACAGTCAGTTAAGCATCCAACTCTTGATTTCGACTCAGGTCATGATCTCAGGATCTTGAGATCAAGCCCCCATCGAGCCCTACATCAGGCTCTGCTCTGGGCATGGTGCCTGCTTAAGATTCTCCCTCTCCCTCTCCTTCTCCCTCTGTCCCTCTCCCTCAAAAAGAAGCATTTCCTTTAAAATGAAGAATAATGCAAAAATGTCCACTAATGTTCATTTTATTCAGGATTGCTTTTGAGGTATTGATTAATGAATTAAAATAAGAAATGCAATTATTAGGATTGAAAAAGTAGAAACCAAACTCTTTTCTTGCAAATGGCATGATTGTCTACTTTGGAAATTATCTTCCTCCTCTTCCCCAAAATAAACATTTACAGAAGAATCTAGACACATAAACTACTAAAGAAGAAATATATATATAGCAATTTTTCATGGAAAATTGTATAAGTTGTTGAAAGTTTTTAAAGGGGGAACAAATTAAGTGAAGATATATATCATGTTCATGACTAGGAAGATTAAAAATCATGCATCGTCAATTCCTCACAAACTGATCTCTATAGATTGATCAAAGAAAATCAAATCAAAATCCATAGAGTATTTTCACAGTAACTCGACAAGGTGATTCTAAAATGTATGGAATGGCAGAGGGGCAAACATAGCCAAAACTCTCCTGAAAGATTAAGAAGGCACATACTCTACCTGATATCAAGACTTATAATAAAACTATAGTAATTGAGGAAGTTTATGGTATTGGAGCAGAGACAGAAGAATAGACTTTGGAACAGAATTGATAGCCCAGAAACCAGACCTACATATTTGTGGTTACTTGATTTTGCTACAGATGTCATTGTAAATACCCATGGAAAACAACTATTCAATAAATGATGCTAAATCAATTATATATTAATATAGAAAAGTTGAAATTGGATCCTACCTAATACCACACAATAAAAAATAATTCTGTAAGGATTAAAGACTAAAGTATAAAAGGCAAAGCTTTTAGAAGTTATTATAAGGGAATATCTTTATGAACTCAGGGTAGGGAAATATCTTTTTAAATAAGACAATAAAAAGTGTTAGCCATAAAAGGTTGATGGATTTTAAACAAGGCAATAAAAAGTGTCAGCTGTAAAAGTTTGATGAGGTTGGTAACATTAAAATTAGACATTTCTGTTAATAAAATTACCATAAAGATAATGGGAGAACGAGACTTGCTTTGGAGGAAGGTATTTCCCATACAAAGAAACAAGAAAACATTAGAATTGCAAATAAACAAGTATCTTTGACAAAAAAATGTTCAAAAGAACTATGCAGAAAAGACATGGATAGTCCTTTTACAGAAAAGGTAAATTAATGGCTAATAAACAGATGCAAATATGCTAAACTATATTAGTAATCTGCAAAATCTAAAGTAAAACTATAAAGTGATGCCATTTTATAACATCTAGATTGACAAAAACTAAGAAATCAGGTCATAGCAAGCACTGGGGGAGATTTGAAGTCCTAAGACCTGTCACATACTACCAGTGGGAGTGTAAATTGGTATCACCACCTTAGAAAAGAGTTTGGTATTATCTCATAAAAGTGAACTTGTGAATATTCTCTGGCCTAGTCATTCCTTTCCTGAGTCAATAACTTAGAAATACCCTTACAGTTTTGTGATATATTTAAATGATGGAATATTACTCAGAAATAAAAATGAATCATTTACAACTATAAAGAAATAAGTTGTAGATACAAGCCAGTTGCAGAAATCTATATAAACATGGTACATTTTAAAAATAGAAATCAAAAATACATACGGCAAAACCAGGTAGTACGGATAGATGGATAGATGGATGGATGGACGGACAGACGGACGGATGGATGGATGGATGGATGGATGGATGGAAGGATGGATGGATGTATAGATGTATGATAGATACATGGATATAAATGTAAGTAATATAGTTTCAGAAGACTGTTTTGCAATGGCAATGAAATCAGAAACACAAACCTTAGGACAGTAGGTACCTCTGGGGGGGGGGAATTTAATGAGAACAGAGATAAATGCACGAGACAGCTCTATTAAGCAAAAAACATAATAGGTGATATTTTCTAGCTGTTTCTCATTCATTTTTAACTAAATGTTTTTTAAAGCTTTCTCTTTCAAAAGGTATTGGAGATGGAGAGGAGGGTCTGTGGGTCAGCACTCAACAAATGTTTCCATTTACTTCTCAAAAGAATCAGTAAGCTACATACTACATTACTTATTCTAGAGATGAGAAAACTAAAGCTAAGAAAGTATGCAGTTGACTCTTGAACAACGTGGGGGTTAGGGGCACCAAATCCCCACACAGTCAAAAATCTCCATAGAACTTTTGACTCCCCCTAAAACATAACTACTAATAGGATACTGTTGACCAGGCTTATCACTAACAGTCGATTCACACATATGTTGATTTTACATGTATTATATATTGTATTCTTACAATAAAGTAAGCTAGAGAAAAGAAAATGTTATGAAGAAAATCATAAGGAAGAGAAAATATATTTACAGAATTGTAGTGTATTTATTTTAAAAAATCATGCATAAGTGGACCTGTTTTGTTCACACGTCAGCTGCGATTATCTGTACGACATCACATAGCTCTAAAATGGCAGAACTCAGTTTGGAATTCACATCTGCTTTATGAAGTGCCATTTTTGTAGCAAGGGATTCAATTAAATCATGTGCTATGCCATTATCATCCTTTAAAACCAAAGGACATTTTCCCTGGGAAAAGGAGGACTTTCAATTTGCTTTAAACAAGAAACTAAACTTTTTATAAAACATCCTATGAAGTAGGATGACCTAAATGGTAAGTAGGGGTTATCCACATATCAAAATAGACTGACACACCACCTCATACATATGTGTACTGCATAGATTTTGAGTAATAAAAAAAACAAAAATCACCACCAGAATTAAATTTAAAGGGTAAAATTTGGTATCAAAATCATTACAACCAATACCTTTTAAGTTATAAGAAATAGAAAGATTTCACATCTCTTTTGAAAACTGATTTTAAAACGGTCTCAATATTTGTGGGTCCGTAGATCTCGCTTTTCTTCATGATATAAACCTTTGTATAGAACGTTTCAGTTTTTAGTGACAAGGTACCTTTACAGCAAGTTATCATATTCTTTTAAGTAGGTATAAATTTGAACAAACAAGAGGTAATGATTCCAACAATTTTTGAGATGTTGTTACATTTCCATGAAAAGAAGCATCCCTCTCATTTTGTTTAGAATCATTACTTGCTTTATTGAGGAGCCATTAGTGTTCTGCAAGAATTGTTCTCACATCTGAGACACAAGACCAGGCATTCCAAACACCTCCAGGTTCAGAAAGGTATTTAATAGTCTTAGAGACAGTGAGATCCACCTGATACCAAATTCTAGAAGCAATGTTGTTGTTGTTTTTCTTTCCTTTTCTTTTCTTTTTTCTTTTTTCTTTCTTTTCTTTTCTTTTTTCTTTTCTCTTTTCTTTTCTTTTCTTTTCTTTTCTTTCTTTCTTTCTTTCTTTCTTTCTTTCTTTCTTTCTTTCTTTTCCTTTCCTTTCCTTTCCTTTCCTTTCCTTTTCCTTTCTTTTCTGTAGAGGTCTTAATTCTGGCATGAATCCTACAGATAAGGAGCATCCTGGATGCCTCTGGGAGCTTGGACTTCTGTAAGCCATTCCCCAAGCAATCAGGTGCTCAGTTCCCATTATCGTTAAGTAATTACAGGAAAAGGCAGTAATATCTAAGGTACCTGTCAAAAGCATTGTTGTTTGCTGGGTACTTAAGTAGTAAATGATGGCTGATTCATTCATGGTCCTGCCATGGATCTTTATTCTTTTCCCGTTCAGAATTGGCTCTTCCCACTTCACTCTGGGTGTTTTCAGTTCATGCTGAGAGTAGCAATTCATTCTTGGCAAGGCTTCCCCATGGGCTTGGATTACATAACTTCTGTGTAGCTGGGCTCTGCGCAGGAGGGCAGGCTGGCATGGAGTGGTGGAGGCGGGCCTTAGTGGTCTGTTCAAACTTTCTCAAAACTGATCTGCTTACCCAGGGGCTCTGAAAACTAAAATATTGCAGTCATTTTGCCTGGACTCTGAAAAGGGGTTGTATGGCTCTGCATAATGGATGATGCTCTCTCCTCAGTCAATTTCTGATAAATCTGGAAAATACCCAGACCCCGGCCTTGCAAACCACACCCTTTCTCAGAGCCAACCAGCTGAGTATTGATTCCCACTGGAATAAATACTTTTTAAAAGGCCAAACCTGAGGTTTAGAGGTGTGTAAGCTATCGCATCAACTTTTACTTTCCTATAACCTTCACTAATTCTTTTGCTTTGGTGACAAAGGGATAGAAATAGAGTTAAACTTTATGTATATATTCTGTTTTATGGGAGCTTTAAGGAAAGAGAAGAATTGAAAATTCCTTTTTTGTTCCTTTTACACATTTTTTTACATGTGTTTACCTGAGATCCCTACAAGACCATAAGCTCCCAAAAGCTAGGAGTACATTTTCTTTTTTCTAGTCTTCTTTTCTATTCTTCTCACATTGCCCCATGGCTGGTACATGGTTGTGTTATGAAAGAAAAGCTTAATGAATTGATTTATGACCTTATTGCAATCTTATAGGATCTCCTTAAAGTAGGTCCCTATAAGTGTCCTCATAATTATAGAAACTAGAATCTTAAAGTTAACATACAAGTACAGGGGCATTGCTGAAATTAAGAAATCTCAAAAAATGACTGGGAGCATGTCCTCTTGTAAAATGCTGGAGTATGTGCCCGTAGCAAATCCACTGATTGCTTAAATAGGAAGTCCTAGAAAATTGTCTGAATATATGCATCTAATTTGACATCTATCATTCTCTCCGGGTGACTGAGTTCTTAATTTGCTAGATCAAACATTTATGATAGCCTTGAAAACCACAGATCTCAAATCTTGGCTTATATATGCAAATGAATAGAATAAACTAGAGATTCAGTGTAACAAAGGCAAAAACTCTGAAACGTTCAGTTATATGACATAAGCCAAAGGAAAAAAAATGAGTCTTCTTGGACATTAAACATCCCATACAAATACTGCAATGCCAGTGAAACTGATCATTAAGTGTTTAATTTTCTTGAGATAGAAAACAAAATTTTACATTATGCTGAAAGGATTCGGCAATACCTGTTGCCCTAGCACCAACTAGCTTCACAGACTGGAACCTGGAGCTCCTGAGCCAATACCCATCAAGACCGGCTCTTGGGGAAATGATGAAGGTCCTGGTATGACTGGAAAGAGAGCCATGGGCCCACAGGGCTTCCACACTGGAACCTTCTACTGGATTCTGCACACTTTTACTCTTAAACCCTGGACAAGTTCGGTTTGGTTCTGACTGCTTCCAGATCTCCATCTCTTTTTTTTTCCTGAGAGCCAAGACCTCTATCTTCTACTTCCAGTATCTGGCTCTAGCCTTACCACTTACTAACTAGTAGATCTTGAGCTGGTTACTTAATCTCAATTTTAATCTTTAATCATAACCTTAAAATGAGGATATTAATTTATAGGACTGTTATAAGGATTAAATGTAAAGTACTTTTTACAGTGCCTTACATATACCACACTCTACATCAATGGTAGATACTACTGCTACTTATAGTCCAATATGGACAGACTTCTACCTACAACCCATCTTCAGTTATCACCTCTGATAAGACATACCTATTGTTCCTTCTACATCCACATTAGCTTAAATATTTTGAGTATCATTGCTAGCCAAGATTAGATTAGATGAGCTGGCCTTTGAACACCAGCATTTGCAAAGCTGGCCAACCAATGTGAAGCCCAGCCTTGTTGGTTGGAGTCTCTTTGTTTTTTTCTTACTTTCCTTGCCTGTCAACCCATGGATAAAATACTGCACAATGATAGCAGGTAAGCAGACAATGTGTTTTATGAACCTGGGTGGCAAGTGAATTTTGTCAACCTAACTTCTATGCAAGTGTGGTAAATTACAAAGGCATAAAACAACAATAATGACCATCTCTGGCTCTGAGAAACCCAATGAGACAATCTCCTTTATTCTGCAAAGGCCCACAGGGTTCATTTCTTCCCCTTAGCAGCCCAAGTCTTCTGGCAAGTAATGTGTAGTAGTTTCTCTGCCCTACACTCTGTAGGGTTCAGTAAGGGCTGTAGTTTGCTGTCTTGATGCTCCTGATGGCCAGAGCCAAGGTGGGCATCACCTCACGTTTATATTTCCTTAGATAAATTGTTTTTTTTAAATTTGTGGTGCTCGCCCTACTTCTCAGTGACCCCCTTTCCATTGTCATTCACATTCTCTGACTGAGCTCAGGAAGTTCTCTCTCTAACCAGCCATAAATTTGCTCCCCAGGCTCCCCAGTGGTGCTGGTGTGCAGTGAAGAGAAGATGCTCTCCTTGAGTGCTATAGTGTTCCAATTCCTTTTTAGACATGTTCACCATCTTACAGCATCTTCTCCAGGGACAGATTCTTCTCTGTCTGCTGGTATTTTGGGTAATACCAATGGCCATAAACTGATCCACTGCAGCCATCACCTCTCGCCTTCAGCTTCATGTAGTATGTCAAAACCACCTCTGTCTTGCAAGACAGAGGACCGGACACTAAGCAGATTCTTTATTCTTTCCTTGTTCAATGTAGAATTAATGGATTCTTCTCACCAAGAAAAAAAGCTAAGTTGGAGCTTTGCCAGCTCTGTGGCAGAAAGCTGTGCCAGAAAGCTAAGTCTGTGGATGCTGCTTTTTTCCTATCTCAGGGAGAGTTCCTTGCCTGCTCTAGGAACTCAGAGATGCTGGGGGCATCCTAACTCCAGCTGCCCATCCTTGCTTAAAATTTTTGTCCTCATACTGATGGTTGTAGCCTGTAGAATCATTGCCTTCTCAAGGGCCATATGCACCCCAATGTTCATAGCAGCAATGTCCACAATAGCTAAATCGTGGAAGGAGCCGAGATGCCCTTCAACAGATGACTGGATTAAGAAGTTGTGGTCCATATATACAATGGAATATTACTCAGCTATCAGAAAGAACAAGTTCTCAACATTTGCTACAACATGGACGGCACTGAAGGAGATAGTGCTAAGTGAAATAAGTCAAGCAGAGAAAGACAACTATCATATGATTTCTCTCATCTATGGAACATAAGAACTAGGATGATAGGTAGGGGAAGAAAGGGATAAAGAAAGGGGGGGTAATCAGAAGGGGGAATGAAACATGAGAGACTATGGACTATGAGAAACAAACTGAGAGCCTCAGAGGGGAGGGGGGTGGGGGAATGGGATAGACCGGTGATGGGTAGTAAGGAGGGCACGTATTGCATGGTGCACTGGGTGTTATACACAACTAATGACTCATAGAGCCTTACATCGGAAACCAGGGTTGTACTGTATGGTGACTAACATAATATAATAAAAAATCATTAAAAAAAAAAGAATCATTGCCTTCTCAGAACATTTCTTTCTCTCCTCTCTCTCTTTAAGATTTATTTATTTATTTGAGAGAGAGAGAGAAGGAAAGAATGTTGGGGATGGGGGCAGAAGGAGAGGGAAGAGAGAGAATCTCAAGCAGACTCCCCACTGAGTGCAGAGCCCCATGTGGGGCTTGATCTCACGACCCTGAGATCATGACCTGAGCCAAAACCAAGAGTCAGAACCTTAACTAACTGAGCACCCAGGTGCCCCTCAGAACATTTCTCTAAATCATGTTTTTCAAATTCCTTTGAACCCATAGAAACAAAAGTTTCATTCAACATTCTTCTTTACTATGGGCTATGCTCTTTAATATTTTCTGTTCTACTCTGCTCTATTCCACCCTTTAAAAATAATGGCCACACCCATTACGTTGATTTTTTTTAACCCATGAATATGTTAAAACCCACAGTTTGAAAAATACTGTATTAAGAACTTATTCATGCAAATTTATTGACATTCTGTCATGGTCTCTTTAGTGAGGGCACTTATTCCCACCTCACAGAGGCTTCCCTGATCACCAAATCCCAAATAGGTCATTGATAATACTTTTTGTCATAGATCTTTGTTATTCCTTTCATAACATTTGTAGCAATCTGTATGTATGCTATCCATTTGTTTATGTCCTGATTTCTATCTCCTTAAAATGAAAATCCACAAAGGCTGGAGTTGGTCTTGTCATCACTATGCTCCCCACATGAAGTCCCCGGCACAGCTTAGCTGAATTGTTGAATTAATGGATGGAACCTTCACAACATACATATATACAAGGAAACCTGGTTCTTGGGGTCATTTTGATTATTTGTCCATTTCACTTACTTGATTCTGGCTAATTTTTTTTTTAAAGGAGGGAACTTCTTTTCATTTGAGGACTATAAGGTCATTCATGCCATGAAAAAAGCAGAAGCAAGGAGCTTCAGGGATCAAGGCAGTGTATATAGGGGGGACTGTCTTTTTAGGGCAACATCATGAGGTTAAATCATCTTTACTCACTGTTCAAATTCCTAGAAAAGAGCATTTGATTGGCTGAACTTGTATCTCATGTCCTTGTTTTGTGTAGGAGAGGACAGAGCACTTTCCTGAGGGTGATATTTCATGCAATGGGGGTAATGCTGTATACTTAGTTACTCAAAGAAAAACTGATGCTCTTACCACAGATAAGACTGTATGGGCAAAGCCAATGAGGTCCATTGTGCACATGTTTTTATGACTGCCATTCTTGCCAGAATTAACAATGACAGTCTGGGTGTGATGGTGGCCAAGGACCTAAGATAATATATCTTAGTCTTGTAAACACTTTATTTCTTCACATCTCCCTATAACTAATAGGTCTCCTATGGAAGACATCTGTTTTACTGTGATTTTGTATTTGTATTATTATTAATCCATTTATTGGAAAAGTATGTAAGATGCCATATTGTGTTCAGTAATAAATGAGGCACCTTGGAAATTTATAAGGTAAAAATGGGACATGGTACTCCCCTCTCTAGAAATTTATAGTCCAAATGGGAGTCAGGACATTTGACACATTAAGTAAGTGATGCAATATAGGCTTGTATCAAAATTTGTAACATAAATGATGGCTTTTCTCCTATTTTGCATTTCTGAAAAGAAGCTAAAATTCTTTGAAGGCATTTCTAGAAAGTAGCTGAAATTCCTCTAAATTCTTTGAATTAGTTAGAATGAAAAATATAGTTGTTTTCCTTCACTCTAAACCTCCTTGGACAGTTGTTTGAGTTGTTAGTTTATTTAACATAGGGATAAGGAAAAGAAAGACATTCACGATGAAGACTACATTTCTGTTGCGGGCATTTGGACAGGTATTGTGACCTTCCATTGGAAGGTAACAGATTTTGCAGTGTGAGGAGGGATAGTAGGACATGGTGTGGGACAAGGTAAAGTTAAGCTGCTTGATCTTCCACCACACTTATCTTCACTCCTTCTGCGAGGAATGCGTGTCTGCCAGTAGTAAAAGAAAGAAATCCAAGGAGAGAGAGATGACTCAGAAAGAAATAATTGAACTAGCAGAAAAAAATTATTTAAGCTCATTTACACTTATTTAGTGAAACAGAAAGACCCCTATTAACTGAGTCCAATTTAGTAAACCTTAGAAGAAAGAATGAGGATAAAATTCAAGTAAACAAAATGGATAATAGTATTTGTGTCTTGAAAGTACATTTATCTTTCTTGATGAAAATATATACAAATTTCATAATGTCAGTTCTAGAATTTCCAAACTAATATATTGGGATAGAAAATGAAAAGGAAAAATATTCGACCCCTGTGTAGTCTATGGAACAGACTCAATGATTTTGTCATATAACTTCATTCAGTTTCAGCAGTGTCATTTCCTTTTAATTATTCTTGATGCTTCACAATTGATTGGGGCTACAAAATCCTTTAAAAATAGCACTTCCCAAAGTTTGCTGCATGGAACCCTAGCTACATGAGAATTTAATGTTCAATATAGGAGGGAAGAGAACAGGCCAGGAAGGTACTGGGGCAAACAAAGTGCATGTTTATTTCTCAAGAGCATTTCAGAGTCACCAAGGTGAGAAGTAGTTCTACTTCTGAAACTTATTTAACCATCCTTTCTTTTCTCTTTTTCTACAGAGAATCATAAAGGTTTATCATTGTGTGCAAACATTTTGGAAAATGTTAGATTAGATTATCTAAATATTGCTTTGTGGTATTTTCTCATTCTACAGAAACATTGTTTTGCAAGTACTGGCATTTACTGTCTATGATTTCAGAAGCCCTGCAGGGGCTATCAAGCGTGTTTTTAAAAAATAAGAATTAAGTGTTTTCTGATATTGATGAACTATCATTTATGATATTAAGATCGATACACATCCTCATTATGATATAAGGTATCACCCTAGTGAATTATTTGTTTAAAGATTTTATTTATTTATTAGAAAGAGTATGAGAGAGGGAGAGAGAGCGAGCACAACAGGGGGGAGGGGCAAAGGGAGAGGGAGAAGTAGACTCCCCACTGAGCAGGGAACCCAACACAGGGCTCCATCCCAGGACCCTGGGATCATGACCTGAGACGTCAGGCAGGTGTTTAACTAACTGAGCCACCCAGGTTCTCCCACCTTAGTGAATTAAATGTGATAATTTAACACTTATTCATATGTTATATATATTTAGAATACAACATGGTGTAAAACTTACTGAACCTCTCTCCCTTGTTGCGCTTTCCCTGTGCTTCCTTAATCTATACAAGTGAGTACCTCTGTCTCATTTAGGACATATGCAACATAAAGTGCCATTGTGTGACTGTGTGTATTCCAGATTTCACAAGCTTGAATGACTCTTACCTCTTCGTTTGGCTGTTTTTTATTTTGTTCAGGTATAGTGTGTTTCAATTCACAATTTACGTTTTTTAAAGATAATGATTAATTCTACAAGTCAAACAGTTATTTACAGAGTGGCTCATGAATTGTATGACACAATTGTAGTATTAGTCTTTGGGTGGCATAGATTATGCAATGAACTATATGGTGCTCTCTGCCTCTTAGTCTTGTTTGTATTTCTTAGAGCCTAAATGGGATCTTTGCTATCATTGACCCCATTATGGTGAATTGCAACAAATAATCCAACTAATGATACTCTATGCCTGGAAAGTTCTATGGGACTATTCTTTTCCTATGGAGACAGATGGTTTAGCAATGACCCACAATGCTAGCTCTTAGATTCATGTTTTCCTTTTGGTCATATCCCACCAGAGCCAAAGGCTGAACTATGCATAAAACCATCACATAAATATATTCACATCAAACTTGTTCCAGCATAGTGACTGGTTGTTTTGAATAAATGACATTTCACTGTGTAGTGCTGACAATGGTTGTTTTTCCCTAGAGAGTGTTAGAAAAAGGCACCAGCCAGCAAGTGAAACTAGACACTCCAAATGGAATGCATTGTTATAATGTCTCAAGTGTTTTAGTCTTGCTTTTTAAAGTAAGGAAGTTTGTTTTGCTTTGTAAGAGGTGAAGCAAAACGGGAGGCATTTAGTAACCAAAGTTGGCAAGACTGGAGATGGCCAAAGTCCTAGGACCCATGTCTCCTAATGAACCAGATAACTCTGCCCTCTGCCATGGCTACCTACTCTGCATCCATCAATGACCATGGTCCACTAAAGCTAAAACAATCAAGAGAGTAACATTTTAAAAAAGTTCCTCAAAATACAAGCAATAACCTCAGCATACCCTGATGGGAATGGGTCAGTATCATAAATGGAAAGATCAGCAAAATATAATTTATTCAATAATTCATGAAATGAGACTGAAAAAGCAGGAAATGAGGCTTAAGGAACTTCAAAATTAGGGCAAGAGTATAAATCTTTTCTCAGATCTATAGGAATCATGCATTAATTCATGAAAAAGAGAAAATGCACAACCAGTAGGGTAATTGAGCATAGAAATTAGGATGAAGAAGAAATTTGTTAAGTGTGAAATCGCAAGAATGACAAAGAAGGGCTTTCACATAGCCCATGACCTATGAAATGATTGTCTACTCACAGAATAAAACTTTTTTTTTACTCCAAGTGTCAGGAAGAATGTGCTGAAGGTAGGGAAAGAGGGATGCATCCCATTGGGTGAAAAAATATGTCTTCCCAACTCATTTTTAAAAGATTCCTTCTAGATTCCTTCTTTTTCCCTAGAACTCCCAGTGTTCAACAAATCATCCAGGATGACCTATCCTAATTCCTAAATAACTCCCACCTCTACTTTTCTCACAGTGCCCACTTTCACTGCATTAGTTCATCATCCCATCATTCTTTCCCGGACTACCAAAGTCACCTTCGAACAGATCTCCCCCTCCCACATTTTTTTCAATGCTTCTCGGCAGAAGACTCCTACTGCTGACAGAGTGATCTTTCTAAAACACAAATGTGATTTTCATCCTGTAATTCAAAATCCTTTATTGATGACCCATCCCCTTCATGATGAAAATGAACTTGAGCAAGAAGTGAGGATTTTTATCACCTTGACTCTCCAATCTGGCTGCTTCATAAAATGCACCCCATATACCTGGCTCACTCTTACTTATCTTTGCATACTCTTGGGAACAGCCCATTCAAGAGGACTTTCTGGAGTATTCCAACACCATCCACCCTCCCAGTATGTGGCAGGAGCCCTCCACCTTCTGGTAGGCCACCCTGTACATCACTTTCTCAGGGCATTTGTCACATGTATCGTGACTATCTATTTTCTTAGCTATGTCCTTCTCTAGACCATAAGCAACTCTGCCATTTGATAGATCTCAACTGGTTACTGATATTATTATTATACATTAATGATGTAATGGTCTCCCTACACTGTGCACAAAGACTTGAGAATTTTCTTTTATTTGACGTATGTAACTTCCAGACAATGATTCCATTCAATAAATAACCACAGAAGGACCACGACAGGTCCAGCACTGATGGTGTTGCCCCCATTTGTTTGCTTCACTTCACAATGACACTACATCGTAAGATTTGTCATTCCCTTCTCAGATGAGGAAAAGGAGGTCTTCATCTGTACTGAGGTCCCAGAGTTATTGCAACTACCTGGTCTGAGTCCAAACCCACACTCTGTCCACTTCCTTCTCCCCCACCCACCAGTTTTATTGAGAAATAATTGACACACATCACTGTAGAGGTTCAAGGTGTACAGAATGATGATGTGAATTACATACACATTGTGAAATGATGACCACAATAGGTTCAGCTAACATCCATCTTCTCACACAGATACAACAAAAATAAAAGAAAGAAGAAAAAAATGTTTCTTTTTATGATGAACTCTTAGGATTTACTCTCCTAACAATTTTTTTCTGTATAACATACGATAACTTTAATCATCATGTTGTATCATGTCCCAGATATTTATTTTATAAGTGGAAGGTTTGTGGCTTTTGAGCACCTTCTTTCCCTTCCCCCTACCCCTTACCTCCCACCTCTGGTAACCACAAATCTGATCTCCTTTTCTATGCATTTAATTGTTGTTGTTTTAGGATTCCACCTATAAGTGAGATCACACAGTATATGTCTTTCTCTGTCTGAGTTATTTCACATAGCATAATGCCTTCAAGGTCCATCGATATTGTCAAAATGTATCACTTAGCATGATGTTTTCAAAGTTCATACATATTGTCAAAAATGGTGACCATTTCTGGTGACTAACATAATAAAAAATTATTATAAAAAAGGTAGTATTTCTTCATTTTTTGAGGCTGAACAATATTCCATTTTATATATATGTATATATAAATATGTATATATATCACACAAACACACACACACACGTACACACACACATACACATACATATACACACCACAACTTCTTTATCCATCCACCCACTGATGGACATTTAGGTTGCTTCCATGTCTTGGCTATTGTAAATAATTCTGCAATGAACAAGGGGGCATGTATTTTTTTTGAGATAGTGTTTTCATTTCCTTCAGATAAATACCCAGAAGTGGAATTGCAGGATTATGTGGTTGTTCTAATTTTTTGAGGATCCTCCATGTGGTTTCCATAGTGGCTTCACCAATTTACATTCCCACCAACAGTGCACAAGGCTTCCCTTTCCTGCACATCCACTCCAGCATTTGTTACCTCTTGTCTTTGTGATGATGGCTATTTTAATAGTCATGAGGTGATATCTCCCTATAGTTTTGATTTGCATTTCAGTAATGACTAGTGATGTTGGGCTTCTTTTCATATACCTGTTGGCCTTTCACATACAGCATACCTCAGAGATACTGCAGGTTGGGTTCCAGACCAACACAATAAAGTGAATATTGCAATAAAGGGAGTCAAATGAATTTTTTGGTTTCCCAGTGCATGTAAAAGTTAATATTATACTGTAGTTTATTAAATGTTCAATGGCATTGTGTCTGAAAACACAATGTATATACTTTAATTAAAAATACTTTATTGCTAAAAATGCTAACCATCATCTGAACTTTCAGTGAGTTGAGTGGTAATCTTTTTGCTGGTGGAGGGTCTTGCATCATTGATGACTGCTGAGTGACCAGGATGGTGATTTCTGAAGGTTGAGGTGGCTGTG
Source organism: Ursus maritimus (assembly GCF_017311325.1). Lineage (NCBI taxonomy): Eukaryota > Metazoa > Chordata > Mammalia > Carnivora > Ursidae > Ursus > Ursus maritimus. Next base: position 8,037,451 of record NW_024427107.1, read on the forward strand.
GCAATTTCTTAAAATATGACAATGAAGTTTGCTGCATCAATCAACTCTTTCTTTCATGAATGATTTCTCTATAGCATGTGATGCTATTTGACAGCATTTTAGTCACAGTAGAACTTCTTTCAAAATTGGAGTCAATCCTCTCAAATCCTATTGATGCTTTATCAACTAAATTAATGTCATATTCTAAGTCCTTGGTTGTCATTTCAACAATCATCACAACATCTTCATCAGGAATAGATCCCATCTCAAGAAACCACTTTCTTTGCTCATCCATAAGAAGCAACTCCTTATCTATTAAAATTTTACTATAAGATTGTAGCAATTCAGTCACATTTTCAAACTCCACTTCTAATTCTAGTTCTTTTGCTATTTCCACCCCATCTGCCGTTACTTCCTCTACTGATCTTGAATCCCTCAAAGTCATCAATGAGAGTTGGAATCAGCTTCTTCCAAATTCCTATTAATATTGATAGTTTGGCCTCTTCCCATGATCAGGAATGTTCTTCACAGCATTTAGTATGGTGAATCCTTCAGAAGAGTCTCAATTTACTTTGTCCAGATCCTTCAGAGGAATAACTGTATATGGCAGGTATGGCCTTACAAAATGTATTTCTTAAATCATAGGACTTGAAAGTAAAATTACTCCTTGATCCATGAGCTGCAGAATGTACATGAATCTCATCGTACATGCCTATCAGAACTCTTGGGTGACTACCTGAATTGTCCACAAAAAGTAATATTTTGAAAGTAATATTTTGGTTACAATTTGCTTGAAATGTCTTTTTCCATCCCTTCTCTCTCAGTCTATGTGTGTATAAGGCTAAAGCAAGTTCGTAGTGGGCAGAATATCATTAGATCTTATTTTTAAATTTATTTATTTATTTATTTATCAGAGAGATAGGGAGAGAGCAAGCAGAGGGAGAAACAGGCTCCCTGCTGAGCAAGGAGCTTGATGCAGGACTCAATCCCAGGACACTATGATCATGACCTGAGCCTAAGGCAGATGCTTAACTGACTGAGCCACCCAGCATCCCTGGGTCTTATTTTTTTTTTTTAATTCATTCAGCTGTTCTATGTATTTTGATTGGAAAATTTAATCCATTTATGTTTAAAGTAATTATTGGTAGATAAAGAGTTCTTATTTTCATTTTGTTAATTATTTTCTGGTTGTTTTGTGGATCCATTGTTCCCCTTTTTTTTAATCCTGCTCTCTTTTTTTGTGTGTTTTGATGCTTTTTTGAATCAGTATGCTTTGACTTCTTTATCATGTTCTTTTGTGTAATTACTATAAGCTTTCTTTTATGGCTACCATGAGGCTTACATAAAGCATCTTAGAGTTATAACACACTATTTTAAGCTGATAACAACTTACCTTTAATAGAATTTTCAACTTGTACATTTCTACTTCTCCGCCTAGATTTTAGGTTATTGCTGTTACAATATACATATTTTTATATATTGTGTAGCTAATAACAGATGGTTATTGTTATAGGTTTGTTGGGTTTTTTTACTATGTTCATTTTTTTGAAGTTTTCAACTAGAATTGCAAGTGAATTATACACCAGTATCACAGAATTACAGAATATAACTTTGACTATATATTTACTATAACTAATGAGTTTCACACCACCTTTTTATGTTTTTATGATGTTAATTAACATCCTTTTACTTTCACTCAAAGAACTCCCTTTAGCATTTCTTGTAAGCTCTGCTGGTGGTAATGAACACTTTTAGCTTTTTGTTTGTTCATTTGAGAGTCCTTATGTACACATTTGAGTACTGGGGCTCTTCTTCCAGACTCTCTGGTTTGCTTTGACAGAGACAGATCTTCACCAGTCTGCTTAATTTGTGTTTATGGGTGTGTTTTGGGTAATGTACTATTATGGTCTATTTTTGGGTGAAGCAACCATTTGAGCTCTGAGGTTGGGGATGGAGGATGTGCCACTGGCTGAGAATAGTTGGATAGGACTCTTGGCTTCATTCCTATCCAAGTGAAGCTGTAGGATGAGCTCTGTAGTTGCCTGGATTCTCTGTCTAGGCTTTCTAGATGGTTGGGACTGGGTACTATATTCAGTAGTAGATGGGGCTATGAATTAGTTTTCCCACTTTGGTAGAGCAGCAGGATGGGCTCTATGGCATGTACAACTTGAATGGGAATCAGGCAAGAGTTTGCACTGAATTCCCTGATGCGGTGAGGCTACCAGTTTTGCTCTACAGGTGGGGGAAGCCAAGGGCTGTGCTTTCTTTTCAAATGCCACTGTATGTAATGCTGTTGAATGGGCTCTGCAACTTCCTTTGTGCTCTGGTTAAGTTCCCTGGTAAATCAGACTGGAGGCTATGTTCAGCAATGAGCGGAGCTATGAGTTAGTTTCCTTGCCTGGGCACAGTGGGAGAAGCAGCTCTAAAGCTGGTAAAGCTTTTTGTTGTTGTTGTCTTAACTCAAGCCAACCCACACCCCATGTTCCCTGGCCAAACAGTCTACTGGTTTTGCTCTGCAAACTATTGGCTCTGTCTGCCCTTCTTAGCTCAACCACACGACGCCACAGCTTTCTGGTGTTTTCTCCAGGCCTTCTGGTCAGATGGGGCTTGGGAGGCATCTATGTCTTACTATGTCTTAGCCTCTTGCCTGGGTGGGGAGGGGAGGGACTGCACATGCTTGTTGTTCCAAACCCCTCCCCACTTCTTCATCACAGTCATAGTCCCAGGCTGGCTGGCAGATTCCTCTGAGATCCCCATGGGGCAAGATCCAAGTAGTGGCTCCCATAAAGCCACCCACAGTGCTGGGGCGGGGGCTTGTCTCTTCTGGATTCTCTTCTCCCACTGCAGGAACCAGAAGCTCTAGGGAGACTCTCCGTGTGGTGCTGCACTGGCTTGGGAGAGGGGCAATGTGGTCAGCATGTAGCCACCTCTCCTACCTTACAGTGTAGTCTGTCTGGTCCCCAGTGATGCAAGGGATACCTTAGCTCCCCGCCGTGTACAAGATTCTCTCAGTGGTGTCTTGTTCATGATTAAATATTAGTTGTTCTTGTGAGGGGGAGCAAAGTCAGGATGGTGATGCCACCAACTTATTGACCTTTCTCCAATTTTGATCAAGAATAATAATGTCTCTTCTTTAAGATAGGGAAAGAAAATTAGTTGCCTGAACCAATGGGCCTAGAAAGGACTCTGGCTGAGCTGCCTGACTCAGGGTTGCAATGGGACATCTGCACAAACAGCCAGAGAACTCTGAGGAGACAGGCAGGAAAAAGAGAGGGTGGAAGGGTAGGGTTAGGGCCAAAGGAATGGCACCAGCCCACAGTCTGTGCCATCCAGCTGTCCTCGTGCTGTGTGGCGTGGCCAGAACCTACAGCCCAGACTCATCCTCCTATGCATGACTGTCATTGGTTCTGCACCCACCACATAATGCCATTACTGGCTTTAGCACCCCTGTCGTATGGGAACAGAAAGTCAAAGATAGAAGACCAAAACCATGCATAGCTTTGAATATAGCAAATCTTATAACATACTCATTCATTACAATTTACTGTGAATATTCAATATCAGAAAGAGCCACTTGGGAAAAACTATTCTTCATCTAAAGAAGATGAACCTACAGGAAATGGTAACTTTTAAGGAAAGTCAAATTTTAAGGTAAAGTTGTTTGAGAGTGTATTTTATTTATTTTGTATTATTTATTTGACTTACTACCAGCATTTTCATTGCTCAAAAGCCTTGGGCTCATGTGTGAAATATAAATGGAATAATTAAACCTAAGAGTCAAAATCTCCACAAAGGAAAAAAAAAATCAATGCAATGCTATTGTTTACAATTTAATTGAAAAAATCACTTAAAACATGTAACAAATTAAAGAACTTAATAAGGGATTCATGCTCCTCTCCAAAATGAGGAAATTGACTCTAATTTATTGTAGGCTTCCTACTGTTATTTCTTGTATAGTAGGACCATATTCATATTTCTCATAACTTACCATAGTTGTAATTATTTTCTTTTTTTTTTTAATTTATTTATTTACTTTAGAGAGTGAGCACATGCAAGGGAGTGGGGAGAGGGGGAAGGAGAGGGAGAGAAATCCCTGCTGAGCACAGATTCCCAATGCAGGGCTCCATCCAAGGACCCCAAGATCATGACCTGAACTGAAATCGAGAGTCAGATGCTCAACTCACTAAGGACCCAGGCGGCCCTGTAATTATTCTATTTCTTTTCATTTTGTGTGTTTCATTAAATATTTGTTGAAATGTCTAAATGAATGTATGTATATATAATATGTATATATGTGTATGTGTGTATGTATCTTTGTATACACACACACACACACACACACACACACTTCTATTTCTGTCTCTAAACTGTGATTCTGGATCCAGAAATTTATTAAAAGAAAGTGTTAGCCAACAGACACATGAAAAAATGCTTCACATCACAGGGAAATACAAATCAAAACTACAATGAAATACCACATCACACCAGTCAGAACGGCTAAAATGAACAAGTCAGGAAACAACAAACTTTGGCAAGGATGCAGAGAAAGGGGAACCTCTTACACTGTTTGTGGGAATGCAAGCTGGTACAGCCACTCTGGAAAACAGTATGGAGTTTCCTCAAGATGTTAAGAATAGAACTACCCTATGACCCAGCAATTGCACTACTAGGTATTTACCCCAAATATACAAATGTAGTGATCCAAAGGGGCACCTGCATGCCAATGTTTATAGCAGCAATGTCCACAATAGCCAAACTGTGGAAAGAGCCGAGATGTCCATCAACAGATAAATGGATAAAGAAGATGTGGTATATATATGCAATGGACTATTACTCAGCCATCAGAAAGGATGAATACTCACCATTTACATCAGTGTGGATGGAACTACAGGGTATTATGCTGAGAAATACATCAATCAGAGAAAGACAATTATCATATGGTTTTACTCATATGTGGAATATAAGAAACAACACAGTGGATCATAGGGGAAGAGAGGGAAAACTGAATGGGTAGTCAACAGAGAGGGAGAAAAACCATGAGAGACTCTTGACTATAGGAAACAAACTGGGGGTTGGTGGAGGAGAGAGGAGGTACATGGGAGAATGGTGTAATTGGGTGATGGGCATTAAAGGCCATGTGATTCGATGAACACAACTGATAAATTATTGAACACCACATCTGAAACTAATGATGTGCTATATGTTGGCTAATTGAATTTAAACGAAAGAAAGAAAGAAAGAAAGAAAGAAAGAAAGAAAGAAAGAAAGAAAGAAAGAAAGAAAGACAAAAGAAAATGTTGTCTCTAAACACCCCGATCGTGGGGCTCCCTTCCATTTGGCTGATGTTTGATTAAAGAAGAATCAGTTCACTTCAGTCAGCAATTTCTGCATCTTGCCATTCAAGCATTTTTCTTCCTAAAGAACCGAATAAAATCTTTGTGAAGGAGCAGAGCAACAGCTGCTGTCCCCAACAGGAATTATGCTATTAGATGTCTGTGGCCAGGTTCCCAAACTAAGCCTACCTGCCCTGGATAAGGATCCTCATGGTCCTTGCTTAAATCTGTTCTGCCTGTTATGTAGGCAGCAATGGAAGCCTGCCCTACACTTTGTGTTCACTGTCCACATTTTGTTGATTTCAGCTCAGCAGTCTGACCAAAGCTTCTGGGCAGCCCACAGGTTGTGAACGAAAGAGCAAAGGAAAGGAAAGAGGGAGCAGGGAAACATGGAGTGATGGGGGTGAGGTGTATCCTTTGCCTTGCGCTCTCCTCTTCCTAGGAATCTGATGGATTCCTTTAGTTGTTTCTGCCTTCTCCATACCTACACTGCAGCTTTTGACTTATTTGGAGTGTAGTCCAGGGCTAGAAGCAGAGTAAGTGCTCAGTAAATGGGTGGATGGATGGTTGGATGAAAAGAAGGGAAAGAAGGAGGGAGGTAGGAAGAAATTGAACACTATTTCTCTCATATTGAAATACACCTTTCTACCTGGGTTTCTTCTCTCTGGCCAATCTTCTCTATCTTTGTCATTATCTGCATATCCTTCTCTCCAGCCCTTTGTCCCCTGTGTATCTCTATTCTCCATTCTTGTGACTACTACATTTTTGTGGTTTCCCATAGGATTCCCCTGGCCTCCCTATAAGATCTGGGTCCTGCATTGCCAAACTCCAATCTAACATTCTCCATAATGCACCTGCCATAGTCTCAAACCAAATATAGCTATTGCCAAATTCATCAGTTTTTTTGTTTTTGCTTTTGTTTTTTACCCTTAACTTCTCCAGGTTTTCCTGGTCCCTATGTAAATCATTATTCTTTTGTGTACCTGGGCTTGAAATCTCATAGTCATCTTTGTTGTCTCTCCTTTGCCTAGTTTGCTTTGTTTCAGCCTTTGCTGTGCCCCCGCTCATCCCCAGCCCCCAACTCGCTCTTTTCTCTTACTCTGTGCTCATTGTGTAGCAATTGTTTTCTAAGCAGGCTTCCTGACTCCATTTTCTTTCCACTAAAGTTGATACTATCCACTGAAGAACAATTAATTTTCCCAAATTACTTCTCTGTTCATGTTACTCTCTGATTTAAAAATCTCCAGTGACTTGTTATGGCTTAAGGCAGTGGTTTCCCAGAATTTTAGATATGATAGAGCAGTAAATAAAGCGATTAGAAAAAAATCAAAACTAGAAAAAAATCAGGGAGGGAAATCTCTTATTTCTCCTAGTAAAGACATTTTAAACATCACTGTTTGTGGTAGCCATCATTACACTTGGGAAAAGATGTTTAATCCTAAAAAGGGGCAAAGTAGTTTGTGGGACAATATTTGCCTAATAAACTATGTGCTTTGGGGTTTCATTGTGGAATTTTAGGAATGTAAAGCTTATGCCGTATTAGATACCATGGAGAGATCTTGTTGTCTTAACATATCCTTAGTGTAATCCAAATCTCAATAAAGGTGACCATATTTAACTGAAAAAAAATAAATTAAAAAAAATTAAAAGTGGGAATGACCATCTCGAAATAGAAGACAACCTTTTAAACAGGTAATAGCGTTTTTATGAAAAGCTCATGCCCTTGGTCACCTTCATCTCCTTGGACTGGTGGTGACATAGGCAAGGCAACAACAGGTGCTGTCCAGCCCCATGAAGACTTCTGTACTCCCACCGGAAGCTACCCAGTCTGATCACGTCTGAGCCCTGGCCATTTTACCTGAAAGGCATATGACATACTGCCCAACCACTTTAGGTCTGCTTCCTCCTCTTAAAAATGGAGACTTTGAAATTGACGATAATGAGGTTTCTTACAATCTTTAAGTCTATATTGTTGATTGATTGATTTACCTAGTCAAAGGTAATAGCTGTATTCATTAACTATGGTTTTCTGTGTACATAAACTTAAATTAAAATGTTGAGGATTATAGGCAAGGATTTTCCCATCAGAGGATGAGGGATAAATCAAAGTGTAAAATTGAAACTCTTCTTTATTCACACCTGGTTAGCTTGACATCTGTAAATTGGGAAAGCAGGGAACATCATGAGTGAAATGGGACAGATGATAAAAATACTCATTTAATACACATCAGTTTAGTGTGAGGGGAAAAAAATAAAATGAAAACATCAGTGACATCAGAAGAGAATATCTGCCTTCCCATTTCATTTAACTGTGAAAGAACCATTGATTTAACTTACACTGGTATTAATCCTTTTGATTTGGCTTTGTTTACCTTCCCATTCTGATGGAGGCAGAGTTCAAACTAAGGTAGCCAGGACCAAAAAAGAGGGGGGTGATTGATCAATCATACCAAACTGTATTTTTAGGCAGAGGAATTATGAAGATTGTGATCCCTACTCTTGGCAGAAGGATGCTATCTCTATTTCATATACTTCCAGTGCTATCCAGGAAGACCTGAGTGAAAAATGAGTGCAGAAAAACATGAACATTGGGTCGGCACCTGCAGAACACAAGTACTTAAAAACCCTGTAAATTCCACCCCAACTGATCTAATTTAAAAGATTCCTTACCAGTCCATGTATGTAAGGAGAAGATTACTGAGCTTGAGATAACTTAACTGCAGTATATTCACATGTAGATTTCCAACCCTGAGGGCCAGTTATCACTTCAGATCCATAACTGAGGGTTTCACAAATACTTCTTTGATACTGACATCAGAATCAAACTGATAGATGGATCCATAAAAGAAGGATGTTTTGTCCTTTCTGGTTTTATGTCCCCCTGACAAAGGCATTGTTGGTTCAAAATTGAATCCCATCTCAAACTCATCATTCCTGACTGCAGATCACATCTTACCTCTCAAAAGGCATTTCCTATTATGCTGTGCATCCAAGTCCCCTGGCTCTTGTGTCTGAGGGAGGGACCCCTGGATAGCTCTCTTCAAATGCAGAAGTGGAATTCTCACTTTTGGTGTTGGCAGGCAATGTGGTGTTCATTAGCAATGCTTGACCGAGTGTCAGGAAGAGACCATTAGCTGGGTGCACTGTTGGGAAGAGGCCATTAGCACCCAGCTGCCAGCAATGGTTTGGAATGTGGAGCATGCTATATGTTCACAGCCTGGAAATTGTGCTTCTCTCAATATCCTGCAGATGGCTTGGAAAGAAGCAAAGATGAGTCATATTCCACAATCACTTTGATACGTTATCCCTAAAATGCCAAAAAGACAGAAGAAAAAGAAAATTGTGGTCAGGCCCCGAGTGCATTAGGTATACATGGAGCTTGTTTAGAAACATCAGATGAATGACCAAATGTTGTTATCTTTATGAACATTCAGAGAATCATATGTAAACTTGACTTTTCCCCCATATAATAGGATTTTATTAAATGCAAACCCATACTTTAAAAATTACTCATGAGCTAAATAAAAAAATAACCATAATAACAATGTATCAGAATGTTAGGATGGTTGCTTTCCATGCTCTTAAAAGAGCATCTTTTTTTATTTTTTAAGATTTTACTTATTTATTTGAGAGAGAGAGAATGAGAGAGAGAACATAAGGTGGGGAGGGTCAGAGGGAGAAACAGACTCCCCGCTGAGCAGGGAGCCCCATGTGGGATTCAATCCTGGGACTCCAGGATCATGACCTGAGCTGAAGGCAGACACTTAACTGATTGAGCCACCCAGGTGCCCCAAAGAACATCTCTTTTTCCTCTGTCTTCCATCTCATTTTCAGGCATTTCCAATGAGGAGGTAAGAGATCGTATTAGTCAGGGTTCTTTTGAGAAACAGAACAAATAGGAACCAATATATATGAAGAGATTTTATTATGAGGAATTGGCTTGTGCAGTTATGGGGGTTGAGAAATCCCACAGTCTGTTGCTCTGCAAGCTGGACACCCAGGAAAGCCAGTGGAGTAGTACCATCCTGAGTCTGAAGACCTCCCTTGAGTCCAGGGGAATCAGTGGTGTAAATCCCAATCCAAGAGCAGAAGACTGATGTCCCAGCTCATATAGGCAAGCAGGAAATAAAAAGGAGTGTATTCCTCCTTTCTTCATCTTTTTGTTCTATTTAGGCCCTCAATGGATTAGATGATGCCTACCCAAGTTGGGGACGGAAACTACATTACTGAAGGTACTGATTCAAATGTTGATCTCATCCAAAACACCTCCACAGGCACACCCAAAGATCATGTTTAACCTGGGCACCTGTAGGCCCAGTCCACTTGACACATAAAATTAGCGTCACCATCTACCAGTGTGTGTGCATGAGCTACCCACAGTCTGTCATGGGTCTGGTGCTCTCTGCTATGTACATCATGATCTCTCCCACTTTCTGCATTCTGGCTCTGTGATCCTTTGTCTCCCACAGCCCTCTCTGTGTCTGCATTTTTTAGGCTGTGTTTGTCTGTCTTTGCTGCCCATAGTGAGTGGAACATGGACAGGAAGGAGAGACTGTGCATCTGTAAGAGAGGAAGTGGTTATGTGGAGGGTTGGGCAGACTGGTTTGGGAAAAATTCTGTTCATGGGTTGCTTTTTACTCCATGTTTTGATTCAGGTGATTCATTGTCAACTAAAGTCACCAATTAGAAAGAGAGATCCATTATAAGGACTCAGACACACAGGGAAAGCTACAACACCCAACCCCAGAAACGTAGGAAGTGGACTGTGTTCATTGACCTTAGCAGTGGTAGCTCATAGAGTTTTCCTCCATGTTCCACCATGAATGAAATTTATCTAAATTCCTCCATGTCTAGTGGTTTCTGTCCTGCTACGCAGTTGCCTATCCCATTCCAAATTCCCCAGGGAGAATCTCATCCAGCTCACCCTTTGTTTCATTAGGCCAAAGTTACTGGCCAGACTATGGATGGCTCCTTTCTGATGAGGGGCAGCACTTGGTTCAGTCAGCTGTGCTGGGGCAAAGGTGTGGCCTCATGCCTGCTCTCACACTGCAGCCTCTAGAAGGGAGTCGATCCTTTGAGAAGCCTGGGCATGCAGACCACATGTAATTACATAGCCCAGAGCCATGATACCTGCCACAGTGGGGTGCCATATTTCCCAGTCATAGAGCTTTTTTTGGGGGGGGGGCACAGGGAATGCCCCCAAAGTGTGCAAGTGCCTGAGCTGGGACTTTAAGAGAAACATGAAAATTGGGAAATCTGACACATTTTCATGGGCTTTTACCACATCTGCTTTAGCCCTTTGTTTCCTTAATCCCACTGGAACACTCTCCTTTAATATTGAGCTAAGAAAATGCAATAAGCTTATACCTGTTGCAAACACACTGAATAAACCATGGAAAAATTCAGGAGCAGAAAACAGTATTTCAGAGTTTTGATTATTACATTTGTGGACTTAGAGATGAAAGACAAACATTAGATAGGAAAAACTGTCCTAAATGGGAAATGTAGAAAACATGTGTCAGAGCCAGGAAGAGCTTACAGGTGTGTACCAGAGCCAATGCCATTATCAATCCCCTGAAGTCTGAATTAATATAGCACAGGATTTAGGAAACTGTGGTCAAGGATGATATTAGCAAAATGTAATTTGCATGGACCAGGAATGAAGAAGTCTTCATTACCCACATAGATGCAGCCTTCAATTTCACACTGGTGTAATTTTAACAGCTCCTGAGTGCTGCAAGTGCTGTCAGGCTTGTGCCTAACCTAAAGATTTGGATATTTTTCTTATCATATTTAAAGCAAAAAAAAAGTCAGATCTGTGGGTCAAAACTTTTGTTTTCCATCCTTGTCCACTTTTAGCTACCTTGGAAATACTTTTCCTTAAAAACAGTTGTGAATTTTGAACTAAAATGGTTAATAAAAACAGAAGAGGCATAGATTTTTGGTTACCCCAAATTAAATACCTTTGAAGCTAAGTCCACAGACTGCCCCTGAACTTAAATGTTTTCTGTCTGAACCAGACATTTCTAAATGTCTTCTGCTGGAATCACTCCACATTACACATATCACAAAACCTTATTACTTCCAAATTCAAACTCTTGTTAAAATTTGTATCACTCCAGTAGTTTTATATCAGTAGGAACACTGGTGATGTTGAGTGATTTTAAGGTAATTGAAGCATATTTATTTTAACAGGCATTGTAATCTGGCAGCCAGTGAAGCAAATACAGGAGTATTGTAGCAAATGGGTATATTGAATGGCTTATCACCAAGACTGCAATAATCAAATGCATTAAAGACACACAGTGGAAACCAGGTATGATGGCTCTGAGGAACCTCTCAGGACACACACATCCCTTTGGCTCTGGAGGCAGCACAGCATAGTGATTAGGAACACAGACTGTGGACCCAGACTGCCTGGCTCTGCATTCACCACCCGAGTGTCCTTGAGCAAGGGCAAGGGCTTTTGTTGCTGTATTGGTTTCCTGTGGCTTCCATGATGAATTTTACAAACTGGGTGGCGTAAAACAACAGAAATTTATCTTCTCACAGTTCAAAGTGTCAGAAATCTGAAATCAAGGTGTCAGCAGGGTTGGTTTAGTTCCTTCTGGAGGCTCTGAGGGAAAACCCGCTGCCTGCCTCTCTCCCAGCTTCCAGTAGTGGCCTGTGTTCCTTGACCTGCCCTTGCATCTCCCCAGTCTCTGCCACCATTTTCACACTGCCCCAACCTAATCCTAATTCACAAAGCCCCAATGCTTTCATCTCCATCCTCCCTTTAGTTTACATCTCCCAAGACCCTATTTCCAAATCAGGTAACCTTCTGAGATTCCTTGTGGACACGAGTTCAGGGGAGTGAGTCACAATTCAACCCACTACAGTTGCCTCAACTGTAAAGCATGGCTGCCAAGAATGTCTGCTTCATACGTTGTTGTAATGGCGGTAGGGTGCTTAGAGCAATACTTTGTACCTGGTAAGCAGTGTGTGTGTTTAATTCTTCACTGGGGTCATGAGTAAAAAGGTCACACTGAACTAAATAAACGTAAGTTCATTGTTATTTGTCATAGAATCCTTTTCAGGTACATTTATAAGAGGATCACCTTTCCCCACAACACCAAATATCTCCCTCCCACCCTTCTTTCTTTACAAACTGTCCATGTTAAAAAAAATAATAACCTGAAGGCAAACTTTGGCATGAAATGCTGCCACAACAATAGAAAGGGGAAAGAAAGCCAAACCAGTCCACAGGCTGATCCTGGGTGACAGAGGACAAAGAATCCATCGGAAAAGCACATGGTTGCTGGTTGCCAAGTTACAAATTGGCAAGCCAGTCTGGGCCTAGATAACCAACTCACTTTAATTAAATTGCCTCTGATTGAGCTTCTGGCTATGACTTTTCATACTGAGTCTGGCTCTGTGGCGAGCCGGCTCAGGCCTTTTGGCATAAAATTGTGGTCGTCTGATTGTATTTCAAACCCCAAAGCTTGTCTCACTGCAGGCCTATTTGGCCGGTGTAGCCATAATACCTGGCTCCCACGGATCATAAAGCACAGGTTCTACCAGTCTATACACCCAGGGTGGCCTTTGCAGGACAAGATCGGTTGCGGTGTATACAAGATGTGGAGGGGTATAAATGCCTGGGCAAGCTACAAGGAAAGATGGGAACATGGTGCTTTGTTGTCTTTCCCCTTCTTCCTTTCATATGGGAAATATTGTGAAAGTGGGGCCTTTCGAGACAGCATGCAGTCCCCCACTGGCCCCGATTTCCAGCGGTTTCTGGCCTCATGTCTCCCAGTCTACATGATGAGCACGTCATATTAACCATATGTGCACTTCCTATAACCCCTGCGATCATTTATTCAACCTGACTCCAGTGCCAACCAGATGAGGCTGCAGTTCCTTCTCAAAACAGATGTGAAGGGAATCCCCTGAGCCACTGATTCAGAAGAAAGACAACCAAGTGGGCAGCACATGGAGGAGGCCTTGGGTGAACTCCCTGTGAACACAGTTCTCATGACTAACAAATCTTGTTCTCACGCTGTGGATGACCACCACTGATTGTCTAAAATCAGTGCAGTGCCCTGGCTGGACCAGTGATTCCCACCTGCCCTCCATCCATCCCTCCATCCTTCCCCATCTCTGGCTCCAGCTCCTCCACACCCCAGCTGCTCACCATTCTCTGAACACTAGGTATTTTCTCCTTATTGATCTTTGCATCCGTCCTTTCCCTCTTCCCACCCTGACAATTTCTATTGATCTTTAATGTACAAGTAAGGCCAGGTTTTCATGGAGGAAAGTAAGTGTTATGGGGAAACCAGACCACCAGCTAGCCATCTCTTTGCCCATCTCTCTCTTTCCAATGTTGTTTTCAATCATGGTGCTGCCACTGCTCTGGTGATGGTCTTCAGAACCCCATGGCCACCTATCACCTGTGTATTGTTGAACAGTGTGGACTCAGGGTAGGGAATGCATCCTCTCCTTCTGTCCCCTCTGCTTACACTTCTTGCTTCAAGGTCTAGTTCAAATATCACTTTGATTTGAAGTGGTCAACTCTCCAAGGCAGAAGTGTTTTTAACTTCTCTAAGTCCACAGTGCTTTATAGAAAACTTTGTGCCCATTTCACTCTCTTTCACTGATCTGAGTTCCTTTGATGAAGGAACAGAGACTATATCTCAAACACTTTCATACCTTGCTCATGAGCATAAAGTAGATGATCAGTATAAGGCTCAGAGGGAATGAACACTGTACGATGCATACTATATTTCTTAATTCATTTTATCCAGGTGGACAATGTTGAAATCTTGTCAAAATTAAATGTGAAAGAAATAATCACTTTCTCTTCTATAACTCCACTTCATTTATGTCACTGACTCTGTCATGCTTCTGGGCTGGTAGAAAATTAACTTGTCATACTCTGTGTGGCCTTCTCCTCAATCCCCATGGTAATACCCAGTTCTAGCTCTGAGGTATCACCAGAGTGCTGGAGTTCAGGGTCTCTGCTCCCGGGTAACTGTTTGACATAGAATCTGTTTAATTTTTCCTTTCCATGGTTTGAAGTATCCTTCCAGGTCCAACAGACTCTACTGCTCATGGACATCCTCTGGACATCAAATCTTGCAGTGGTATGGGTTCTGTCTACCTCTCCTATGGGGTCCTATTTTCTCTCCAGAAGGCTATAAGAAACTAGCCCTAATGTCATGACCTTGGATGCTAGAAGTCCCCTTTTCTTCCCCCAACCCCAGAAGAAATATTTTTTAGTCTTGGCTGAGAGTGGGAAGAGGAGATTGACAACCTCATTTTCCTGCTGCTTTTGCAAGACACTTTTTTCCCAACCAAAGAATCCTTTTCTGTTGTTGTTGTTGTTGTTATTTTTGCTTCCCCCCCAAATCCTCCAAGTTCTAAGGAATTAAGCTTTTAGGGGAATAAAAAAAAGACCTGGTCACAAATTTCCTTTGAGGCAATGATACTATGAACTAGCATGATTTGGAGGAGCAAAGATGAAAATGAGAATTATCGGTAGGCAAAGCAACCCCCCAAATCCAGTAGCTTAAATAAATAGAAGTTTCTATCTCTCTTTCCTAAAACAATTCAAAAATAGGTATGTTACCCAGCCAGATGTACAGTTGTCCACTAACAGGCCAATGGTACCATCCAGAACATGTGGCTTCCAACTCTGTATCCAAGACCCAAATATGCTATCTTCCGGTCAGCAGGGAGCAGGAAACAGAATTCAGGGTAAGCATAGCTAAGGTGATGACCTGAAGTTACACACAGCACCTCTGCTCGTGCCCTTTGACTTGAACTGAATATGGCCACCCCTAGCTTCAAGACAGGCAAGATGTGGCCAGGAGCTGGCTGCCATGAGCCTAACTAAAACCCCTATGGAAGATGTGGTTCTATTATTAAAAGGAGAAGTAGAGAATTAATTTCAGAGCCCAATCAGCAGTCTGCCCCATGTAAGAAAAAATAAAAACAACATAAATTAAAACCTCAAATATTGTCCAATTATGTTGGCAACAAAGCTATTCTGATTGCATTTTAAGGGTGAATAAATGAGATTCAGAAAACACGAATAATTTCTCTAGGGTCATACAAGTAGCAAATAAGTAAATGGTGGAGGTAAGACCCAATCCTAAATCGGTTTGACTTTAAAAACTATACCTTTCCTTATACTCTACTAGTTATTGATGCATTTGGTGAATAAATTTTAAGATTATCTTCCCAATGGCCATGGTTAACTAGCACCTTTTATTTTTTTCATTTTAATCTATATGAAAAATGTAATCATTTGACCTCTGTTTTAATGTTCTTTGTTCTTTACACTTATATAATTTATTGTTATGGCGATGTGTGAAATATCAGTTGATTCTCAGGGTACTAAAGCTTGAAAAACACTATTAGCTTCCCTGCTCCATGTTAGGTAGAGATGTCATGAATTCATGTCACTTGATACACGAAATGTCTTGTTGTTTGGTCATGGGTGATAGCTCAAATTGTGTTCAGATAGAAAAGGAAGGCAACAGATCAATATCCATAAACCCTATGCTCTACCATATGATGCTTTTTTATATGCAAAAGACATACTGCCTGCAGCCCAGAGCAATTTAGAAATGCCTCTCGCTCTTTGAAAAGCAAGCAACATCTTTATGCTGACTTCCAACTCCCAAGAATTGGAGCGTGTCTTCGTACTTTGCTCCCTGCACTGCCCTTGCTCTGCTCCTGTTCCTCCTTCTGGTTTCCCTGTGCTCTCTTGCCTCCCTCGCCTCTACATGTGGATGTTCTGCTAGCATTCTGCCCCGAAACTCTTCTCATGCTGAGTGTTCTCTTTCAGAAACCCATCCATTCCTATTTCTTCAATAACTTGAAAAATTGCCAAATTTATATATCCAGCCATGACTCCTCCTGGCATATTATAATAATGACACCATATGTCATTAGAGAAACGCAAATTAAAACAATAATGAGATACCACTATACACCTATTAGAATGGCCAAAATCCAGAACACAGATACCGCCAAATGCTGGGGTGGCGGGGATGAATAGGAGGATTTTTAGGGCAGTGACACTACTCTGCATGATATCATAATGGTGGATACATGTCATTATACATTTGTCCAAGCTCACAGTATGTCTAACGGCAAGAGTGAACCACGCAGTAAACTATGAACATTTGGTAATTATAAAGTGTCAGGGTAGTCATTAGTTGTAACAAATGTTGATAATAAGGGAGGCTGTACATGTGTGGGCCTAGGCAATATATGAGAAATCTCTGTACCTTCCCCTCAATGTTGCTGTGAACCTAAAACTGCTGTAGAAAAATAAATCTTGGGGTGCCTGGGTGGCTCAGTCAGTTAAGCGTCTGCCTTCAGCTCAGGTCGTGATCCCAAGATCCCTGGGATAGAGCCCCTTGTTGGGCTCCCGGCTCAGCAGGTAGTCTGCTTCTCCCTTTCCTTCTGCCCCTCCCCCTGCTTCTGCTCGCTCTCTCTGTCAAAATATTTTTTTAAAAATTTGAAGAGAAAGAAAATCTTAACAAAACGAGAAGTGGAAGGAACGATAATGGACACCAAATCTAACATTCGAATACTAAGTGATCCACATGGTCTCTGATACATAAAGAATGTATTTAAAGACTTGGAGCTGAAGGGCTTTGTAACTTATAATGATAAATCTTGGGATAGTACCTGGCATGGCCAATGGATAAGAAAGACCCAAGCTTGGGTGGCTGTTTGCTCTGGGGGATTAGAAGCTGGAAAGGGAAAGCCTGGGGTGGGAGAAAATGAAAAATAGGGGTTCATACCAAGAGAGAACATGATTAACTGGAATGGGAGATTAAAACTTTAGGTGTCTGGGAATTATTTGACCCTCCCCATAGTAAGAAGGGTGACAGGAAGAAAACAAACCCTTATTTTCCCCACTGGGAAACTGAACCCCAGACAAAGGGACTAGCTTTGAGACTCCGGAAGCCAATGGTATAAAAACAACAACAACAACAATAACAACAAGCCCACAAACTTTTTATAAATAAACCGTCATTTCACAAGACAACACACTAACTTTCATTTATGACCACGACATTTCCCAAGACTCACACAGCTTAAAAATGAGGCAATAGTCGAGTTACACGTGGTGAGGAAAGCAATTGCAATTTGAGAGAATTTTTTAATTTCCGTGTGTTATGCTCTGGTTATTTGATAGGTAAGCCACTGTACAAACCACCTGAAGGAAACTGCTTGGCCTTCTAATAACAGACAATGTTGCTTGCCAGTCAGACTGAGTCTTAGCCAGCAGGGACCAAGCATCCAGCCCATTTTAAGGATAAAGACTTCTAACCTGCTGTGCTTATATCTACTTAAAGAAAAAGAATTTATTCTAAAGTGGTGTGTTTGAGTTTGGCTTAGTCTCAGACAATGAGTGTCCAGTAGGTTTTGAGTGTTCAGTGGATTGGGGCTCTTAGCTCATCATGTTTTTGCCACTGGAACTCCCATTCATTCTTTCAACAAGAATGGATTGAGTACCTTGTCATTCCTATTTATATTTCCTTGTATATTCCCATGTCTGCCCTTCATATATTTCCTGTGCGTCTCTGCCTGTGTGGTGCTTACACACCAGTCCATCCTCCTTCCCTGGGTGTCTCTGACTTGAGCCCTAAGATTCCCACTCAGTGACTGTTTGTCCTGCCTTGGAGCTGCCTCAGTTGTCCTTGTGCTGCTGCTCTCCCTTCTCTCAAACTTGCATGAGCACTTTAACCATGAGTGGATGGAGTTCTTTCTCTTAAGCCCTCAAAACTAGTCTTTATCTTCACTGTGATCCCTTCAGCCCAGGAGCACAGTTCCTTCAGGGACTGACCTACAGACTCCCAGCGCAGGCAATATCCCTGGTATGTATTTTGTTTCCTGCCTAAGGGAATTTCTGACCCTCTCAGAGGTTCAGTTGACTTTATACTCTTTTCAAAATCTTAATGACAGAAATTTGGAGCTGTAATCATTCAGCCAAAGGCTCCATTATTTCTCATATTTCGCTGAAGTAATTTGATGAAAATCCCTCTCCACGCCACCTACCCTGATAGTTCAGGGTTCCAGAGCTAGATTTTAATCAAATGAGATAATGTTTATAAAGTACTTAATGTCTGACATGTAGTAGGTACTCAATAAATGATAGCTATTATAGCTAATATGTAATTAATGATAACTAGTATATAGATTAAACTGTAAAGGTGATCCTAACTCCCTAGCTGTGTTTAACAACAACAGCAATGCTGACAATAGTAAATTATAGCTATAATAAATGTGTTTCCAAATCTTTAAGTCTTAAACTTTAGTTATCTTTTCTTAAAATGTTACTAATTAAAAAAATAGACTCTCTTAAAAAACAAAAAACTCTCTTATATTCTAAACTCTTTAGTGCCAAGTGTAAGTGCCAAAAGATAAAAGCAACTTCCGTTTATTCATTTACTCACTTATTAAACACTTGCTTTGTCCTTACTTTTAACTTAATCCCATCTGAATCTCTTTTCAGTCCCCCATAGGGTTCAGTAACTTTTCTCCTGTCATGATTGGTATGCATGTCTTCAGAGACTCCACTTGGGAGTAGAAGGCAACATCAGCACCTCCCTGGTGTCCTTCTACTGTGTGTAATGTTATCAATACAAAGAGTCTGGGGGGGGGGAGCAGCCTGCAGGAATTTGTCCCAGTTCCCTCCCTACTGTGTCAGCATTGATTGTCTTCTGAGTCTTAGAGTGAGACAGGCTGACCTCAGGACTTGGTGGATCATCGGTGAGAGAGGAAATGAGATGAGACATTTAACAAGACAGTGTTAGGAGTGCAGTCTAGATTCCTCGTCACTTGGACAATGATTGCAAAACAGAATGGGATTTTTGAGTAAATAAAAATGTTTGAAATATTCATTAATAATCAAAGAAATGCAAATAGAATAATTGATGAGATGCCATCATCACCTTCAAAATGGTAATAATTTAAAAAATAACTCAAAACCTTGGTGAGAATGCAGGCGGAGGAACATGTACTTGCATTGCATCAAGACTCCAAAATGGTCCCAGGGTTCTAGAGGATGGCTGACAGTGAGCAGCACAGGAAGTATGCATGCAATTTTAGTTCTAAGAATTTATTCTATGGATATTATCAAAACTGTTATCAAAAGATTTCTGTATAAAGGTACCCATTACTTGAGGAAAATCATAATGAGGGTCATAGTCATCTTGGCTACCATAATAGGATGCCACAGCCTGAGTTGGTCTAAACAACAGACATTTATTTCTCATAGTTCTAGAGCTGGAAAGTCCAAGATCAGGGTTCCAGCGAGATAGGTTTCATTCTGAAGCCTCTTCTCTTGGCATGCTGTTGGCAGCCATCTTGCTGTGTGATCACATGATCTCTTCTTTGTGCATTCACACAGAGAGAGCAGCTCTCTGGTGTCTATACTGATAAGGACACTAATCCCATCATGGGGACTCCACCCTTATGACCTCATCTACCCTTAAGGATTTCCCAAAGGCCCCATCTCTAAATACCATCACATATATTTTAAAAAATAATTATAAAAAATCAGTTTGAACACTTCAGAAGCTGAATGAAAGATATTGGACACTGCATTAGTCCACCAGGGCTGCCGTTACGGAATACCACACACTCTGTGACTTAAACAACAGGCATTTCTTTCTCACAGTTCTGGAGGATGAGAAGTCCAAGATCAAGGTGCTGGTGACTTGATTCCTGGTGAGGACTTTTCTCCTGGCTTGCAGATAGCCACCTTCTTGCACCTTCACATGGCCTTTCTGTTACACAATTGTGTGCGTGCCCGCGTGCGTGTGCCTGCGTGTGCACAGAGACACAGCTCTCCTTTAACTATGTGAATCCTATCAGATTCTATCAGAGGCCCCACTCCTATGACCTCATTTAACCTTAATTATCCCCTGAGACCCATCTCTCAATACAACCACATTGGGAGTTGGCACTTCAACATATAAATTTTGAGGAGATGCAAACATTCAGTCCAAAGCTTTCCACTCCTGACCCCCCAAAATTCTTCTCACATGCAAAATACATTCATTCCATCACAACATCCTCTGCCTCAAATCTTAACACATTTCAACATAAAGTCTCAAGTCCAAAGTCTCATCTAAATATCTCTAAATCAGATATGACTGAGGCTTGAGGTATGATTCATCCTGAGTTCAAATTCCTCCCCAGCTGTGACCCTGTGCAACTGTGGTGCTTCCAAAATAGGATGGAGCAGGCAGAGAATAGACATTCCTCCAGAAGGGAGAAGTAGGTAAGAAGAAGGGGTTCGGGGGCACCTGGGTGGCTCAGTTGTTAAGCGTCTGCCTTTGGCCCAGGGCCTGATCCCAGGGTTCTGGGATCGAGCCCCACATCAGGCTCCTTGTTCCACTGGGAGCCTGCTTCTTCCTCTCCCACTCCCCTTGCTTGTGTTCCCTCTCTCACTGGCTGTCTCTCTCTCTGTAAAATAAATAAGTAAAACCTAAAGAAGAAGAAGAAGAAGAAGAAGAAGAAGAAGAAGAAGAAGAAGAAGAAGAAGAAGAAGAAGAAGAAGAAGAAGAAGAAGAAGAAGAAGAAGAAGAAGAAGAAGAGGCTCAAAGCATAGTCCAAAACTGAACAAGGTAAATTCCATTAGATCCTGAGGCTGGAGAATAATCTTCATTGGTCCCATCCTCCGCCCTCCAGACCCCCCACTCCGACCCCAGCTCTGTGGGAAGGCTCTGCCCATGCAGCTCTCATTGTTTTAATCAGTGAACCCGCACACTGACACAATTACATTGACCCTTATATTAAGGGTCACATTTACTGTTATATATTCAATAGATTTTTTTTTTAAGATTTTGCTTATTTATTTGAGAGAAAGGGTGAGAGTGGGGGAAAGGAGTAGAGGAAGAGGGAGAAGTAGACTCCCTGCTCACAGGGCTCCATCCCAGGACCCTGAGATCATGACCTGAGCTGAAGGCAGATGCTTAACTGACTGAACCACCCAGACACTCTTACATTCTACAGCTTTAACAAATTTATAACACGTATCACCATTGTGGTATCATACAGAGTAATTTCACTGCCCTAAATATTCCCTATGTTCCACCTGTTTATCCCTCCCTTTCCACAAACCACTGACAACCACTGCTCTCCATACAGTCTCTAGTTTTGCCTTTCAGAACATCATATTGTTGGAATCGTACGATATGTAGCCTTTTCAGATATACTTTTTTCATCTAGTAATATACATCTAAGTGTCTTCCTTGTCTTTTCATTGGTTGTTTCCAAGTTTTGGAAGTTATGAATAGAGCTGCTATAAATACCCATGTGCAGGTTCTTGCATGGACAAATGTTTTAAATTCATGTGGGTAAATACTGAGGAGCTTGATTGCTGGGTTTATGGTAAGGGTATGTTTAGCTTTGTAAGAAACCACCAAACTGTCTTCCAGAGTGGGTACACCAATTTGCATTCCCACCAGCAATGAACAGGAGCTCCTGTTGCTCAATAGGCACATGTTAATGGCAATTCTGTAAGGGTTGAGAATGTAGGCAGAAAACAGGCTCTGGAGTCAAAAAACTCGAGTTCCAGTCACATCTCTGCTGCAAGCATATCTCTGGGAGGAGGGTGATTGCAGGCTATCTCGACACAGTGGTGAGAAGGGAGACATGCATGTAAATGCATGCACCCTGCCTGATGATAAGCACTCAGTAAGCATTATAACACTAATTATTACATGTGTATCCATGAACATTTAGGAAAAATAGGCAATGGCTGTAAACTGAATATTAAATATTCTGATTCCTACCTTACCTTTTTGGGTATTTTATAATTTAAAAAAAAACCCTCATATTCTTTTTGGAGTAAGGGAAAAACTTTTATATTTTAAAAAAAAATCCTACAGTGATATACAACAACTTAAAATAAATGGTCCACATGTCTCCCAGCTAATTAATCCCAGCTCTCACTTGTTCTTGAGCTCACTGATTGCACCTCTCAGCTTTTTTTGCTGGCCCCGTTTCTCCTGCTCTTGATGCTTGTATGGCATTTCTCCTTGGAGGTTGAGCAGGCACAACACATTTACCAGCTCCAAAACAGAGCTCTTGAATTTTCACAGAGAACTATTGCTGCAGGAGTGCCCCCCTTTCAGGGAGGCACTGAAGATCCCTGCCGGAGCCGGCCCAGAGTTACCATGTCCCCCTTCGCTTCTTTCTTGTTTTCACATGGCACACCCAGCCTGTCATCAACTGCAGTTGGTTTGATCTTAGCAATGCCCCACTCAGCCTCTTCTCACTGTCTTGGCCTCAAACACTCAAGTCCAAGTCACCGTCCTGTGTCACCTGGATCACTTGGACTATAACTGATCTTCCTGGCCAACTATCTCTTCTCCACCCTATAGCCACAGTATTCCTATTGAAGCCAGATCTTTTTACTCTGTGCTCAAAACCAACTACAGACGGGGGGAAAAAAACCCTAAAACCACTTCCCAAGGCTTCTTGTCTGAAATTTGAATTTCCCAATTGACATCCAAAGTCCTTAAAGTCTTACACAATCCTCTCAGCCCCTGACAGTTCCCATTACTCTGGCCCTCCCTCATGGTTCGCCAGCCTTATCTCTGTACCAGCATGCTTGGAATGCATGAGTTTTCCGAGAAAACTCTTACTCCAACTGTCTTACTCCTTTACTTTCTCTGGTGTCTACTCAATTCTCATCTTTGCTGACCACCCTATCTAAAAAACTGTACATGTGAGCTTGCATGTGTATGTGCATGTGCGTACACACACACACCCAGACCCTTTGACCCCTTTCCCCTTTTGATAGCCTCTACCTTTTATATTTTTGTTTGGGGATTGTACCAATTTTGTTCATTATTGTGTCCCAAGCACCTAACAGTATCTGGTATATACTGTTGAAGTGAAGACACAGAGGAGGGCCTGATTGGTGTGGATGAGAATCTTGTGATGTTCAGTAGCAATGGACACAATCTGAGGCAAGTCATCAGGGAAGCACAGAGGGCAAGGGAGAATGGTAGAAGAGAATACGGTGTGGTTTCCCCAGGATGTCACAGGCGGAACATAATTTGGGGAAAGGGATGAAAGAATATCCTGGTCCCATCTATTTGTGGTCAGTTGTACTTGCAGACAGACCAAATGGACTGATCAGCTCTTGACTTTGTGGTTTCTAGAACAGAAGGTTTCCTTGTCCTAATTCCTTGAAAGGGTTTCTTCTATCCACCAGATATATAGTTAATATTGGACATGTAAATTTTCCTCTGTTCCTCAAACTGGGATGTACAAAGCAAATTTCTCCAACAACCATTGTAACTAATGAGCATTCTGGGGAGTTTCTGGGCCTCAAGAAGAACTCATGAACTTTGAGTCCAGATTGAAGAAATTTGAATTCCATTTTCAACTTCAACAATGACTCAGAGCGTGGTTCTTTGAATCAGTCACTCAATCTTTTAGCTCTAAACTTCTTCATTTGCAACATAAGAACGAGAGCTGCCACATCCATCACCCAGGGCACCATGGAGATTCCTCTTTACTCACTGTGTTCTGGGTTTCTGGGAGGAGATTCCCTAGGATGAGCTGAGTGCAGACCTGCAGAAGGAGAGATAAGACATCTTCCTGTATGGAGAGAATTGCATGACATCCAAGCCAAGAGGGTAAGGTTAAGGCAAGGGCATTCTTTGGAGACTAGGGCCAAGAATAATTGTCTGAGTATTGCTGTTGTCTTTTTCCTCCTTTCCTGCCCCTCACCAATATTTTTAAGCCAAAGAGGAGAAATTGGATTAATATGAATAACGAGGGGAGAAATGAACCCTGAGGTTCATCGAGTGGTCATTGTAGATGGGAAGATGGAGGTGTTGTGAGCTAGAACTTTCCTGGAATTATTTGGGAGTGTGACACCTTTTCCTGCCACTTCCAAAACTGCTTGACCCCAAACTTGCCCTGGGACTCCTCAAAGGATTTTGATTCAATGATGGATTTTATAACACCCATTTTGAAGGTATTTTTCCAAGCATCATTAGCTCTTTTGACTTTCAGAATTCCTTACTTAGGCTGAAAGGCATTATTGTTATCATTTTTCTGATGAAGAAACCAAGTCTGAGAAATTAAATGTCTTTCTTGGGCCCATACAGCCCATAAGTGATAAAGTCTAGTGGAACCCTGGACCCTCCAACTCTAAGTCCCCTATTCTCTTAACATGACCTGACTAAATAACCACTCAAGGAGATGGTGCTGGAATTCCTCTGTCTCCTTCATGCCTCTATTTGCCTTGCCTTCTCTGCCAGACAAAAGATCTGGCCTCTCTGCAGTTCGCAGTAACAAGCGTAGTGCTTTACCTTTTCTCTTGTGAGCCATAGAGCTCTACTGGGCTACTGTGAGTAACCAGAATGGGACTACTTACATTGTTTTCTTTCTTCTTATTTACCCCTACCAAAGATCCAATGGAGAGAGCCTGGAAGCCTCTTCCTGGGACACATGTCATCCTTTGCATGAAGCTCAACTTCTAACAATGCTTTTAATCTTTCCTTTTCTTGGCATACAATGCTATATATGGTTTTTAAAGAACTTATTCATCCCCACCAAAGAGCATTCATTCTCTGTTCTGTAATTTAATTTCTGTCGTTTGACATTCATACATACGTGTGGTTGCTACTAACATCATGGCTCAGGATTAGCAGACATGTCAGCCAAGTTTGAAAGTCAAATTGCATTACACACAGTTTTTCCCTCCATGTCTCTCATTCAGTGATGAATATTTTATTGTACATCAAAATAATACATAACAATAAAAGTGCCTTGGGTTTATACAGAGCCTTTTTACTTCACAAAGTACTCGTATATTCACTCTGTTTCATTTATGTTCAGGGTGTTTGGAATGTTTCATAGGGCACCTGCATGTAAATAATTTAAATGTTCTCATACAAGTAGATACATGTATCAGCATATTTTTAAACTTAATATTCCTTCATCTAAGCTAAACTTTTCTTTTTTTCTCTGCTTTTTCCAGACTCACTTCTATCTCCATTAATTTGAAATTTATATGAAATGCTATAATGACCAAGGTAGGCAGGCTGTAATTTCAGAGTAGGTGGCCTTGAGCAATGTTATCCCACTCCAACTTGTGAACCATTCCTTCCACATGCCACTTTACGATCATGTCTCAGTGGAGACATAAAGATAGGACTTCTGGGACCTAGAATTAGCAAAGGAAGGTATAGTTAAGGCACTGAGACATAATAGCAAAGTGATCTACTCTGTTAATTATGTCTGAAATCACTTAGTACCATTCCTGCATCATAGGCACACATTAAATATTGGTAAAATACAAATCTGAAACACTTTGCTAGGGTCACCATTGGCCTAAAGCTTCTCTCTTGTTATGTAAGTCCTATCCAGTATTGAAGTCCTTTCTCCACTTCTATCTTCACCACCTTATCCTTCCCAGATTCCTTTGGTGCATTTTGTTTCTATGTAGTCATTTCATTCAACAATCTTTGTTGATTGCTAAGTGTGGTTCTTAAGTCATTATCAAAACAAGCAATGCCCCCACTTTTGTGAAACTCATGTCCTGGTCAGGAACTGTTTGATTACAATAAAATGAAACTGACTCAAGCTAACAAAAGGGGCAAGTCATACAATTCAAGGATGTGAATATGGCCAATACCCATGAAGAACTAAATCTGAAATTGGGAAGTCGTTAGAGATAAAGCAATGGTTCTTTCCCCCTTTTCCTTTTGCTAGAACATCATGGGCTTTTGTGTCTTTTGTTGTTGTTGTTGTTGTTCATGGAAACATCATGATTCTCTCTGTAGACTGGTTTTGTGCACTCAAGTTAAACATAGTCAAGATGGTTGCCTCAGGGCGCCTGGGTAGCGCAGTCGTTAAGCATCTGCCTTCGGCTCAGGGCGTGATCCCCGCGTTCAGGGATCGAGTCCCACATCGGGCTCCTCCGCTGGCAGCCTGCTTCTTCCTCTCCCACTCCCCTGCTGTGTTCCCTCTCTCGCTGGCTATCTCTCTGTCAAATAAATAAATAAAATCTTAAAAAAAAAAAAAAAAGATGGTTGCCTCAGCTTGACTTCATGTGACCTCCCAGTTGAGTCTCTGAATTCCTGGTTCTCATGATTGGTCCCATCCACCCAGTGGACTGACTCCATTCCTAGACCAAGTGCATGATGCTGCTCATGTGGCTTGTGGATTGACTATTTCAAATTGCCATTTGAGTTTTAAGCTTTGGGACTTCCCTCATAATAGATCATGTTCTTTCCAACTGTCTGGCATCTCCATCATTCTAAGCACCAGTTGAAGATGCACCAGAAAATGTCCACAGAGACCTATATAAAGGTGAAATAGACTTAGTTTACAGCTAGCCAGTGATGTAGCCACATCAAATTCAGTGTCCTATTTAGACTTGGGATTCTGTAGAATTAATGTGTCAACTCTTGTGATACTTATTTTATATCCATATTGACTACTTTTGTTTGTACATGGAATTACACATCATTAAATAGCACCATTTGACTTGAGATAATCTAATGTATGAGAATGTGAGTGGGAAACTAAACACTTTAGTAACTAAGGAAAATTGCTTATTAATTCTTTATATCTTCTGGATCAGAGAAATTATCTGAAAAGTTAACTTTTTTTTCCAGCATTAGCAAGTTGCATGATGCTTTTCTTAGCCACTAAAATCTGAATAGCATTTAAATTAATATGCATTTTCAAGGTCATTGTAAAATTTCATAATTCTTTCAGAAAAAGTGTCTTAAGTTTCTGATGGTTTGACTAGAAAGTTACTATGGATATTTTAAAAGTGTGAACTTTAGAGACAGCTTAAGGATAACTACATGTGAATCAAGAACCCACTTTTTTTTTTCCAGAAAGAATGCAGCACGTTGGTTTCCACACATAAAACCAAAATTATCTCTTCCAACAATTACACGACAGAATGACTCACATATATTGTAAAGAAATCCATAGATCCTGAGGAATGTCTACAAGAACACGTCATCCGACTTGCCTTTTTTTATTTGCTTTTTCACACTCTGGTTCTGGCTGCCCTGATTCTGTATCTTTGGATGTCTAATTTAGAACTTCATAAGGGACTTTTCTCTAAGAGCACTGGATGAGTGCCCTAACTCTTGTGAAGATACCTAGACTCACCTTATGTGGGCCTGACCCAGAATCATCATCTCTGTTCATTTAGTACACCTTACGTGATTCTATTGGCTATGGATTCTCCTAAATAAAAAGATTTTTAATAGGTATAATTTCACCATTTTTCTAAACTTTCTAATATCTAAATACATCCTTTGGCTTCTGATCATATTGTTTGAAACGGCAAAAATGTAGTATCAACTATGAATGTCAATTTCAGGATGTTCAATTAAAATAGAAATGAAGACAGGACTTAGTACATACTAGGTGATCCATGATAATAAATGATCCTTTCTCTTAAAACAATGCAAACATTGTTATTGGGCACTGTGACAGCATTTGATATTATGCCAATTTCTGTGGTCGTCATAATTCATTCTTAATTCTGAGAGAACAATATATTCATAGATTCCACAATATCTATTGAGCAGACTGTGGCAGTTTTAAAGGATCCAACAGAGAACCAGATATACCCTCAAGAAGCTATAGGAAGTGGATTAAGAATAGGTATAGGTACAGATATAAGCACAGGTATAGGTGTAGGTATAAGTATATATTGTTACTGGCTCGCACCAATGTTATCACTTTCTGGTGTTATCCAGACCTCTGGAAATAATCCACATTCATTTCAGGTCAAGATAAATGGAGCCAGAGACAGCTTTCAGCTGCTGAATATTAAAGAGGATGTTGAATTTCAAATTGTGTTCAAGTGTCAACTGGATCTTCTGCAAGGTTTTACACGGAGTGTTGTCTTCATTGCCTCTGTCAACCTATTAACTCTCTTTAGACATTAAATACCATTGAATGAGATCAGTAGTTATGGAGCTAAAAAAGAAAGGGTCCTATAGACCCATATAGCTTTGGGAAATAGTAAGTGGCTATTTCTTATTAATGATTTAGAAGCTTGATGATTTGGGGGAAAAATCCACAAAATTAGTTTAAAAAAATAAAGATCTAAATCTCTAAACCATGAAGGAAGTATATTACCTTTTATTCGATTTTGATACAGTAGCCTAGGAGGATTAGAATGAGCATGAACTCATTGTTCTAAAATGATGGATTTATACCATTTATTACGTAGAAGGTAAGGAAGCACACTTTTTTGGTAACTGTCATGTTATTTTTACTGCACTTATTTTTATAGCAACAATTAAGGTACCAGGAAAATAATATACAACACCCTATCTATTTTTTTTCAGACTGACCATTAAGGAAAAGAAAGGCCAGCACAGTTCCATAATGTTTGTTCTCAGGCACTGTCTAGACTGCATCTTATTCCAAGAGTCTTCTCAAAGATTTATGATGAACTTTAATGCAGGCAGCAAGCACTTTTTGTTCAGAGAAGATCAAGGCCAGGAGTGGAGGGGTTATTGTCTTTGTGATACAGCGTTGTGTTTGGTTAGGATCTCTCAAAGGTCATCTTATGTTCTCATATACACCTTGTCTTTCCTCTACCATTTTCACTTGGTCTTATCTTTCTCTTCAACAAGAGAAAGTGCTTCCTGTAGTGAAGTTGTTAAATTGATATGGATTACATTTTTCAGTTGAGTCTTTCTTCCTTCTGTATCATGTTAAAAGAGAGAGAAGGGGAGGGAGGGGGGAAGGAGATGAGGTGTGATCTCTCTGCTCTCACAGACTTTCTTCCTTTCCAAATGTGAAAAATTATTATTCTCTTGCATGGTGCCTGGAAGAATGGGTCTGAACAAATTTTAAATACACTGGAATGACTTGTTCCAACCAAATAATCAGTGTGTGTAATCCTGTCTCCTTTGGTACACTTCTCTCCATTACACACAGTTGTCGTGGATTGGGTGTATAGCAGTTCAAAGAGTACAGGACAAAGTACAAACTTTAAGGGCTTTTCTTTTTCCAAGCAAAATCTATAAATGTCCCGCTTTCAATGCCTTGCCAAATAATCTCATGGAACAAATGAGTTTTTCAAAAACAGAAAAGAATGCTCACACTTTGATAAAGACAACATTGGTAGCAGAAAAGACAGTCTTTCCCTGGTGCTGGGGCACAGATTGTACCAGAAGCTGGGGAAAATGTGTGCCAGATTTGTCCCCATGAGCCTGAGAATCCCATGCTAACTGAAATCATCTACTCATTATGCCTCCCAGCCTCTTGCCCCCCATCGGGCCTCATGCTGTGGTCCCTGCCCCAGGAAGCGGAACCCAGTCTCCAAGTGATTTCCCACAACTTTCAATTGCCTTATTCAGTGGTTATAAACTTCCTGATTACAAAGGGCTCCTCTTACCACTTCTCCCCACGAGTCCCCAATATTGAAAGATTTCCTCTGCCAACAAATTGTATTTCTGAAGTCATGATACATATTCTCTACTAGCCAGGGTCATACACGACAGCCAAGTTGAGCTTCTGAGTGCCATGGAAGAACCAGCATTGCCACATCCAGTTTGCAAAATTTAAGCCAAAACCAAGCACAGCTAATAAGTTTTTCATTATTCTGCACAACTTGTTTGAGCATAAATGTGACTTTTTTATTAGGTACCCTCATGTCTCCACTATTGCATTCATGAGCTCTCCAGAGAAAACTTCATTCCGGGCATGTGTTTTCTTTTCTGGTTCTGGATGGTGAAGTATCTGTTTTGAAATATGGTCAGACCTGGTTTTAAATTTTGCTAACTTAGGCAAGTTATTTTACTTCTCAGAGTAAGAACTGAAGAGAAAATATATGAAGTACCTACAACAGTGTCTGTTACATAATGAGCATTTAATCAATGTAGCATTTTGCAAATGATCTACCTATCATTCAACTGCCATCATCATTTCTTCCACATTTCCTGGCATATATCCTAACAGTTTTTACTTTTACCAAATTAATAATTAAATACTTTATTGTAAACATTGTGAGGGCAGAAACTGAGTTAGTTTTTGGATTCTCGGCAGTGACAGTGTTATTTAAGCATAAAGAAAGCAATCAGTATGTTCTTAGTGATAGAAAAATGACTACATTTAAAGAATGATGAATAGTAGTAAGTAATCTATTACTTGATAATAATTATAATATACACAGCTGTATATGTATAAGATGCACAATTAAACATTAAAGTAAACCACTAAGCAAAGCCTCCATGAATAGGAGATTCTGACCCTTAGAGTTGAAGGAGTGGCTCTGATTTTAAGTGTGTGACATCATGAATTAGGTGACCTGTGATAGTAAAACTACCTGTAGTGGGAGCTGGAGAGATAAAAATGAGTTCCATTATATGCCAGATAAATTCTAGGTGCTAGAGACAGAAAGTGTAAGGTGGATGTTTCCTGCCTTTAGTGAGCTTACAGGCAAATCGTAAAAGAGACACATAGTTAAATAGCTACAATAGAGAAAGAGAAATGCAATGATGGAGCTGTTCCCAGGATGCCACAGGTGGGTGGAGCAGTGGGTGGGGAAGGGACCTGGTTTCTGGGAGGGGTTGTGCCTAGGCAGAGTGTGAAAGAGTCAGTAGGTTAGGGAAATTGGAGGGTGAGGTGAGGATTGGCAGGGGTAGGGAGATTGGGGGGTGTGGAAGGGGGAGTGTTGGGTAGGACAGGGCAAGGTAAAGACATTTCAGGATAAAGTTACTCCACAAAATTAGGTGGAGATGTCATAGAGCCTTATGTTGTAGAAGACTTGGCCCCTCTGGATCTTATTAATGAACTTAACTTTATTCCATAGATAGTCGGTGCCCTAAAAATTTTAAACCAAGGAGTGTCGTGGTCAGACTGCATTTTGAATGAATCCCCCTGGTGGATCCGTGGGGAATAGACTTGAGGAAGACTGGACTGAGTCTGAGCAATCATTGAGGGACTCTCTTGGCAATTACAGTTGACCCTTAAATAATGTGGTGGTTACAGGCACCGGCCCTCTACATAGTTGAAAATCTGCATAATTTTGACTCCCCAAAACCTTTTTTAAAAAGATTATTTATTCATTTTAGAGAAAGAGCTCAAGTATGTGTGTGAGTGGGGGAGGGGCAGAGGGAGAGAATCCTCAAGTAGACTCTCCGCTGAGCAACGAGCCTGACGTGGGGCTTGATCCCACATCCCATGAGATCATGACCAGAGCTGAAACCAAGGGTCGGATGCTCAACCAACTGAGCCACCCACATGCCCTGACTCCCCAAAAATGTAACTACTAATTGCTTACTGTTGGCCAGAAGGTTTACTAATAACATAAAGTCAATGAAACTTATTTTATATGTATTATATGCTGTATTCTTAAAGTAAGTTAGAGAAAAGAAATTATTAAGAAAATCAGAAGGAAGAGAAAATACATTTACAGTACTGTATTGTGTTTGTAAAAAAAAAAATCCACATGTAAGAGGACCAGCGCAGTTCAAATCCACGTTGTTCAAGGGTCAACTGTGGTCTGAGGAACTGGAAACCAGGGCCATGCAGGTTGGGATAGACAGGGGGTAGTAATTTGGGAAATACTTAGGAAATAGTATCGACAGAAATCGGTGACTGGTGGGATGTTGGAATTTAGTTGAAAGAGGAGTTTAAGACAATTTGAAATTTGCATGGCTACTAACAAGATGATTTTAGCCACTGGAAGAGAGAATGCCAAAGGAGAAATGGGTTTGTAGTGGTAGAAGTGATGAAGTGAGTCTGAGATGCCTACTGGATGCTAGCAGTATTTGAGCCTAAGTCTCAGAGAAAAGATTTGGACCAGAGGGATGGGGTCACCTGCACCAAGAAGGTCAGGGATTTCACTTCTGAGATACCCCTGTGGCGTAAAGAATGACTGGTTGACATGGTTACATAACATAAGTAGGACACTGACCCAACGAAGTTAAGATCAGGGCCTATATATAACTGCTTTGAATTTCCTGGGGCTTTCTTTGAGAATTAGAAGAAGACGTCGACCCACAAATTTTAAAATAAAGAATGGCATCAAAAGAGTTCATTCAGTAAATGTATATCCACAGTTTAATATCTGAAAATCAGATATTTCTAAAGAGAGAGAATAGGGATTTATAAAAGGAAAGAAAGAGGGGAGTAGAGGGAAAAGAGTAGAGACAGAAAGGTCAGAGATCTCATGGGAGAAAAAGAATTCCTCTTTATGAGAATCTGAAGATGATCCTGGCCACTCGTTTGCAGAATGGACTAAAAATCCTGCAACTATCCCTATCTGTTGTTCTTCAAGTGGGGAAACTTAAACTTGTATGCAAATATATACCGAATCAATATTATATGTACACATCAAATATGCATGGGTCTCCATCTGGAAATTTTAAGGGTGTGTTCAGGTAGATGGCACTTTATTAATAATGAATTGATACAGTGGTGAGTCAGTCTCAAATGAAGGGCTCAGAAGGTGGAAACTACTAACTTTTACACTGTTGTATTTCCTTTGAGCCTTTTTGAGTTTTAAAATGTTTCTCAGGTCATACTTTTCTTCCTCATACACAGCCTCTGTACTCTCCTCTGAGGTGCCCCTCCCATGGGCCACCAGGCTTCTTTCTGCCACCAGTGGGCACCCAGCAGAAGCCCTACAAGATAAGGAGGGGCCGTGTAATGGTGCAGACCACAGGCTCTGAACAGGAGTAGACAAGTTTGGTTCAAATCCCAACACTGGGTCCTGGGCTGATGACTGTGGGCAAGGCGCCTTAATAGCTGTGTCTCAGTCGTGTCAAATTCAAAGCCAGGATAATGTCATCACTTACCTCTCAGAGCTGTGGTAGGTGAAATGAGAAAGATGTGGGTAAAACACTTAGCCTAATGTCTGGCAAGGAGTAAACACTCCATATTGAGCAATTGTTGTTACTATTACATTAATGATCATTTATATTTTACTATTACTTGAACTCCTGTGGGAAATGGGCCTCCAGAGTATAAACCACTTCCTTGTTGTCTCTATGAAACCCAAACTCCAAGGCTCAGGGACTGAGCAGGCTGGTGAAGTAAAGGTGCAGCCCCAGGGAACAGGGTAAGCCATGGTAAAAACAGATTGGTTTAGAATTGCCCAAATTGAAAACCACTGCCTTCTCTTGGCCAGATAGGAACCGAATGTCTTCATCACAATGAGACTGAAATGTCACGATACAGAAGAAAGACACAGTCACTAGGTGTTTTCTGCCCCTCTTGCAGCTCTTGTCAGAAACCTTAAGCCCGTCAGGCTGTCCCGGTGCTGGTATGGTCCCCAGTGAGCTGACTGCAGAGTGTCTGAGGGCTGCTGGCTACACTGGAGCAGGAGAGCACTGCTCCACTCCCTATCACTATTCTTCTTTTTCTGGGGCAAGATTCAATGGCAATTTTTGCCTCTGAAGAAATCCCCTTGCAACATTCTCTGGCTTTATTTGGGACACAAAGAGAGAAGTTTCTCTCTATTCTACTTAAGGAGACATACATGCGTAAGCTTTTTAAAAGAACCTCCACCCAGGTGGTGTGCGGTGTATATCAGTCAGTCCCTTCCAGGTAGCTGTGCCCACATCTTATGGGAAAGGCATTGGGACCGGTTGACAGAACCTTGCCTAAAAGCACTGATAACCTTTACATGGATTCCTGGGCCCGGAAAGTGATTTGCCTGAGGAACCCACAGTTTTAGGCTCCCACTCAAGATCTCCCTTGGCCTGCCCTATAATTGGAATGTTAGGGCACTGGGTGGAAGGAGGGCAGGCTGCATTCTGTGGCTAAATACCCCAGGCTTTTCCTCCTGCACCCTCTCTCTCCGTCAGCCTCCCTGTCCCTCTCCTTTTTCCTCCCCTTTCTCCTTTTCCACCACTTCTCCATCTTATTGGATAGGAGTGCCTTATGTTCACATCTCCCTCATCAGGCTGTTCCCTTTTAGCTGAATCTTAGAGTGATTTCAGGAAACTCAACACCTCTCCTGACCCTTTGCACTCAAGATTTAGCAGGCAGTTTGGGGTCACTACAGACCTCTCTAGTCTTTACCTACTTTATTTTTCTAGATTGTAGAACAAAGTGTCAGAAACATTGAACAAACATAGCATTGAGTAGCTCACTAAACCCATGGGCACATATGCCGATGAAGAGGTCACTCCTCAGGTCAATGGCTTGGATACTCCTTTTCTTAATGGTAAGCAATCACCAGCTTCTGGAATGTAAGTTTGGCAAGTACATTGTGGTTTGCTCATAGGAACACTTGTCACATCTGGAAATGCCTGTGATTCCTTAAGCCACCATATCCTACGACACAGTGAATGGGGGGGGGGAGATGAAGTTAACATTGACCAAGCACCTTCTGAGCTTCAGACCTTCGATGGCACCTGTATCACTAGAGAGAACACCTGGGCAGGGGATGGGCCTAGTGGTGACTCTTGGCTCCATGATTCTGGGTTCAGACCATTCTTGAGACTCATGTTTAACCCTTCTAGCCCTTGACTTCCATGTTTGTGAAATGGTGACAGTAATACCTGATATAATCATGAGTACTGACTTAGATAATGTATGTAAAGGTCTTAACACTGTGTCTGATATTTATTAAACACTATGTGAATGGCAGCTTCTAATATTTTATCAGTGGATTTAATCCCTGCCACCCTGCTATGGACGAGGGCACTGGGGTTCAGTGAATTAGTGAAGTCTGCCCAAGGTAATGGAGCTATTAGAGAAGAGGCAAGGTGGGGTTGTTCTCAGGTTTTCTGACTCTAACACCATCCCCCCTGCTGGCCCAGAGCTCCTCAGACACACCTGGGCTGTGAGGAGGTACAGCAGCCCTGAGTGGGTGAGGACCCCCCTTGATGCCCGTGAGGACGAAACATGAGCAGAGTGGAAGGCAGGAATTGATTTCTTCCAAGGCTTTCCACTGGTGTAAATCACTAACCCTATCTGCCTGGGTGGCTCAGTGGATTAAGCATCCACCTTCGGCTCAGGTCATGATCCCAGGGTCCTGGGATCAAGTCCCATATTGGTCTCGTGGGGAGTCTGCTTCTTCCTCTCCCTCTGCTCCTCCCCCTGCTCATGCTTTCTCTCTGTCTCAAATAAACAAATAAAATCTTTAAAAAAAATTGTTAGTCCTGTTGTCTGCCTCTCCCTCTGCTCCTCCCCCTGCTCATGCTTTCTCTCTGTCTCAAATAAATAAATAAAATCTTTAAAAAAAATCGTTAGTCCTGTTGATGCACCTATCTGGTCATTTGTATGGCACATTTTAGTGTAGAATTTGAAGGCTTATACAAGTTAATAGTTTTGAATTCTAACACACTCTATTATTTAGAAATGAGAAATCCTTATTAAACTTAATTCAACCTCATTCTTGTCAGACCTTTTTCAAATAACATCTCATTGAGGCCAATAAACAATCTCACATGACACCTACACATACATCCTCAACAGATGTATGAAACGTCCTGTTGCCCTTCCCTCTTTATGTGTCCTACTTAGCACTCACCAATATCCAGGATTCTCTAGATTCACTTCTTCATCTTGTTGGCTGGCTTTTTCTCCTACTACGGTGTAAGCCACAGATACTGGTACTCAGTGAATACTCACTGAAAAGTGGATAAAGCATTCCTATCATTTTCCTTATGTCTGTTTACTCTTTGGCCTGACTATTCCACAGAACCAAAATTCTCCAGCTGATCCACTACCTCCCCCTTTTACAGTTTTCTCCTAAAATTCTCAAGAAGTTTGATTTCTAATCCATCACCTATTATG
>NW_024427107.1:8077199-8089552 GCF_017311325.1 Ursus maritimus
AATTCTCAAGAAGTTTGATTTCTAATCCATCACCTATTATGACCTCAAATAAACTGGTCAGTAAATGATACAGGTCTGTTTTGCTTTGGAAGTGTTGAATTTACTTCTCTGAAAGTTTTGGAAAAGGATGTTTAGTATTTCTCTCATTATACCTAGGGAGTTGAGACTTTAGGAAAACCAGATTATTTTAAAGGGGAAAAAGGAGAGGGAAGGAAAGATGGAGAAGAAAGGGTTGTGGACCAGGCATCAGAGTACTTGGGTTTTCATGTTGACAATTACTGGACATGTGACTTGGGAAAGCATCATAGTACTTCTTTGGAATTAAGTTTCCTTCTGTTGGAAACAAGTGGGTCGGCACAGATGACCTCAAAGTTCTCCAAAGGTCTAACTTTCTAGGTTTTACCCCATACAGATCTAACCAGGTCTGACATTCTCAAGATAACTCAAAATGTGTTTTCTAATGTCAGGGACACTTTTCAGGTTTACTTCTTTCTGTGGTGGTAAAAGGATTGTCTTCTTGTACAAGTGTAAGTATTGATCCAACAAGGCTTAGCTTAAAGATCGTCTATTTTGAGTTCCTTTGCACCTAAGCCAACCCTTCGTTTTCTGAAGAATAATAGAAACAAAACTGTCAGGCTTTTCAAAATTGATGGAAGCTGGCCTTTGGCAACCGTTCAGATTTGTTCTCTAGGCTCATGCAAAACATGCAAAATAAAGACTCAAGCTTTCTTTGAAAATAAAATGGTTTTGAAACTAGGGGATTTGGAAACAGGCAGCTGAGCAGATTTCCTTCTGTAAATACCACATTGACTCTCCATGGGGGATGGGAAATACAAGCAATTTAAAAATAGGTTTTGGTTATTAATAGACTAAAGGGTCACTCTTGTGGAATCTGAGACATTGCTGGTAATATTAACTCCTCTCCACTGCAGAAGAGAAGACTTGATTTCGGGAAAAAAAAAAAAAGATATATTCATACAAAGTATCTCCTTTTATTTATTTATTTTTTAAAGATTTATTTATTTCTTTGATACAGAGAGAGACAGAGGGAGAGCATGAACACAAGCAGGAGGAACGGCAGAGGGAGAGGGAGAAGCAGACTCCCTGCTGAGCAGAGAGCCAGATCCAGGGCTGGATCCCAGGACCCCGGATCATGACTCAAACCAAAGTCCTGACTGATCCACCCAGGCACCCCTAAAGTGTGTCCTTTTAGATTGTAATCAGTCTTTATCCATCTCTTGGAAAAGAGAGCTATTAGTTTTATTAAAATGAGAGGTCATGAGAGCGCTAGTTGGGGAACTTTGATAAGCAAGGTCAAAACCAACATTTCCCAGGTATCTTCTGAAAACTGCCTTAGATAAATTTTAAAATGAGTTTGATTTCGCATAGTCTTAATGGAGAACATACATGTAAATATTTTATGAATATTAGTAAGCACACAGGATGTTGATGAGTAAATTATTTTTAATGAAACATGTTAAACAGAATGCCATTGACATTGATTAGGCATCTTCTCTGAACAAGTCCTTCATATAAGTTGCCAAAATTAATCCATACAACAAGCATGTAAAGGAGATATTATTTCTCCATTAAACTAATGGGAAAGATTGGGTAACTTGCCTGTGACCAAATAGGTAATGAGTGGTTGTTATAGACTGAGTGTTTGTGGTTCCTCCCAACCCCCACCAAATTGTTATGTTGAAACCCTAACCCCCAGTGTGATGGTATTGGGGGTAGGACCCTTGGGAGGTGATTAAGTTCAGAGGGTACAGCCCCCACAATGGGACTAATGTCCTTATAAGAAGAGGAAGAGAGATCAGAGCTTTGTCTCTCCATAAGCACACCCAGCAAGAAGGTGGCTATCTGAAAACCAGGAAGAGAATCCTACCAAGAACCAAATCTGCCAACACCTTGGTCTTGGATTCTTCAATCTCCAGAACTGTGAGAAAGAAGTGCCTATTGTTTAAGCCCCCCAGTCTGTGGTATGTGGGCCGGCAGCCTGAGCTAACACATTGGTAGAGCTGGCATTGCAACCCAACTCCATTACATTTCAAAGTCCACACCAACAAAGACATGGAATTAGGAAGCTATCATGGGCAAGGGGGTACTGATAGGATAGATGGATGTCCCAAAGGACTGACTTCAGATTGTTACAGACCAAGCACCTAGCATCTGATGGTGATGAACTCCTTTTTCACCGAAGGAGAAACCCCGAAAGTGGGAGACACCTGTCTAGGTTTCCCTCTTTCCTACATGTGTCAGCACAGAATCAGGCTCTGTGCCTGCAGCATCTCCCTTTCTATGTTACTTCAAAGCTGTCCCTTCTGACTAGCCTGACCTTCCTGCCTTAATCCCGTGGCTTCTCCCTCCTCTGGTCTTCCTGCCTTCAGTCCATCTTAACCCTGGAGCCATCTCTTTAAAACTAAATATGATTTATGTTATTTTCCTGCTTTAAAT
The DNA here is from genome assembly GCF_017311325.1 of Ursus maritimus. Classification (NCBI taxonomy): domain Eukaryota; kingdom Metazoa; phylum Chordata; class Mammalia; order Carnivora; family Ursidae; genus Ursus; species Ursus maritimus. The sequence continues at coordinate 8,079,657 of NW_024427107.1, forward strand.
CCTTCACTGGTACAAGGTCCACGGGGGAGGGGGTGGTGTCAGTGTCCCACTATAAGAACACATGGTAGTGGAGGGGTTGACCGTGTCAGTGTGGGAAATACAGCCGCCGATCACAAGGCGACACTGTGGGCTCTGCCCTGTGCCCCATGCATTATGTCTCCTTTGCAGGACTGATGCCATTCTTCTCAATCCCTCCCCTTCTCAATTCCTCCCCCAATCCCTCCCTCAATCTCTCAATCCCTCCCCTTGATCCTAAACTCTCTTCTGTCCTTAAGATTGGCCAGATCTGGTAGGCAGGTATGCTTTTCTAGGTAAAAAAGCAGAAATAAATACAAAAATAGATCATTAAGATTTTGAAACTGAAATTGTATGCAAATGTAAATAATGCATATTTAAAGTAATCGCTGGTAATGCTATTTATGTAACACTCTTTCACCCAAAGATGCCAAAGCAGTTTACAGATATTTTCTTTCTAATCTTCACCATCCTCCATTATATTCTGTGATAAATGCAGTTTCAAATCATGAATTTCTTTCTCCCTTTTACCTTCCACACCGTTACCGGGTAATTTGTTGAGTGACTTAACATAGGCAGCTAGGTACTTAACATAGATGCCACATGCAAGAATCCATGCCTTTCCTATGACAGACCAAAATGAAGCACTCAGCTGTAACGAACGCCTAAAACAGACTATCAAGCCACACTCAGGTGTGCAGAAATGTACCAAAGGCCCATTAGGGTCACTTGTCATTTTCTTGATTGAAATTGGGAAAGTAATAATTATCAGCCTGTTGAAGGCCAGAGCAGCCTCCACACGTGAGTTGTTTTGTAAAAGCTTGCTACTTCCTGCCATCCAGAACAGGCACTGTGGCTAAGGCACAGTACTTCTGGGCTTCACCTCATCTGCCTCCTGACGTTGCTTGCTATCTTTTATTTCTCGCCCTCTCCCTTGCTTATCTCAATCCTATTACTCTGGCTTTCTTCTGTTTCAAGAATATACTAGGCATGATCTTGCCTCAGGACCTTTGCACTTACTATTCTGTTGGCTGCTTTGCCTTTATTAGTACCTGGCAGATTTTATGCTTATTTGTTTATTATTCTTTTTTTTTCTGTTTCATAGTAAAAACTCCATGAGAGCAGGGATTTTGTCTATTTTTTTTTTACTCTTGGGTCCCCTAGTGCCCAGAAAGTGCCCAAAATGTAGAGGCCCTCAATAAGTATTTGATGAATGAATGAATATGTGGATAAACAGATGGCCCCTGACTAACATCTGTGGTGTAATTAGAATCATCAGTACATTTATTTACATGTGTGCTTAGCCATTTGTAGTACCTTAATATATGAAACTGTTAGAATTTCCATAAGATTTGTAAATCTAACTAGAACCCATGTAAAGGGAAGATATTCACATGGTCTACAAGTTGTCATCAAGGCAGAAACTTTTATATTACTAGTGTGCAAATTGAAATAATCACATGAAAGTGATCATTTTTCATTACTCCTCCTCTGTGTATGATTGTTTCTGTCTCTACAGAGTAGAGTCCATAGAATATCTGGACGCACATACACACGCATAACATTCATGGTTTGTAATTGCTTCTGAAGATACAATTTATTATTTTTTTTAAAGATTTTATTTATTTATTTGACAGAGAGAGAGACAGCCAGCGAGAGAGGGAACACAAGCAGGGGGAGTGGGAGAGGAAGAAGCAGGCTCATAGCGGAGGAGCCTGATGTGGGGCTCGATCGCAGAACACCGGGATCACACCCTGAGCCGAAGGCAGACGCTTAACCGCTGTGCCACCCAGGCGCCCCTGAAGATACAATTTATGTCTTTGAAGCATTCGTTTTGGCCACTATGTTGGTGCTCACCGCAGGACATTTGCTCTTCCATTGTACTACCAACCAGTTTCTATCCTTGGTCCATCAAGTAGCGTGTATTACAGCGAGCAGGGCTTCAGTACTGACAGATGAATTATGTTCCAGAATGGGAATCTGGTGGTCTTCTCAGTTCTGTGTGGGGAGGGGGGAGGGGATTATATATATAATTCTGAATGTAGAAATCCTCCATCATAGGGACCATTGGCAGATTGTCATCTCTGCTGAGTATTTTCCAACATGTCAGGAAATAAGGACTAGCAAGTATGTGTCACATGAGATCTACAATTCTTCAAAACATGCGTTAGATGTGTGCCTATTTGAAGGCCAAACCCAGTTTTGCGTCTATGCTATTTGGAAGCAGCTATGAATTATGCCCCCACACGGCCCCCAAGGCTGGTCTCAAAGTGTGCCCATCCCAGCAGGACCTCCCAAAGGCTAGAGCTGGATTTGAAGGGTGGAGGGAGTTATCCAGAGAAGGAAAGAGGGAAAATAATTTGAGACGGTAGAAAAATCATGTTCAAGCTAAGAGTAAGAAGTGGAAAATTATAGGCCTGATGGTCTGGTCTGATGAGGCAACCCCAGGAGCAGTTATGAGACCAAGTTGTCAGGAGGAAGGCAGAAGAGTGGAAAGAGAAAGCCCAGCATTTCAGTGGTCTGTGCTCGTGAGCTGCCTCTTTACACACTAGAGTGTCACATAGCACTGGACAGGCCTGCCTTAAAAGGCCACAGTGAGGATGGTCACAGATTTCATTCGCAAATGGGACAATGGAGCAGAAAGGATGCCTGTAACACTAATGAAAGGACCCCAAGAAAGGAGGAGTGTTCAGCTCTTTCAAAAGAAGATAGAAATTCAATATACCCTTGAAAAAATTGAAGACCAGGGTCAGTTTCAACCAGTATCAAATATAGGGAAAAGGGGAAAAGAAATTTTCTCAAATACAAGGTCAGAAATGAAAGGTTTTGTGACTTTCTGGATGGTGTGGACATGTATTGCAATTAAAGGATCAGGAAACTGAGATTCTCTATCAGAGCTATCACCAGAACAACCATCTACCTAGTCTTCTATCACCAGAACAACTTCCTACCCCAACCCTCGTCCCCACCCTGGGCCAGTTGATCCTCTTAAAGAGACATAGCTTTTTTCCTCTGAGTTTCTTTTATTCAAACCAGGTAGAAGGCACAGATTAAGAAGTTAATACCATGTCTAAATATCATGAACATCTCATGTCTGTGGGATAAATTGCATGTTCTGTATGTGGTAGTGTTCTAGCGAGAAGAATTAGGGGACTCGTGTACAAACAATGATTGTCAAAATGAATTTGCCGCATCTTCTCCCAACATGCAGGGAATAGATCAAAGAGGAGGTGATATTTTAATAACTGCTGGAACAAAGAAGATGGACTTTGAAGGGGATGGGGAAGGAAGCATTGTGCATGTTTTAGTATAACCAGAGCACGAAGATGTGAGGATATGAAGTGGTTACAGGAGGACAAGGAAGAGAAGCTGAAGACCAGTGGGGCACAATGTGAGGCTCTGACAAAAAACTAAAGTATAACTGGGATTATTCAAACTAGAGACTAAAAATATGTGGGTTACTATATAAAGGCATCCAATGTCTATCAGGTATTATAAATAAAATAAATGAAATTTGAGCACACAAGGAGACTAAATGCTGGTATAATATTTATGTGACACTGTACAGGTTACAAAGCATGTCTCTACATTATGTCTATTTTTTTTTCCCAACAACGCAATAGAAATATCCTCACTTTACAGTTGAAGAAGAGGGACCCAGGAAAACTTAAGTGACTGTCTCTAGGACACAGAACCTGTCTGTATTAGTTAGGAACATGGGCACCTGGGTGGCTCAGTTGGTTGAGCGTTGGACTTTTAATTTTGACTCAGGTCATGATCTCAGGGTCCTGGGATTGAGCCCTATGTAGGGCTTTCTCCCTCTTCCTCTGCCTCTCCCACTGCTCACACACACTCTCTAAAATAAATTTAAAAAAATAAAATAAAATTATAGTTAGGGTCATGCACACTAGCTGTTGAAACAACTCCCAAAGTGAAGTGGTTTAATAGACAGAAGCATATTCCTTGTGATAGATGATGATAGGTAGACAGATGATGATAGATAGATGATAGATAGATAGATGATAGATGATAGATAGATGATAGATGATAGATGATAAATAGATGATAGATAGATAAATGATAGATAGATAGATAGATAGAGATGATAGGTAGATGATAGATGATAAATAGATAGATGATAGATAAATGATAGATAGATAGAGATGATAGATAGATGATAGATAGATGGATGGTAGATAGATGATAGATAGATGATAGATAGATAGATAGATAGATAGATAGATAGATAGATAGATAATAGATAGAATTAGCTACAGCATAACTAAGAGATTTCAGGCATTAAATTGTAACCAACCTGTTAACAAGGATTGTGATAATGTGGTGGGCTTATGGATTTTATTCTTTTTATTCATTTTTTTCCATCTTTGTAAAATAGTTTTATTTTTATAATGAATATAATTGACAAAATGTAATCCTTTTATCACTTTCTGGACTTGGGATGACAGACCCGTGTAAGAGCCTCTTCTGCCTTTTGCTTCTCTCCACATTGTCTCTTCTACTGGAACATATATGTTCTACAGGAAGAAGGGTGCTATCATGAAACATCTGTTGACCCACTGAATAGTTTGTAGTTATGTATAAACTGAGACAGCCTTGTTTCTCTGTTAAGTGGTGTTAATTTAGAAAAAAAAAATCCTGACTGAGAAATAGAAGAGAAGGCAAGGCCATGAATGGAAATGAGATTGAGAGATTAACTGGAGAAAGAAAATAGTGCAGTTTGCTCTGCGCTATATTGGATGCTCATTACATCAACTAATGGATGATACATAATTATGAAAAGACATTGTCGAAACAGTACATGAGTCTATTGATTTTGCCATCACGAGTACATTATTCTCTTACCTTCATGAGATTAAAATGAATGGAGGGAGTAAGAAGATTCTCCATAAATTAGAGTCATTCATTTTCATTTTGAGAAAAAGAAAGTATGTCATATTTTCAGTATTTTAATTGAGATCTAGCATATAAGAACTTTATAAAGTAATACGAAGTAAAAAGGAATTTATTTCTATCATAATAGTAAATAAGTATAATGATAACCATAGTAGTATCAAGGTAAAATGTTGACGAGACTTGGCACCGTAAGGAAAAGACAGTTTGCAAGTGATGTTGATACTTCTAATTGTGTTGTCATAGATACTTTAATGTGTGGTATGTAAAACTACTGTACTATATAATCAGGGATTTTTTTAATTATTCAACAGATACGTACTACATACCTATACAAAATAAGGCCCTGACCCAAGCGGTACAGAAAATAAAAAGAATTTTAGTGTACAGTTCATGCCTTCAAAAAAGGTGATCTAATTAGGAAGTCAGTACTCACACTCATCATCATCCTCATCGTCACCATCGTCATCATCGTCATCCCAACAGTTGAGCTCTTACTATGTGCCTAGCACTACACTAATTGTTTTTACTGGCATTAAATCACGAATCATGAATCCCCACAACAACCCTGTAAGTGAGCCATATTTCTACTCCCATTATATAGATGAAGAAAGGGGGGTTGGGGAGTTCATCCATCTCTGTCAGAAAATACGTTGTTATACAAAAATACATTTCCAAATAAATGAAGAAACATTCAAAATCCCTACATTTGCTTAACCCAAATTGTTAGAATTATGTGTGAAATAAGAGTAAATTATCTCTGGAATGCCTGGTTGGCTCAGCTGCTTTGGCACCTGCCTTTGGCTCTGGTGGTGATCCTAGGGTCCTGGGGTAGAGTCCCATGTCGGGCTCCTGGCTCAGTGGGGAGCCTGCTTCTCTCTCTGCCTGCCACTCCCCCGGCTTCCGTGCACTCTATCTCTGACAAATAAATAAAATATTGAGGGGAAAAAAAGAGTAAATTATCTCTGAATGAAGACTAGGTGAATTTGCTCCAAAGTCATAGACTGTTGAAATAAATGTTGTATATTCTGGCAGCTCTGGGACTTCTAGTCATTGGTTTGTTTTTTGGTCTCTCCTCTGGTTCTAAGCCCTGAACTGAATGTTTAGTTTGTAGCATAAACGATATACTGTTACATGTGTTGTAAGAAGAAAACATTAGCAATACTTCACTTGCTGTGATTTATAATCACTAGATCCTTAGCCCAGGTTATACATTGTTTAATCTGGAATCATCAGTATGGCTTTGAAAGCCTTCAATTTTAGCCTCCATGTCAAAAATGTACTTCTGTATGCATGTGATGTTACCAGAGTTGGGGAAGGTGTGTATTCACTTTCCCAAGAACACTGTGTGCGTTAGTGGACAAAGAATGAGGACAGGAGGGATCGGAATGACAGCTGCCATCCAAAGAGTACATTATGTTTAACAGCAGGTCTCAGAGCCCAGTGCAGGGAAGCTGGCCTTCCTCATAAAGACAGCAGCAAGACAGAGCTACCATTAGCCTTCAAGAATCCATTCCTCTACAGCTGCCCAAAAAGCACAGATGAGTGGACAAAAGCCCAAAGGAATCCTGGAACATGGAAGCTGGCTACTTTGTCCATGGTGGGCTTTTGCATCTTTTCATGCCGATAATAGTGCTCAAGGACCCTATGCAAATTGGTAAATGAGTAAGCCTGGAGATCCCTGTTATAGAAATGTCAGTAAATAAGCTCTAGACAAATAAGCCATTAAGAGGTTCACGGTGCTTAGCTGATGGTACAACTGTGCTGCATTCTCAGAAGTGGCATTTCAGAGTCACAGTATGGCTGTCATTATCTTTACCTTTTATTTATAACAACTGGCCAAATATGAATTTCTCATTCTATGTTACCAACTCCTTGCTTGAACTCAGTATAAAAATAAATATGCTCCACTTAGGCATGTTCTGTAGAAGATGGACCCTTTTTTGTGGCAGTGAGTTCCCTGCACTCTGCTTATTCTCCTAGAAGGATAGGGCCACGTGCCTGGGAAGCTGTAGGGGGTTCATGCATCAGAAAATGTTAGATAAAACCACCTCTTAAGTCGACTTGGCTGTTAGGTGGCTCCCTGCTCTGTGCCTGGCCAGGCTGCTGCTCAGCACCCATTCCTGTCTTCATTATCCCCACCTCCCATTTTTGCTTTTGCTGAGATTTTGGCCACTTGGCGACCCTTTAGTCATCCTTCAAGTGGAGCTCATAAGCTCTGTTTAGAATACACAGTTCATACCCTGTGCTAAGGGTTTAGTGATTATAAATCATAGTAAGTGAAGTATTGCTAATGTTTTCTTTTTGTAACATATGTAACAGTATCTCATTTATGCCACAAACTAACTATTCAATTCACAACTTAGAACCAGAAGAGAGACCAAAAAACAAACCAATGACTAGAAGTCCCAGAGCTGCCAGAATGTGCAATATTTATTTCAAAAGTGTATGACTTTGTTTGAAGCAAGTTCACCTGGTCTTCATTCAGAGATAATTTCCCCTTATTTCACACATATTCTAACAATTTTGGTTCCTGTCAGTCTGACACCAGTCAGAAGAGGGGCTGTTGCCCCGAAATCACCAATTAAAACGAGATGAAATATGGGTTCTATTCGTGTGCCCTAGAAGAATGGAGAGCATGCATTTTGGTGGACACTTCTTCCAGAATACCATTTTTCACTTTTTAATGCCATGAATATCTTGCCTGTCACTGGGCTTCAAAATTCCACAATACTTTTGACTGCTAACTCTTCTTTCTCACCCCCTGCCTCCCAGAAAATCATCAGGTCCCATATTCTTCTCTACTGCTTCCTTCCTGGTTCAAGAGAACAAAATCTCTCAAAGTTAATCATTGAATTATATAAAACTAAGAGAAGGAGAGAATTGGAAAGCAGAATAACAGTAACAACTATTACTAAATAAAGTAAGTTTTGACCCAGGGAAATAAAATCATAGAAGGCAAGGCTAAGTAGACATATCTTTGATGGTTGGTTTTTGTTTTAAGGGCTCAAAAAAAAAAAAAAAAGTAACAGTAAAGGTGGAGGAGAGGAGAAGATAATAGAAATAAATGAAGACCAACCGATGAGAGAAGCAAAGACTGTTCTGAGCTTGCTGCAGCAAGGGGGTCAGCCGTGGTATGGGCATTTTGGCAAACACCCAAAGTCAGACAAAGGAGTGGGAGCTGTATAGTGCCATAAAGGGACTCTTCAGGGATGTATGCCCTGAGTGAAGGCTGCTGGTGTGGGAAAGCTACAACTAGACTAGCTATTCAGTGATTGGCAGGAAAGCTTATGTGGCTTTCTCTGGTTGGTCCTAGACTGAAAGCAGGGACAAAAATTAGGGCAGCTGCCAGATATTAATCAAGTCCTGGCCATTTGGGGCTGATTGTTACAGAAGGTACTGTTTAGCTTCCTGGATTGTCACTAGAGATGGCAATCTGGCCTCCTGTGAGTCTGAGAACATGCTGGCATCCTGGGAGGGTTTGTCATCAATCAAGGGCTGGCTTCCAGGATAGGTTGCTGCAGGTTGTGAGTTGAAGTTCTGTATTTATATGTATTGCCTGGATGTTGTCCATGTGTATGTTTTGTTTCTCAAGACAGAGATGTGACCTGAGTTTGCTGTTTTGTCTGTAAACATGGATGTGGCAGGGAATGGGAGACAGAGTTGGTTAGAGAGGTATTTGGGGAGTGATAGACCCTAAGAGAAACAACTAACAGAGCGAGCAATAAGAAATGATGTAATGTGGGGTTCCTGGATGGCTCAGTTGGTTAAACGTCTGCCTTTGGCTCAGGTCATGATCCCAGGGTCCTAGGATAGAGCCCCTCATCAGGCTCCCTGCTCAGTGGAGAGCCTGCTTCTCTCTCTCCTTCTGCCTGCTGCTCCCCCTGCTTGTGCTCTCTCTCACTATCAAATAAATTAAAAAATCTTAAAAAAAAAAAGAAATGATGTGATTCTTTATGATGTAAGTAACCACAAAAGTGAGGGGGCCATCTCACACAAGAATACGTCAAGTACTTCCACTTCTATTAGGGCAAATAGAGAATGGACACCTTTTGCTCTTCAAATAAAGATTCAGAGTAAGTGGGTAACTCAAGAGTAACAAGCAAGCGGATAATGAATAAAGTATAGAACCATGTGAGCTCTTCCAGAGGCTGCCAGGTAAAGCTGTCATGTCGTGGGAGAGCCTGATAAAAGCAACAGGGGTAAAGGGGAAGACAGTCTGCAGAATTTGTGGGGTCCTTCATTTGCCACAGACCTCATAGCAATGCTCAGCTTTAGATCGAAGCCTACTTCCTAGATTACAGCTTTGGAACACTGTTGACAGGGTCTCAGCACTTCATTCCAGATTTCTGTTAATTGTCCATCTGTCAGCCTCAGCTCTGCCTCCAGGATCTCTCACCAAATCTGTCTTCCGCGCCTGCATGATCCGGTGTCATGCTGCCTCTCCCTTAGCTTCTGTCTCCCCTACCCCCGAGTCAGGCTAGCTCAGCAAACACAACAAGGGCTATGTTATGTTTAAACATTCTCATTCTCTTAAAATTTCCTACAGATGACATCTCTATGTTTAGCTGCAGTGATGGTGAATGGTTACTCTCTTCTGCCCTTTACAGAAGAATTCCAGGAATTATGTTTCAGAGTACATTTTAATTAGTTGTAGAATGACTTACTTTTCTCTATTAATTAATCATGTCTGGAGATAGCTAAACTATTGGACATAAACTCCTCTGATAAATAATACCACTGCCTACTTTTGGCCCGTTAACTGAATTTCAACAAAAATGCCTAGAATGCCTTCCTGTCTCTAAGGAATGTGCTGAGGTGATATAATCACGTTCAATGGAGAAAAGACCTACAGTATCTCTTAGCTGAATTTTTCCCACAAGCATAATAGGAATAGAATAAAATGAAAGCTATACGGCATCCGGAAAAGAGGTGTGTGTGTGTGTGTGTGTGTGTGTGTGTGTGTGTGT